>NW_019154094.1:18931633-19329305 GCF_002288905.1 Enhydra lutris kenyoni
TTTACTGAGTCCTGTGGATTCCATAGATGCTCATAATGTGGTGGTTAAACGATGTGGTGTGACAGACGCAGTTCTACTTGAGATTGAACAGATTGACATTTGTGATCCTAATACCAGCTACTGGTACTTCTTCGGCAAGTTAATTGATAGCACTGTGCATTCTAAAAATGGGAAAGAAAAGTCTTATTTCACAAACTTGTGCAGGTCAAAGATGACAATCAATGACGTCTCTATAGGAGCCAATGATCTCCCACAGTGCTTCATTCATATGTGACTCTCATCTTTAGGATTCTCTCGAGGGTTTTTCTCATGGGGGCAAGATGATCAAGATGCCAGTGACTTTGGGTACCATAGAATATGACTTAGTGGTGACTTGACCACTTAAATTTAGCCCACAATATCTCCCCAGTTCTTGTTCTTTGTCCTTCTATCTTTTACAACAGTTTTTAAATTGCCCATCTTGGGTGTATATGGTCCTTACTGTTTGGCTTCTATTTTGTTGATTTACACTTTTGTTTTTAAAGAAATGTATGATATGCTATCTAGCACATAAAACCATCAATTTTTTTTTTTCTGAAAAACTAAGAACATTTTGCATCATGGCAAAAATTAGCCATAGCAAAGTTGGCATTGTTCTCTTTACCTGAATGTGTGCTCTGGCATTAGCCCTGGTCCCCATCTGCCCATACTGCCATGTAATTCAGAGGCCAAATATTCATTGCTCTTTGTCGCCCCACCCACGTGCTATTGTTTTCCAGACAGAACTAAGAAGTAAAGTACCTGTTTCTTTCCTATACCTATTAGATAAGGGAAAACAAAAATTGGGCCAAGATCAGCCAGGATTTCCCTTGACTCTAGGGAATCAAGTAAGTTTACTTGTTGGCCGCTTTGATCCTTTTCAGTTTATAGACTTTATCTATGGGCCAAAATTCAGCCTAACAAATATTTATTGCCTACTTTATGCTAAGTACTATGCTAGGTATGTTCACATCTCATTATATCTTCCCAACCAATCTTTGAGATAGATAATGATTATTATCATTATTTCTCTTTTTTTTAAGAGATGAAGAAATTGGGGCACCTGGGTGGCTCAGTCATTGGGCATCTGCCTTTGGCTCAGGTCATGATCCCAAGATCCTGGGACCGGCCCCACACTGGGCTCCCTGCTTGGCAGGAAGCCTGCTTCTCCCCCTGCTTGTGTTCCCTCTCTTACTGTCTCTCTCTCTCTGTCAAGTAAGTAAATAAAATCTGTAAAAAAGAGAGAGATGAAGAAATTGAGACTCAGAGGGGTTTGTGAACTAGTCTCAACTAACACAGCTATTAATTAGAAGAGCTAGGCATCACACCCTCCTAGGCAGTTCTTGTTTATTTCTACCCATTTCACCAAATCTGCCCCAAATCTTGAAGCAAAGATATAGTCCATCTTTATTATCATTATGTTGAAAATAATCAAGAAAAAATTACTTCTCCCTCCGTTAAATATCCTTTTTAATACTGTCTCAGTGTATAGAAAAGGGTGTCTTTTTTTTTCAAAGATTTTATTTATTTATTCAACAGAGAGATCACAAGTGGGCAGAGAGGCAGGCAGAGAGAGAGGGGGAAGCTGACTCCCTGCTGAGCAGAGAGCCCAATGCGGGGCTCGATCCCAGGACCCTGAGATCATGACCTGAGCTGAAGGCAGAGGCTTAACTCACTGAGTCCCCTGGGTGCCCCGAAAAGGGTGACTTTTTTTTTTTTTTTAAAGATTTTATTTTTATTTATTAGAGAGAGAGAGAGAGAGAGAGAGCGAGCATGAGCACAGGCAGACAGAGTGGTAGGCAGAGGCAGAGGGAGAAGCAAGCTCCTCGCTGAGCAAGGAGCCCGATGTGGGACTCGATCCCAGAACGCTGGAATCATGACCCGAGCCGAAGGCAGCCACTTAACCAACTGAGCCACCCAGGCGTCCCAAGGGTGACTTTTTTATAAGACTTGGAGTAAGCTTTATTCCCAGGCATAAATGATCTAGGAAGTAACTGCAGTGTCCTTCAAGCAGACGCTTCAGACTTCTAGAATGTGTTTGCAGTAGTAAAAAGGGCAGTATCCATAATTGGGAATGTGGAAAGTGGTCTGCACAGACTTTTGTCATGTGGCTGGTAGCAGATCTGTGGGCCAGTTGCAGAATGTTGACTTTGCTTTGCAATATTGAATATTCTAGCTACGCAGACATACCATTTCGAAGTTGCAGTGATTTGTGTGTAAGCAATTGTATTTTCATTTCAAGTTTTTTTCCTGATGTTGAGGCACCAGATGCTGAAAAATCCCCAGGTAAATAAAAGATATACTAAAAATGATTATTCATAGTGTGAAGAGCACTGAATTAGGGGACGGAGTTACAGGATTTTTGGGTTAACTCTGTCCTAGTCTGGGACTTTGGCCATATCATCTTATTATTCTAAGTTTGCTTTTTAAAAATACAGAGATATAAATGCTAATAAAATACATATAATCGTTTTCCTTTCAGTTTACATTGCCTATGCAATACTGAAGAACACAGAGCAATTAATAAATTTTTTAAATTTATTTTTTTAAGATTTATGTATTTATTTTGGGAGGGGAGGAAAAGAGGGAGAGGGAGACAAGCAGACTTCATGCTGAGTGGGGAGCCTGACACCGGCCTCATTCCAGGACCCCTCATTTCAGGATCATAACATGAGCTGAAATCAGGAGTTGGACACCTAACGGACTCACCCAGGTGCCCCAAAATTTTTTTTGTAAGTAGTCTACACCCAACGTGGGCCTTGAACTCACAACCCCAAGATCAAGTGTTGCATGCTGTACCAACAGAGCCAATCAAGTTCCCCACTAAGTTTTTAACGAAGGGTAGTTTTTAATCATGTCACTGACTTACCACCATCATCATATTACCCTAAAACATTTCAGTTCCTTATTGGGATACTTTGGAATTTTTTATACCAGTCACTTGTTGTGAGTCCCTATAAACAAAGCATAAATTAAATGAGCAGACTCATCCTCTCAGAAGATGGGATAGATGATGGTTAGCTGAAAGAGTATAGATCATCACCAGTCCCAAGTGTGGACACAGAGAAAATCAAGAAGCAGGAATTTCAGGGGTAGTCTCAAATCTGGGGTTATCTCTTTATACTTCCTTGAGTTCCTTTACACTAAAAGTCATTTTATCTTTTCATTTAATATATATTGAGTGAGTGCTATCTGCCAGGGAAACAGCAGCAAACCAAATAGCCATATTTCATCAGTAGTCTCAGGGATTCTCAACCGCAGCGCTAGTGACATTTGGTGGGTGCTGTCCTGTGCATTCTGTGAGGTTCAACAGCATCCTTGGCCTCTACCCTTGAGATGTCAGGAGCTTTGCCTCCCAGTAGTGACAATCAAATCTCTCTAGACATGGTCCAGATGTCCGCTGGGGATCCAAACACCCTGGGTCAAGAGCCACAGTGTTTATAATGCACGGTTTTTCTGTACTAGTGTCCCTGTCATGGGGATGCTTCTTACAACAGATGATCGCCTGTAGTCGGGAGCTGCAGGGGTGAGTCTCCCTGGTGTGTGGGTGGCATTGGATCGTAGATGAGCAGACACTTCAGGCATCGTTTCCTCCGCTCTGTTCTCCGCTCACAACAGGCTGGCTGCAGTGCAAGTCTGGAGACCTGATTAAGATGAATGTAAGTGCCTCCCAATTTGAAGAGCTCCGTGACATTAGGGAAGCCTCAGTCTTTTCGGAAGGGCCAACTTCATTCTACACAATAATCAAATCAATCATCTGATTTTGAGCCCTTTAAATTTATCAGGGAATGCTTGAGATGACTTGCTAGGGTATAATCCTGGAAAAAATTTTTCAGTTTTAATCCACAGTCTTTTTCTCTGAGGTGTACTGTTACCAACAATAGACTGGTTAAATGGTTAATTTTTTTGTTAACTTACATGATTAACATTTATCTCTATGATTTTGCCTGCTGAATTTAAACCTTTTGGGACCAGACAAGATGGCATCAGTGGGAGTAGGCTTTCCCCTAGCCCCATCTCTGCTCCTTAATAGAAATTCCCTTTGGTGTTAAAGGTATTTTGTAAAGTGCTTCCTGAGATCTATACTACAGACTGCAGTGGTTGCTGAGAAAGAAAGGAATTATATTTAAGCTACAAGGTACGTCCTTACGACTTCCACAGAGTGTATATGTTTCTCGTCTTTTCTTCTCCTGGCTCTTCTGTGAAATGTGTCTGCAGTGGATAGCCAAGGGGCAAAGCTGAGTTTGAGTCCCAGCATAGAACAGAATATCCGTTCATGTTTTAAGGTATACAGTCTTTGTCAACAATTGGGAATTTTTTTATACTTTGACAAATGTCTGTTGAAACATCGAATGCAGCTGACCCTGAAAACTCTAGAAGGAGGTTTTAGAAAACTCTAGAGAAAGCTCTAGAAGGAGCGACTACCTTCAGCTCAGGTCACAATCCTGGAGTCCTGGGATCAAGTTCTGCATCAGGCTCCCTGCTCAGCAGGGGGTCTGCTTCTCCCTCAGACCTTCCCCCTCTCATGCTTGTTTGCTCTCATATTCTCTCTCTCTCTCCCCCTCTCTCAAATAAACAAAATCTTAAAAAAAAAAAGAGAGAGAGAGAAAGTTCTAGAAGGAAAATGTTAAATTGAGGCAGATCTAGGAGATTGCATGAATTTACCTGAACCACTAAGGATTATCTACAGATTTCTCAAGGAAGTGATTACCTCATGCTGGAAACACATTTTTTGCTCTGTTCAAGGCATTTTGCTGAATTAATAAAGCTAACAGCAGCTACTATTCATCGAGCACTCAGTGCATACCCAGACACTGTCCTGAGAACCCTGAATGTAAAATCCGACAGTGACCATGAAGGTGGGCCCAGCAGTAGACGTGATTGCTATTCCTGTCTCATAGGTGGGAGAAATGAAGCATAGAGATGTGAAGTGGCTTGCCCAACCTGTGTGGTCATTAAACATAACTGTCGAAATAAGCTCTCCTCTGCCCCGCCAAGTTTTTTTGATTGATTGAATTCATTCGTTGTATTTTCAGTATTGTCTTACCCCTTGTATCAAACTATAAACTGTTACCTAGAATACAGGATGTGTGATTCAGTTTTGAATATTGAAACAGCACAACATTAAAAATCTGTTTTGCCTGAAGGTTCTTAAGGCAGGACTGGGGATGAATATTATCTGTCTTTCTCATCCAAACCCAAATTCTGCTCCACCCTCACGAGCAGGAAATAAAAGCCTGACGGGATAAGAAGTTTCAAATTTGTCTATCAAACATGTGATCCAGGCTGTGCTCTGAGAATACCACCACAAGTAGCAGGAGCTAAGAACAAGATAATTTTTTTAAAGGTTTTATTTATTCATTTGAGAGAGAGAGAGAGAGAGAGAGAGAGTGAGCACAAGCAAGGGGAGAGGCAGTAGGAAGGGGGAGAAGCAGACTCCCTGCTGAACATGGAGCCCAACTTGGGGCTCCATCCCTGGACCCCTGGGATCATGACCTGAGCCAAAGGCAGACGCCCAAAGGACTGAGCCACCCAGGTGCCCCAATGTACATTTATTTTTAATGTTGATAAATAAAAATGTTAATTCCTGCCTTGCCTGAGAAGTTTGGAATGGGAACAGAGAAGGATTTTAATTTAGAGATGATTTCATAAAGACTTAGGTTATAATTAAGAAGAATGAAGTCCTACGCTTTTCTGTGGGACTGTTTGATAGTGGACCCCCTATCCCCTTCAGAGGTGTTCTCTTTTCCCGCTTGAATTGTAGCGTGCATGTTTTATCCGGATGAATTTCTTATCCACAGGTAAGGCAAGTGCCAGTACATTTCACTGCCAGGGAATGGAATTAGCTCCGTCTTGATTTTGTAAATGAGAGGCCAAAAATACCAGGGTTCAGTAATTAGTACTGCGTACTGCATCGATGTGCTATTTTGGCACTGTTCTTTTCTGTTGCAGAAATTTGAAGACATCTGTTTACTTTCAACTCTGAAAGACCTTTTTAAGCATGCTAAATTTGTAGGACATGAGCTTGTTCTTAGAGTAGCGTTCTTTCGGTATCTTATGTCTTCTAGAACATTTTTACTAAATTATTGAAAATTAGTGAAAACATTTGAACAAATTTAGACATGGTATGATGAGAAATGACAGCTCCTGATACAGGAAAGACGGTTCTGCTCAAATCCCTTCTTGGGGGATGTGTTCTCTGGTTAAGTCAGGAAGGGTTTCAGAGGCTTCCCGCATAGATTTTAGCCCTTTGTAGAGAAGGCCCAGGTTTCTTTTAAAAATCACCAGAGTGGACTGACCAGGGCGACATTGCTTTTATTAGTGGTGATAATTAGTCCGGCTTAATTATGTCAGCATTTGGGCTTTTGATGCCTTGCTAATTTGTGGGCCTGGAAAGGAGATAAAACTTTCATGGACTAAGATCAGTTCTGTGGTTGGGCTGTGAAGTGAGCATCTCTTCAAAGTATGTAGAATGATTGTTTAAAAAATCCACCACAGGGGCTGCCTGGGTGGCTCAGTGGGTTAAAGCCTCTGCCTTCAGCTCAGGTCATGATCCCAGGGTCCTGGGATCAAGCCCCGCATCGGGCTCTCTATTCAGCAAGGAGCCTGCTTCCTCCTCTCTCTCTGCCTGCCTCTCTGCCTACTTGTGATCCCTGTCTGTCAAATAAATGAATAAAACCTTAAAAAAAAAATCCACCACAGTTAACAAAGCTACCTTACAATGGAACGGCCAGTCCCTTGATTCATACCTGAATATTACGTACGTGACACAGGGGTGGATTAACTTTAGCAGCAGTGGTTTCAGACCTGTGGCTCAACAATGTGGGAAAGCCAGAAACAAACAGGGGAGGTATTCAAGGGACAAGTGCCAGTGATGTTTGGGGAAGCTTCTTGATTAGGGGCGCTGACCCGATGAAGGTCAGGATGTGCATGGATCCGTGAGGACTTGTTAGGAGCCTGTAATAAACTCCAGGACAAACGGGCCTGAAACCAAAATGGAAATTTATAGACAGAAGTAACTGAAGGGTCTGGTCCCCATTCTGGGTCCCAGCTTGGCTGGGTCTGTATGCCTCTGCCTGGGTTGGCTTCCTTTGCACGTGGATCCTTTCCTTGTAAAAGGTCTCTAGCCTTCACAGGCTTAAAACATCCTATGGCTTATAATACTGAAGGAACAAGAACGCCTTTCCCTAACATCTCCTGCAACGGTCTTATTCTGGGACCAGTCACTCTCTGCACCAGGGAGATAAATATGTCTAATGGCTAGTTCTGGATTTCTGCCTGCCTCCTTTTTCAAAGGAGGTCCTGACACCTTGTTTGCCTTTTTCAGAAAGATGGAGTATGGATCGAGGAGCTAGTTCTCCCAAGGGAAATCTGAGTGTGTCATCAGGAGAGGAACTGATGCAGCCTAGGCAGGAACAACACCTCTTCTATAAGTGATCAGGAAGGACATTGTGGTCTGATTCTTCATTCATTCAGTCATGTTTTCAACAGAGTTATTGGGCACCCCTTATGGCCAGAGATGGTTCTAGGTGCTGAGAGAGTTCCAGCAGTGCACAAAACCTCCCCAAATCCCTTTTTTCTTGGAGCTTATTACATTTTCATGCTGTTTGTTGTTGGAGGGTCAAGAATGGAGTATGTTCTCCAAATCTGGAGTGATGGTTGCTATAGAGACACTGAAGAGCAGAAGGGTTGACTGGTTCTGGAATGGCACAAGTAATCAAGGGAACTGGAGATTGGGTGTATTAGAGAAAAGGAGAGAAAGGAGAGAGGTTTGAATACCTCTTAAGAGGAGAATGAGGATACCTGGAGTATTTTATAAAGCACAGAGGGATTTAGCATATGTGTGTAAAGAGCTTTTTTGTTAATTGGGACTGAGAGTTAATGTATTTACCTTTGAGGATGCAGTCATGATACTGTGTTATTTTAGATGCTTTGCCTGCCCTCGAAGAAGCACTGAGTTGATGATCTAATAGCTCGTTACCACTGTTAATGTCTATGATTATCTTTGTCACAGTGGGAATATAGCTGTCAGGAAACGAGAAAGGCATTTCTTCTTCACTTTCAGTAACAGAGCTCAACTTGCTAGCACTCCAAAGAAGAAGCAAAGGTACTTAACGAAAAACATAAGCAAAATAATGCCACAGGATTGTAACATGTGGTAGATTTTTTGGCGTTTTGGGTTTTTTTTTTTTTAAGATTTTATTTATTTATTGGAGTGGGAGAGAAAGACAGCATGCATACACACACTAAAGGGGAGAGGTAGAGGGACTAGCAGACTCCCTTCTGAGAGGGGCAGCCCAATGAGGGGCTCTAGCCCAGGACCCTGGAATCATGACCTGAGCTAAAGGCATACCCTTAACCAATTGAGCACCCCAGTTGTTCCTCACGTGAGCACTTGGCAATGTTCAAATGATCTCGCCAGTGGCTTAATTTTTGTCCCCCAAAGATCTCTGTTGTTTAGAGCATGACCTGATGACTTTACAAACAACGACAACAGCGGGTGTGATATAGCTTTCTGTAATGGAGGAAAAAAATGGGATTAAGTGAGTAAATGGAAAAATAAAAATAATACGGTTTTTCTTATTGATGGAAACAGAATGAGGGTTCTAGCACTCTCTGTTTTTTGAGGGAGAATATAAAGGAGAGGAAGGATCTGGCACCGGCTGTCATGATTAAGGATAGTAGCATCACAAATCAGGTATGTGGAGGAGAACCAGGGTCTGAGCGTGATGGGGGAGAAACCCTGATTCAGGTGTAGCTTTGTGTAGCATTTACCACGCACCCCTCGCCTCACAAGGGCCTTGTATATCTTACCTTTTGCACAGCTCACCCTTCCTGGGAACCAACAGTGTCCTCCTAATTTACACATGAGGAATTTATGACAGAGAGAGTTTAAGGAGCCAAGTTTCCACAGCTGGTAAATGGCAGCTCGGGCAGTGAAACCAGGGACATTTCTAAGCCTTTGGTTTTTAACGACTGCCTCGAGTATCTCAACTCATCTGGTTAAACTTTGCAAAGGTGGGCTGGACCTTGCCACTAGGGATTCCCTGAATGGCTTTGCAAGGTCACTAAGATAAAGTCTTCTTTTACTTCTCGTGGACTGCAATGTTCTTTCTGGACCAGCTCCTGCAGATAGTTTCCATACCTACTCTGAATTGTTCTGTCCTTCCCAACATTCATTTTTTCCCCACCTCTCTACCATCCCGGTGTCTGCCATCTTGTTACTTGTTGTGCCCATGTGAGTTTGCTTATATCTCTGTTATAGAAATTATGCTTCCTGTGGTGTTTTCCCATGCAGGAGCTTTGGGGAGTATCAGTCTTGCAGAAATTGTATCTTGGTTTTTTTGTCTTCACATATTAGATATTCAGTGAAGTTGATGCTCAAAAAAGAGGAAATGGTAGGTTTGAATAGATGAGTAATTCTTTTTTTTTTTTTTTAAGATTTTTATTTATTTATTTGACACAAGGAGATCACAAGTAGGCAGAGAAGCAGGCAGAGAGAGAGAGGAGGAAGCAGGCTCCCTGCTGAGCAGAGAGCCCGATGCGGGGCTCGATCCCAGGATTCTGGGATCATGACCTGAGCCGAAGGCAGAGGCTTTAACCCACTGAGCCACCCAGGCGCCCCAGATGAGTAATTCTTGGTGTTTCTTACCAGATTGAAGCCTCAAGAAGATCTTTAGGAGTAGCAATCATACCTTAAATGGTTTTTATTAATATCAAAGAAAAATCATTGAGGGGTGCCTGGGTGGCTCAGTTGGTTAAGTGTCCAACACTTGATTTCAGCTCAGGTCATGAACTCAGGGTCCGGGGATCAGGCTCAGCACGGAGTCTGCTTATCTCCTCCCTCTGCTCTTCCCCTACACTTTTGTTCTCTCCTCCCCACCCACCCACCCCCAAGAAATTAAAATCTTTAAAAAAAAATCATTGACTAAGAGTTCATTTGCTATGGTTGTGTTTGGTACAGGTTGCATTTGCTATCTTAAGCATCTGATGGTTGGATGAGAAAGTCTTCATTCACCTAGGAAATCTTGTTGTACCTGAACTGGCTAATTCAGCCCTCATAATTCACCATATTTGTGCTGCCCCAGGAAATGTGAAATTGGGTATTTTTAGAACCGTAGGTTTAGATTATTAATATAAGGACTCAAAACCGGAAAAAGAGCTCAGGTGCTACATGGCATGCTACATTTTAAAACATTTTCAGGTTGAAAAGTAGAATGTCCTGGGATGAATCAGGTAGATTTGCAATAATCCTTTGTCCTGTGGTGTGAACAAATACACCCTGTGGAGATGAACCCAGGAGTCTCCAAGCCATGCCATCTTTCCCTTCTAGCTCACTGTCTGCGCAGAACTTGCATCGCAGGAAGTTGGAACTGGGTAAAAAATCATTTTCTTTTGTAGTGCAAGAGGCTGTGGATTGTTCCAGAGTTCATAAAGGCGGTAATCATTGTCAGATGTGACAATGCATACCATGTGGAATTTAGGAATGCTTCAGTCTTTTTTAGCCTGTTATGATCTTATCTTTTCTATTGGAAGAGTCTTCTCCCCTCCCCTTTAAGCTTTTGTCCCTAGTTACTAGAAACAGAAGTGAGCATCGTTTCCAGTCTACGCTGTCCAGTGTTTCCTACAGGGCCTCGTCTCTAACGATTTAGGAAGTGTTCTTATTGGGGCAGGGGAGCTCCTCCAGGTGTGGCTTATAGTGTTCTTGGTTTCCTAACAATTCTGTCTTTTCAAAATTTGCTTGCCGTACGTGTTTCTTTAACCTATTTAGACTCCATTTCTGTGATATTTTGGAAATCTCTCATTTAGTATTTTAGATATCACATCAAGGTTGTGCGTTTTCTTCAGGCAGCCTTTTCAGAAACATTCTTCATCTTTGTGTAGTGGTGGGAATTCTTCACATGTTTAGTCTGGATCATTCAGCAGAAGGATGCATCCCAATCGGCCCTCTTGGTCTTCCCAAGAGCAGAGAACTCACCAAATTTCCCTGTGCCTTTCGCATGCCCATTTCACTGACCAGCTCTGAGGATGGCGACAGAAAATGCTTGTGGGGGAATGAGTGGGCAGGGCTATCTTCTAGCAACAGGTTACTAAGGCCTGGTTTTTACTCAGTGTGGAGAGCATGTGCTCTCCTGCTGAGAGAGTGGTGTTCATGAAGTCCTCCTTGTCTGATTGGTATTAAGGGATGAACTCAGACCAAAATAAAGTTGGTAGAATCAGAATCCCATGGTTCCTTAGACCTCAGAAGTCGAGGCAGGTCGGGCTCGGCAGCCTTGGGAAGGTCTGCAACCCCAGGGCCCCAGGAAACGACCATTGACCTCAGGCGGCCATCTTGGCATCTGGCTTGTCAGCCAAGATTGTCAGGTTTCTGTGGGCAGTTTTGCTTCGAGCAATGAAGGGGAATTCTTCAGCAGTTTGTGATCTCGGAGTGACAAGCCATCATTTTTACCACATCAAGGCTCTAAGTGATAAAAGGGTCGAATTATTGTCATTCATTAAATTCCTTTAACTGTTGGAATTTCTCTAAGGATCCAGATGGAGGCCCTTTCTCTTCTCACTCTGCGCTCTGTCTCCCCAGGCAAGCTTATAATGGCTTAAATTACCATTTATTCCAAGAGCACTCTCAAATTGATATTTCTGGCTGAGATCTCCTCTTTGATCTTAAGGCCTATATAGCCTACTTCTTCCTCGGGACACCTTAAAACTGAGCTTGGTATTTGCCCCTCTTTTGCTTCTTTACCTCCAGCCTGCTGCCTTCCAGTCCTTCCTGTCCCAAGGAAATGGCGGAATCATAAGTCCATTCGCATTAACCTCAAACCTGGGCTTCCTTTCTCCCTCTGTCTTCATTAACCATTAGCTAATGTATGTCAGTTTTAAGCCCTGGATGTCTCTGGAATCCGTTTTCCTCATTGCTAGCACTCTATAATAGAATCTCTGGCCTGAATGACTGTAGAAGCCTTTGGACATCTCTCCAGGTTTGCTTTCTTGTAACCGCACTGTGTTTTGCACAGAAATCTGGAGCATCCTTTAAAATGGAAATGTGACCATATTACCTTCATGTTAACTGCCTTTTGGTGGCTTTCCATTAGTTTGAGGATACCTTCCAGGATCCAGCAAGGGCTTTTCTTTCTGTTTTGTTTTTTTTCTTTTTCTTTTTAAGATTACTTATTTATTGTGGGGGGGGGGGGTGTGCAGAGGCAGAGGAAGAGAGAGAATTCCAAGCAGACTCCCCACTGAGTATAGAGCCTGACTCCAGGGCTCAATTCAAGGATCCTAAGATCGTGACCTGAGCCAAATTCAAGAGTTAGATGCTCAACTAACCGAGCCACCCAGGCATCCCCAGCAAAGCTTTTCTTCATGATCTCTCCCCGCCTACGTCCTATGGCCCACGTCAAGTCCACAGTTAGCTTGCAGGCCTCACACCTACAGCTCAGGGTCCATGAAATTCCTTCATCACTACCCCCATGTCCAGTTTTGCCTTTCCACTGTCGCTGGTTAAACTCTAACTCCTGCATCAGGACTCCTCTAACATCACCACCCCCAGGTAGGTCAGAGCCTTATTCCTTCTTCCCATGCCCTGCACCACCTTTATTCTGTTAAGGATTACTTGTGAGGGGTATGAGAGAGAGAGAGAGAAAAAGAGAGGCCGAGAAAGGAGGTGCTGGCATAGGCATGCCGGTGAAAGGAATGGTTAGAAAACGAATTGAGTGTACACCTTCCTGGTGTACCTTGTACAACTTGTGCTTTAGTATTTAAAACTCTGGCATGGTCTGAGAAGGCTACCTACTGTATGATTCCATCTATGTGACATTCTGGAAAAGGCAAAACTATGGAGACAGTTAAAATTACAGTATAGCTCAGGGCGCCTGGGTGGATCAGTCTGTTAAGTGTCTAAGTATTGATTTTGGCTCAGGCCATGATCTCATGGTCATGAGATCAAGCCCCACATGGGGCTCCGTGCTGAGCGTGGAACCTGCTTAAGATTCTTTGTATCCCTGTGCCCCTACCTGCTGTATGCTCTCTCTCTCTCTTTCTCAAGTAAATAAATAAATAAATAAATCTTTACAAATATTATAGTATTGATCAGGGGTCACCAGGGACTGACAGGTGGAGGAAGGGGTGAATGACAGCGCACAGAGGATTTTTAGGGCAATGAAGATACTCTGTGTGATTCTACAGTGATGGGTACTTGCTGTTATACCTCTGTCCAAACCCATTAACTCTTCGACACCAAGTGTGAACCCTCAGGTAAAGTATGGACTTCGGGGTGATAATGATGCGTCAGTGTAGGGTGGTGCGTCAGTTGTCACCAGTGTGCCCCTCTGGAACAGGATGTTGAGAATGGGAGAGCCTATGCCTGTGTGGGGACAAGGGATATATAGGAAATCTCTTTACCTTCCTCCCAGTTTTGCTGTGAACCTAAAATTGCTCTAAAACCCAAAGCTACCGAAGAACCCACATATCCATGCTTCTGTAGGAAGGGAAACATTTCTGGATGCCAGGCAGCACGTTTGAAGGTTTACCTAAGGGCTCCCTAGTAAATTAATGTTGGATATTGCAGTGGCAATTAAGCAGTGTAATAAACGTGATTGTTGTGGTGGTTCTGTGGGGGAGGGGAGATTCTGCTCACAGGCTGGGTGCCTTCCCTGCTGCTCTTCTAATTAACATAATTTCTAGCCCCAAGGCTCACTGCTGAACTTTCTCCTCCAATGTGGAAGGACTGTGGAGATGTACCTTATACTCTTCTAACGTAACAGTACTCAACCACACTGAGGGGGAGGAGAAAAGAAACAAAGACTCATGCATTTAAATACTTCGTGTAGTTCCGCTGGTCTCCCAGATGCTGCAGCCTCTTCCTATGGTGACTTACTGCATATGATTCAGAAGTTCAAGATAGGTCTGTTTCCTGCCCAAGGTCAAGTTGTAAGCCAATTACTGTGTTGAGTGCTCCCCAGACAAAGAGAGATGGGTTGGAATGCTGGGTGGAGGACAGGCTGACTGGCCTTCCAGTTGTCTCCCTAAAGGATTTTGGAGGGTAATTTTGATAGTATTCTACTTGGTTTCACTTTTTGTGCTGACTTTAGCACCTAAATCCCATCCATGCTAACTTCCCACCCCCCACCAAATGTTCTGGTCCACTGCCCAGATGTGAATGCATCTGTAGTTCCCTGCTGAACTTCCCTTGTTTGAGGCTCATGGTATATGTTCTGTAATGATGATGTGTGGAGCAGAGCGTCAGTGGTCAGTTGGCACGTGTTTGTTACAGTGTGGAGAGGCTGGTCAGGCAAGGGTGTTGAATTACAGGATCCCTGACTCTTAGGGCTGGTAAAAGCTATAAATACCACATGTTCCCATCACCTTGATGGACTGTATATGATAAAATGATAGATAAAGGCAAGGTTGGCTTGCAGAGCTTTTCTATTTAATGAAGTAAGCTATAGGGACCTTCAGAGATTCATGGGGGAGACGTTTCTTATAACCTTGAAAAATGGCACACGTTGGGCAGGCAAGATTGGAGAGGGGAGACTGGACTCAAGAGAAGCAAAGGGGAGAATTTAAGATGATTTTTCAGATACTGACACTCATAAGATACTTGCCTTTATCCCTTACGAAATCCCAAACTACATCCATTACTTTTTCTTGAGCTAGATGATAGCAGTGATTCACTGGAAATATTTGTTGGGAAATTATATGGGAATTCTGCAGCATAAGGTAGAAAGATGAGATGTACGGGGGACAACATCTTAATGAGATGTGGAGCAGAAGACTTAACAAATCAGGTGGGAGAGGGGGTGCTCGAAGAGAAATCAATTCAGGTACAAGGGATGCAGGCAGCAGAGTTTGATTGAACACCACCAACATATCCTGAGAAACTTCCCTAATAATAGTCTAATCGAATCAGCTTGTGATACACTGTTAGAATGATAGTATTATTTCAGTCTAATGACCATGCATACTGGCATCACCCAGCAATTAATCTAACATTAACCTCCATCTTAGTTCTTGGATATAAGCTGTGGTTTCAGCTGAAAACATGATGCATAAGAATTAGTGACTGTTCTGGGCCTGTGTATATATGTCATATCATTGAATTTTATTTTTATTTTCCTACTTCAGTCTTCTTCAGATCTTTCTCTGTGAGACCCAAGTCTTTATTATTGGTGACCCGATAGATATTAGATGTTTTTAAACTGGGAGATGTTAATGACCATTTTTTTTATGGGAAGTAAATGTTGTATAAATTGAATTTTAATGCTTTTATTGTCCCAGAGGAAGATAAAAACCATTAGCTAATGACGATGGTAATGTTCAGATTGTTTTTAATTTTAAAATAATATTTATAACCTGCAATACTAGGCTGTCTCACTTTGGACTTGGGAAAAATTTATGAATATCTACATAAATGTATGTGAATTAGGCAATAGGAATAAAATGGCTTAAAAGTACAACTATGGCTTAAGTCTATTTATATGTATTTTCGGAACTTGAGCGTATAGGTATCTGGCTAGAAATCTGCCTGCTGCGTTGTAACTGAATGTCAAATTCCACACAGTTACCCATTATTAAAAATATCCTTGTCTTAAATTTACTTTTGCAGGGAATGTGCTTGGTGATTATCATATTGGGTTACTCTGGGGAGTTAAAGATTTATATTATGTTTTAGTTCCATTAAAATCCTAGCACTCGCAGGCCCACACGTATTTATATGCATACACAAATGTACTTGAGAAGCTCTTTAACAATAGATGATTTTAATATTGTCTGAAATAAAATAAAAATGCTTGGTTTCATATCACCATGGAGTGTCACGGGATCCTTATTTACTTCTTCAATCCCCAAATAGGTAACATAACATAATATGTTACACTCATTAAAGAACAGAATTTCAATTTCAGAGATAGTTGCCATGTTCATTATTTCTGGAGAAAGAAATAGATAGTCACCCCTTTGTTTAACCTGGAGATGAAAGAACATGTGAACTAATGAAATGTATTTATTAAAAATGGAATTTTCTGTCTTAGATTGTCTTGTATGTCTTTATTTTCAAATGACATGGGATTCCCATCCTCCAAACAGTGCCATGAGGAATTATTTTTAATTTTTGTCTCATTAATTATTTACATTGCATATATCACCATAACATTCAGCACATGCGCGCGCGCGCACACACACACACACACACACACACACACACACACACACACACAAACACACGCTTACTGCATACTCACACATTTGTTCTATAGGGAAGGAGAGTAATAGGAGAAGGTACTATTATTGATACTACTATTCCAGCTGTGTGCATAATCATCTCAGAGTCGTCTTATTGCGACTTTCTACGTATCATTGCCCCTGCTCTTCATTGCAAAAATATTTAACGAGGATCGAGTAGGTCACAGTCTGGTTAGTTTAGAGAAATCCGGAAAGACTGTTCACTTACCAATTCCTGTTTTAAAAATCATCTCAACATTCAACTCCATAGATGTACCAGACACTTGAATGTAGGGAACTTGAAAGCCAATAACCAAAGGGCAAAAAACCATTGTTACTGGTACATTCAAGTGAGAAATATACTAAAACTTCTATATCTGTATAGTGAGGTTTTTATTGGTCAGCAGTGAGAGTATAGTGGCCTTTCTTTTCCGAACCATTGCAGGATGTAGAGACTTTTTAAAAAAAGATTTTATCTATCTGTTGATCTATCGATCAATCTATTTATTTGAGAGAGAAGAAGAATGTGTGAGCTGGAGGAGGGCAGAGGGAGACAGAGGATCTAAGGCAGACTCCCCTCTGAACTTGGAGCCCAACATGGGGCTCCATCCCACAACCCTGAGATCATGACCTGAGCCAAAATCCTGAGTGGGACGCTTACTCAACAAGCACCTAGGCACCCCTGTTGTGACATTTCTGATTGGACTGGTTATGTGACATTCAGGAGGGATTTTTAGTCATTGGTGATTTAACCATCTCTCTTTGTCTTGGAATCGTACCTCAGTGTGCTTCTTACTCCGTTTAAAAATTAATGAAATTGCTCTGTGTCCATACCCATCTCTCTGATTTGCTTCTTTTATTCTGTTGACTGGTTTAAGGTATATAGGAAGTTGGGTCAAGAACTTGTTAGCATTCCACATTAATATTAACTTGAACTCTCTCTCCCTCGTGTCACTAAATCACTACAAATAAGAACTTGTACTCTGATGCATGTTGCTTGTCTATAAATATCACCTGAAACAGAACAAATAAAGCCGTGTATGTTTAACTGGGAAGAGTTGAGAATTAATGCTAAATTAAAATATTGTCACACAGATTAGTGTAGTCATACTCACAAACAGTCAGTCTCGGATGCCATCTCTACTGTGAACACTGAATAATAATTATTTTATGAAGGTAGTGCATTGTAAATATTTATAAACAGAAATGTAAAACAGTGAGACCACAGTGAATAAATTATTTTGAAATATTTTAAAATCCAGTTTTTATATGCTTTTTAGTAAAAATTATTCATGGTGATCAATATTTCTTTCTCACTTGCCATCTGCTCTGCTTCTTTGGCTGTGCAGTTCTAGGTGAATGATGCGTTGTGCTGTATAATGCTCTCCACAGATTTATTGACTTAGATGCAGCATTTTTACGGAGAGTGTGCAAACATGTAATCACTGAACACAGGTCTTCTAGTATAGGTAATTGCTAGTTCTTTACCATCCCTGAGAACAGTTAGGTAATCATTAGGCTTGCAACAGGATGCCTTGTCTTCTCTCTTCACATAGGTGTCAGTGGCTTCTCTATGGGGAGATGGAAGAAGTTCATTCCACGGATTCCTAGAGTGACTGGTCAAAAGAATTTTATTTTGTCTTTTGCAAGCAGTTTTGTATTTTCTTTTTGCATCTGTGTAAATATCCCTATTTTCGTGCAATTCCATTTTAATTGACTTCTCAGCAGTAAATTTTGCACTATTGAGTCAGCCCACCTGCAAGCCTTAGATAGGGTCTTTGGGGTGAAACAATGGCACTTGGGTGGTTTGGCCACCCCCCTCTCTTAATCTGAAAGCAGATGTCTGCAGCCAGTTTATAATCTGTGACTCTTGTACTTCCCTTTTCGTATCTGGCTTGGAGGATTTGCCTTAATGAAGCTTATGTGTTTTGTTGGTTTGTTGGATACCTATTCCATTACCCCAAGCAAACCATTGTAGACCTAATTATTAATTAATTAGTTAATTAATTTCTCCATGTTGGTGGGCTGGTTTTAACTGTACAAGGAATTCTCTTGGTTCAGTTGAAATAATAGCAATTTAGTGATATTGCTTGCATTTGAGGTCAGATGAAGGTCAAGGGTTGTTAATGCTACCTCTCCTGTGAAGCCGTCCTTTCTTCTCCTAGTTTAAATGGATCACCCTGTTTTCTATGCTTCTGTAATTACAGGTTTTTCCTTTGTTGTGTTCTTTATGAGTCTGCCTTGCTTAACTTCTTTAGGATTGCCTTTATACTGGACGGCAAAGCCTTCTGAGACAGGAACTGAGTCTTACTCATCTTCGCTTCGCTTTGCGGAACACAGAATATGCACTTGATAATTACTTGTTAAACTGAAGATCGTCAGATTTTCTAGACTAACTAACTACCCTCTGAACCCTCCTTGTTATCGGTCAAGGTTTATTGGGCCGCAAGGAGGGAAATCTGCATAAAGTTGCTTTAGGCAGAAATTTGTTGGAGACTGTAGTTGTGTCTCTTGCACCCAAGAGACAGGTGTCCTTTTTCTCTTCCTGAGCCACTGGGGCCCAGAATGATCTTGCCTTTCATTATGCTTTTTTGTTTGTTTGTTTGTTTTGTTTTGTTTTTTAAACATTTTATTTATTTATTTGACAGACAGAGATCACAAGTAGGCAGAGAGAGAAGGAAGCAGGCTCTCCACGGAGCAGAGAGCCCGATGCGGGGCTCGATCCCAGGACCCTGGGATCACGACCCGAACTGAAGGCAGAAGCTTTAACCCACTGAGCCACCCAGGTGCCCCTCATTATGCTTTTAAAGAGTTAGCCATTCCCTTCATTTCGCAGGTGCTTGGGCTGAGCCCTGCCCTGCTCCCCAACTTCCTGCATTCCCCTTGTCCTTGTCTTTTACACAGTAGGCTGCATTCCTACTGAGCTCTGTGCCCAGACTACCCTTCCCCCACCCTTTATGTATTCATCAGGGCTCAGCTAAAATGTCATCTGCTCCAGAGGACCTGTATTGCGAGGAGCCCCCCTAGAAGTTTTACTTCATGTTCACTTATTTCATAGTCTTTTCCTTTGGTGCATTTGCGTATGTTTGTGCTTTTTTTGCGTCTTTACTGCCCTTCTCACCCCCTGGAATGCCGCCTCTGCCTTGTGCACCCTGGATCCCAGTGCTTTGGGTATCCAGTAGGAGCCCCATAAATGCCTTTTTAACATGCAGTCGTTGCGCTGCCATAGATCTCCCTGAGATGCAACAGAGCCACCTCTCCAACAACTAAAACCGAACCCCATGTGAGGCCATCTGTATCAGGGAGATAAATTTCCTGTTTGTGTAGTCAGCTGCCCTGCCATGAACAGAGCGCTCCATAATGTGCATAATATAATCATTTAGCTTTTGGGGTTGTTTTTCTGCATCATTTGATCAAGTCGTAAACTTAAGTTATGAAGTCAACTCTCGAGACTGAGTCTAAGTAAGACAGATCAATGGGATCTGTCTCAGGAACCAGAAAGTTAATAGACTCTGCTTGACAGCCCTTGTTTTTGCTTCCCAGATACAGGACTAATTGTCCAGCTGTGACAGAGGTGTTTGCCTTTTGTTTCTGTTTCTTCCCCTCCCTTCTGGATTAGAGGGCAAGATGGGTTTTGGCCTGCTAATTATGGTATTAAGAAATCACAGCTTCACCATGGGGCTTGGGAGGTATGGCCCATCCCTGTGTTCTAACTAGTGTTCTCTCTACTCAGGTACCCAGCTTCTAAAATTCCTGTGAGGAATTTAAAGGGCCGCCAGTGGTAGGGGTAAAACCTTGCACACCTGGAGGACTACGTAGAAGCTCCTGCCCTTTTACTACTCAGCTGTGTGATCTTGGACAAGCTATGTAATCCATTAGCCTCTGTTTTTCATTTGTAAAATAGGGGTAATAGTGTTATTGCTTGAGCAGGGATCCAAGAAGGATTCATTAAGGTGCTCTGTGTTCTCAGGGCACCTGGCTGGTGCAGTGATCTCAAGGTTGTGAGTTCAAGCCCCAGGTTTTGTGTAGAGCCTACTTTTAAAAAGGGGGGGCGTGCGCCTAGGTGGCTCAGTCCTTAAGCATCTGCCTTCGGCTCAGGTCATGATCCCACGGTCCTGGGTCAAGCCCCACATGGGGCTCCTTGCTCAGCGGGGAGCCTGCTTCTGCCGCCCCCCCACTCCCCCTGCTTGTGTTCCCTCTCCCACTGTCTCTCTTTCTGTCAAATAAATATATAAAATCTTAAAAAAAAAAAAAAAAAGGATGCTGAGTGTTCTCAACACAAAGACAGACAGTAAAGTGTTTTATAAACTTTGTCATCACCATCCTCGTCTTCATGCCTCCGGGAGACCTTTAAAATGTGCTACAAATGGGGCGCCTGGGTGGCTCAGTGGGTTAATCTTCTGCCTTCAGCTCAGGTCATGATCTCAGGGTCCTGGGATCGAGCCCCGCATCGGGATCTCTGCTCAGCGGGGAGCCTGCTTCCCCCTCTCTCTCTGCCTGCCTCTGCCTACTTACGATCTCTCTCTGTCAAATAAATAAATAAAATCTTAAAATAAAATAAAATAAAATGTGCTACAGATGTTACCTGGAGGGAGGCCAGGAAGGAGGAAATGTGGTACATCTAGGCACAAGTAGTATTTTGAGTGAGAGAAACATCCGTAAACATGGATTCCTGTATTATTTTTATGCTTTGAATTGAGCTTTCCTTATTGTTTCCAAATGACATCTTTAGGGGTCAAGTGTGGGGACAGGCATGTGTGTGGTTTTTCTCTCAGCAGTGACGATACCTTATGGCTTAGGTGCAAATGGACATCATCTTAAAATTCTGCAACTGGCCTGACAAAGCACAGCACCAAAAAACCCCTTTACTTCACTTTGTTGCCCACCTCAGACTGTGTTCTGTTTTCTTAGGGAAAATACGGCTTAACGCTTTGCTTCGGCCCCGAAATAATAAAGTTTAAGCACATTTGTTCTTCGAGGGTTGGACACCCTTGCCCTGAAGTCTTGTTCTGTTTGATTGTCTTGCTACTTTATTTTTTTTAAAGATTTTATTTATTTATTTGACAGACAGAGATCACAAGTAAGCAGAGAGGCAGGCAGAGAGAGAGAGGAGGAAGCAAGCCCCCTCCCAAGTAGAGAGCCCGATGCGGGACTCGATCCCAGGACCCTGAGATCATGACCTGAGCCAAAGGCAGAGGCTTAACCCACTGAGCCACCCAGGCGCCCTTGTCTTGCTACTTTAAAAATAAAAATGGAATGGGAAAAATCCAGCCTTGTTAAAAAAATCTTAAGGTTCCTCTGGATCTACATTCCTTAATTTCAATGATGGCGTCGAGAGTGAGGCTGCTCTCCTTAGACCAGTTGTTCTCACAAGGCTCTCAGCTTGTGGCTCCACTGATGAGCTTCCCTCCGCCCTATAGACCAGCTGTTTTCAAAGTGTGGTCTCTGGACCAGCAGCATCAGCATCGCCTGGGATCGTTTAAGAAGCACGCACCCTAGATCCCACTCCGAGGTTTCCGAGTTAGAAACTGTGAGGTGCGTGCAGCGACCTTTCTCAAGCCCTTTGGTGTTGCTTTCATGGAGTGTCTGAGAAGCTCTCTGTGAGCTTGTGCTTTGAAGTTCTCCACAATCCCCACCCTTGCAATCATGCACTGGGCTGGGCTCTCTGCATTAAACCACCGACAGGCATATATGTCTGGGGATTGCTATGGATTTTAGAGTTGGTGTATCTGTGTGTTGATTTAGGTTCTGACTCAAACAGATCTGACACCTTAAGCTTTTAAGTCCCCGAAGTGTCTCTAAATCTGAGGGAGAAATACACAGTGAGAGGGATATGTCTCGAAGAGTATGTTTACCATTGTGGAAGACTGTTGACAGCTGTGTTGACTGTCAAGACAAGATCAAGGATAACAGACTATCTAAAAGGAATGTATTAATTTTATTCCTTGGGACCTAAGGGAATCAACTCTTTCTATATACACCAGAAAACTGGGGTTTAGAATCAGGTTTACCTCGTTGTAGAATCTCAGCTTTGCTCCTGAAACTGTGTGGTTTTGAGTGAACATCTTCAACCTCTCTGAACACAGCTTTCCTCATCTGTGAAATGGGTCTAATTCATCCCATCTCAAAGAGAAATGGTGAGGGTTAAGTGATATGTACACAGGAAATGTCTCCTTAGGTTCCAGGTACATTTGCAATCAAGTGCATCTGGCTTTTCTGAAGAATGAAAACACACTTTGAAAAGTATAGTCAAAACTGGTGAACTTATTTATTGATTAATCAATAAACCATATGTTTATTCATACATTAATCTGTTATGTGCATAGCGTAAATCCAGTATGACTCACACTTTCAGTTCGTGGTTTTTGAGGGCTTAATATGTGTCAGGAACTCTTCTAGAGACTGGGACAACACAGAAGTATTCAGACTGTTCCTACTGTTTTGGCACTTATCTTCTAATTTGGAGATGAAGAGAAGAGACAAGAAGCAAGCATATGAACAGATGGTTTTTGTGATTTTGCTTGTTCTTTCAAATGGCATCCTAGACAGTACTTTGGTCACAGTACAGTGGCTCCCTGAATGCATCCAGGGAATGCATAAATAGCTGGAAAGCAAACTTGATTAGTATAAACGGAATTGCAGCTATCATGTGGAATCTGCTTCAGGAGGTGTAGACCACAACGGCTATCGTGTTATCTTTTCAGGAATATAAAACTAAGTTGATGGGACAGAGAGAACCATTTTATCCTATAATCGCTGAAGTGGATTGGAGATTTTCCCAAAGATATTGGCAGGATGGCTTTATAACATGACTTCGAGACGATAAAATTAATCTGTAATCTTCACTGAGGTATACAATGGTGAATATGGTCGGAAGCATCATGGGGAAGATCCCTCTTGTACATTCCAGGAGTTTCTTGAGCTGTTCTCCCCACAGTGTCCATTCCTGGCCCATATTATCATGTGTCTTTATTTATTTTGGGGTTACAAGTTGACCAGCCATCCGCACTGCCTCTGTCATAGCAAAATGTTAGTTGGAGATCAAAACCCCGTATCCAACGTTGTTAAGTTCCAAATTGCTAAACTGCCCTTCACTGCAAGGAAAGCGGTACGACCTGCTCTGTGTTTCTCCAGGCGCCTATAAAGCCAATAATTCTCCATTCATGTGAATCTCCTCTTGTCTTTATTGCCTCGGCCCCCGTTCCCCAGTCTTTATTATAGTTCCTTTGTCCGTCCTTGTTGTGTCACGGCTTTACACGCGAGGCTCAGCCTGAGCCTGATGCTTTGTTCTTGGTGCTTTTTTAAAGCTTTTTGATGGGTCACTGGGTAGTTCCAGCCCATGCTGTTGTCATCTGATCACCTACCATCTCACTGACCTAGAATTTTAGAAGAAAATATAGTCTAGATTAGGCGTGTTTGAATTTTTCAGACTTAAAAAAAAAAAAAGAAAGAAATCCAGCTAAAATGAAATAATAGCGTTCTTTAGTAAAGAATCCAGGATAACTAGGATGCTAAGTTAAAGCTTTTACGAGGGACCCATATTCCTGAGTAAAAATGTACAAGTTGTTTGTAATTGGATTCCCTGTAAGGAAAAAAAATAGAGATTTGGGTATGCTCAGTCATCTCACGGGCCTGCTGTGTGTTTAGTGTGGTGTAATAATAATGCTCGTGGTATTAATAGCTAATAGTGAATAGGTAGTATTCTCGCTCTTTGCAAGACACCATTTTAAGCACTCTGCTTCCTTCTAGTGCTATGAGGTACATACTGTTATTATCCCATTTTACAAACAAGGAAAATGAAGTGCAGAGAGTTTAGGAGACTTGTCTAGGGTCACTTCTGCACCAAGTAGTAGTCTGGCTCTAAAATTCCTGGTCTTTATCACTAGGCTGTGCACATCTTCTTTCCTTATTGAACTTCTCATCTAGTGTAGCCGGACCCATACAGTTGTATTTCAGGGCTCACAAAGCAAACCTTTCCCATAGCAAGAAGCTAGTCTTTATTCTAACTCTGTCTGCATGACCATGGAATCCGAATTAATGGAGTTCAAAGGAATGAGATTTAACCCTAGGTACCGTGCCTCCGCACCTGACATGTGACTTGAGTGTCAACGAGGTCTTCTGTGACTGACACTTACATGTGATATTTGGTTTAACTTGGGAAGCAGCTTGCATGCTTAACTACCTGCTGGTGAAATTTTCAATGCCATGGAATGTGTCAGAGCCAGTGGAGCATTGCAAGTTAATTACTTGTGTGCACAGCAGGCAGTGCTGCAAACAGGCGGCCCCCAGCAATCGGAGGATGAGACATTACTTGAGACACCTGAAACTGGGCTGTTAATGAGTCATCTTGATGAGTAGGGGATGGGGAATGTCAAGAGGGCCACGTATGGCCTTGTTCTGATGGCATGTTTACCCTGTGAGCCAAACCAATGTTTTAAGTAGGTGCACTGATGAGAGGTTGACTTCTCGTGGTACCAGTGGCATTGTAGGCCTGGGATTCAGCATTGATAGGTCCACATCAATTTCATACGAACAACGTGTATGACAGCGATTAGAGCCACTGGGTTAGTTCCCATTCGTTTGTTAGTTTGTTTTTCAGTTTTTCATTCAAGGAGGATTTCCTGGGTGCCTGTTGTTTGCCAGATACTTCTGCTGTTCTCAGTGGGAGCAACAAGGAGCAAAATGGACAGGTGGCTTTGCAGTTTCTATATAAGATTCAGCCGCTACAGTGTGGGCGGAAGTTGGAGCCAGCAGGATTTGCCTTGCAGCAACATTGGTATAGCAAGCACTTTGCCTTTACTTAGCTTGTATGTTTATTTACATGATGATGGGGAGGTCCACAGCCAATGTTCTCTTCTAGCTATTTCTTGGCGATGCCGTGAAACATTTTCTTGGCTCTGGTGGGAAATAGTCACAAACACCAGAGGCCCCAAATTTTCCCAAGTGAATGAATGAAACTAAGAGCAGTGGTACCAAAGGTAAACAGTGTGGTTTCCCAAAGCTTCTGACAAAGTTGACTGACCTAGAATGGGGGACAAAGTAGGGATTCCTTGAATACATAATTCAGACGTGATCCTGAGCCTAGGCCTGACCTGGGTCATTATTAGACTAGGCACAAGGCCTGTTGCAGGTGTGAAAGAGCTGACATGTATCCATATTCCTGGTAGGGAGATGGGCCTGTTGTTGAGGGGGTGGGGGCTGCTGATTGTCTCTCACATTGAACTCTAATAGAGCCTTCCTAACAAACGAGGCAGAATGGAGCGTTAAAAACCTCCATTAGAAAAATCGTATTATTTCTCATTTTATCACAAGACTTTTAATTCATCTCAGCTTTTCCAACTCCGTAATCTCTGCTCTACTTGTCAGAAGTAGTAAGAAATATTATTCCACCATAGGAATGGTCTCAAGCCTCATTTCAAATGTTAGTGATGCATCAAAACCCTCAGTGTTGTATTAGCTGCATTCTAGATGTCTAAATTCATTCCCTTACTAGGAAGGAAAGGTATACAGTTAAAGGCAGAAAAGAGCTAATGACATAATATTTGCTCATCATGGCCTGATTAGACCTGAGTGACATTCTTCCAGATTTCGTGCACATGACTGTCACCAAACACTGATTACAATTAGCTAATTTAAACAAATGCTTTCCATGTTATTTAAGACGCCTTGTGAAGGGGGTTGGTTGGTGGAGCATGGGACTCTTTATCTTGGGGTCATGATTTCAAGCTCCACATTGGGCGTAAAGCCTGCTTTAAAAAAAAAAAAAAAAAAAAAAAAAAAAAAAAAAGGCTCCTGTATTCCTGGCTGTTGTTGTAGGAAAATATTCTTTGAAGTGGGATTTTTGGGTCAAAGTGAATAGGTGTTTTTAAAGATGTATGTACAAACTAAAGGTTGTATGCATTTTGTGAATACATATGTATTTGTGTATATACAAATGGCTTTTAGGTGTTCTCTAGTGGACATGTAAATGAAGTCATTCCAGTAATAATACAAATGGTATGACTAACTTTAAATACAAGATCATGGTCTTCCATGGAGACCTAGGAGTGGGAAATACATGTTAAAATATTTCAAGCCTGTTTTATTTTGTAAGTTGAGTCCAAACATGGAGAAATTCCTTTAACATCTTTTTCTTCCAGGAAGTAATTGCTTTTGACTTCAAGCTAAGTGGCTGATACCATTTTGATCATAAGCAAGTACTATATTTTGCTATTAAATGATTTGAACCCTTAAAGGGAAGGAATTTTATTGTGTCAAACCTTTATGGTTGTAGCCGCTGTTAGAATCATAGTAGATATTTGACTTCATAACCTGCTCTTCCTCCTTGTCATAATCGTTTCCCTAGTCATCATCATTCCCCCGGAGCTCTGTTATATTCCACCAGGTAAGGATGCTGGCTCATTTGGGGACAGGCAATTGGTTCTTCCTTTTTGTCATTACGAATAAGGATAGGAAGCATATGTACGCATCACTCTCTTTACTAAACTGGGTTTTCTTGAGTCCTTAGGTTCCCACATATAGACTCCGTGGGTTTCAGTTTGAAACTTGTTAAGACATTAATACATATTGTGAGAATTCTCCCCAAAATATTTGTGGTATACTCTAGTGCTTCCAGCATTGTCTGAGAGTACTTCTGCCCTTGTGGTGGTGGTAGAAATCCCTAGTGGTTTCTTGTGTGGGAACATTTGTCTGATAGAAATTCTGAACATGGTGAAGTCAGGGTGCTGCTTTTGCTGAGTTATCTTTGGGTTCTTCATGTAAGCCCCCTCGACTTTCCTCACCTGTTAAGTAAAGGATGATGATTGTGGTGGGATGAATTGTGGTGGGATGGAGGTTGCTCTTTCAGGGAAATTAGACAAAGAAAATAAATGGTAACACAGCTGGTCCACCTTGAAGAACATTTGTAGGGTTGTTATGCTTACAGCTCACTTTTATGTAAGCTCTTGTGCTCTTCTGAGACATGGTGTCTGTTCTCTGCACATTTTATTCAAGGTTGATGTCATGTATGATGACGATAAAAGAGTACAGATGAGTCTCAGATTCACCAGAATTTGTATTTCCATTCTGTGTGACTTAACTCCTTCATGCATCAGTTTTCACATCTGTGTAATGGGACTGTAATACCATATTGGACACAGGGAAGGATGAGAAGTGAGATGAAATATTACAGGCCTATTGCCTGGTTCAATGAGTGGTTCACGAATGGTAGGTAGTGACAACCACAGCAAGACTGGTGGTTGTGTGTGCAGGAAATTTGTTCTCCGTTGTGGCACAGGATCTTATCCCTCAATTGCGTTCCAAGTGTACCCAGGACGCAGAGCTTGGTTAACAGTGAGCCTCGGAGAAAACCTTGATGAATATTTGCATCAATGAGTACAGAATAAGAGTAGAAATGGTTATTGATATGTGGTAAGCGAATTAATTCTTCTCCTTGGGGACTTTTAATTAAACACATGAAATAGAAAATAACAGTTGGGGACACAGTAGTCCAATACTGAATTGTGTAGGGCAAGTTCTCTTGCTCAGCAATAGTACTGAAGAAGATGAGGAAGGAGAGGGGTAGGACTTGGGCAAGGGGGTGAGTGGAGTGTGATCAGGGCATAAAATGAGGAGGTAGAGTGGCTCTGGGCTCTGCACACCATGCTGTTTGGAATGATTTTTTTTCCACAGATATCCTGCAGACTCGGTGTCCTTCATTCCCTCCATCTCGCACATGGTTTGTGGGGGAGGAAAGTTACACAATGTTTTTCCCCTTGGAAAGCTGCAGTGGGGAGAAGTTTGGGATAATTTTGAGGTCAGCCTATCTCCAGCCATAGATTCCGATCATTTCTTTTCAGCGTGGATAATTGTTCATGGGACTCCAGTCATAAATATTTTTTTAAAAAAGATTTACTTGTTTATTAGAGAGAGAGAGAAAAAGAGAGCGCAGGAGTGGGGGGAGGGGGAGAGAGAGAAGCAGACGCCCCATTGAGCATGGAGCCTATGCCAGCTCAGTCCCAGGACCCCAGGATCATGACCCTATCTAAAGGCAGACGCCTAACCTACTGAGCCACCCGGGGGCCCCTCCAGTCGTAAATATTCCTAAGCAAGTTAATGAAATGCCAGGTTTTTGAATCATGTGACATGTATCTTCCAGTTGTTTGTGTTTATCATGTCAATTCACGTTAATTTGATTCGCCAGTTTGGGGGATCTGGGTGACTTTTGGGTGGTGCTAAGAAACTTCATTTCTTGTGAGGGAAAGGAAAGAATGATTTTAGCTCCTTTGTCATCTGCCAGCATTTTTGTATTAAGAAGACCATACTTAAGGTGTTTTCTTCCTTGTTTTTAAAAATTACAAGGAAATGCAGAAAACAGAAATATCTAGTGAGGTCAGTTTCCTTATTTTGAAATTTGTTGTCAAAGTTTGCTACTTTTAAAAGCTAACTTAACATCTGCTTTTGCAAATTAGGTAACACTTAAAAGGACAGACACACTGTTTTGCTTTGAAATTCTAGTTGTTAATGTGTAACAAATGTTTTCATAAATATGCAAGGAGAAAAACACCTTCGGGATTGGAAGGGGTCGGGTTGTTGGCTATAATCAATGGTAAGTATAGATTACTAGTGCTCTCTTAATAGTGATGTTTTAATTTAGATGTTCAGAAATTTATTTTGAACTCTCAATGAAAATCTTAGGATCTGAATCTGAATCTTAAAGTGATTTTTATTTTTTTTTATTTTTATTTTTTTTAAGATTTTATTTATTTATTTGACAGAGATCACAAGTAGACGGAGAGGCAGGCAGAGGGAGAGAGAGAGGGAAGCAGGCTCCCCGCTGAGCAGAGAGCCGGATGAGGGACTCGATCCCAGGACCCCAAGACCTGAGCCTAAGGCAGTGGCCTAACCCACTGAGCCACCCAGGTGCCCTTAAAGTGATTTTTAAATCTTGGCTTTGAACTTGGTAGGTCTGCAGTGGCAGGTTAGGGGGAGAAACCCCAATAAATGCATTTGATCCAAGTTAGCTCCTGTATGGGAAGTTATACCTGGCACTTTCACCAGAATTCCTAAAACCCAAGGGTAACTATATGTTGATTTACGTTTTATTTATTCTCTCTCCTGTGGTTAGTTTATTAATGTACTGGTTTGAATATTAGTGAGTGGTAGTTTCAAGGAACCCTTGGTTTCCAAAAGTGATGGTTGCTAATTGTCGGTTCACAATCTTGGAAGGACATACCAGGTTGTACTTGAATGAGAGCCCATTGAGGAGGAACCTGGTCCCATTGGTACTGTATCAAGAGGAGAAAATCTTTTCCATATTTGGTAGAGACAATGCCAGGAACTCCGTATTTATCTATTGATTTCCTGCATACGTTACCCAGTGTTTCTGGTAAAAGAACACAATTCAGATTCTACTCTTCTGTTATTTCCATTGATCTCACAGTGCTGGGTACTGTGTATAAACTAAAAAAAAATGCTTCCATCTTGAAACAAAAGGAAATCATAAAATGATGAGTTACAGCAGTCCATGACCAAGTTACTTTTATTAAAAACTGTATTCCTAGAAGTTTGATTGCCTTGTAACACAAGGGAGGAGAGGTAATGTAGGTACTTTCCAGTTACAGATTTTTCTCTAAATCATTTGATGTAATGGAAGTGTTCTGAAACTGGAATGTGTTAATGGTTGTAAGACTCAATAAATTGACTAAAAATCTTTGAATTGTATGCTTAAAATGGTTGAATTTAAGCATACATCTTATAGGTCAGTAAAGTTGTGTAAGACCCTCTCTATTTTAAACTGAAGCCACATTATTGTTTACGTTTGCTAGACTATTTCCTGGTCTGTGTATATATACAGTGCAGGTAATAGGCAGACCCCTGTCCTTACAGAGTTTGCCTTCTGGTGGAGGGGCGGTGAGTTGACAGCAGGCAATGTACAAAACAAGTATTTAAAATATTAGGAGGTGAGGGCTTTGGAGATAAAAATAAAAGGAAGAAAGCACCCTGAGCTGGGGTCATAATTTGAGTGGTAGAGCAGGTCTCCATGAAACAGTGATAGGTGAGGAACAATCTCAGGGAGGTGAGGGGTTCCTTGTTACTCTGGATAGGCAGAGAGGACAGCAGGAAAATGCTGGACATGTTCAGGGACAGCAAGGAGACCCGTTTGGCTTCCATTGTGGGATCAATGCAGACAGAAGTAGGAACTGTGATCAGGGAGGTAATTGGGGTCAGGAAGCAGATGTGTCGTGCCTTGTACACAATTTTTCAGGTCTTTGGCTTTTTCCCTAAATGAAGAAGGATGCTATTGGAGGTTTTTAAGTCGATGGATTGTGTTTTAACAAGATCACTGGCTGCTGTTTTGATAACAGACTGATTTGATAACAGGTGAGGAGGGAGAGTCAGGGAGTTGGGTGGAGACAGTGGCAGTGATCCGTAGGAGAGATGATGGGAGCTTGGCCCAGAGTGGGAGCAGGTAGAAGACTCAGGTTTCCAGATCTGCTGTGAAGGTACATCCTAGGATTTGTTCATGTATCTGAGGAATAACATAAAGAAAGTGTGAGGGTTGACCCCAAGATTTTTGTCCTAAGTACTAGAGGATGCCAGTAAGATGGTGAAGACCACCCTGTATGAAAATGAGGATGGAAGAAAGATCTGGAGCTTCAGGTTTGCACATGTGAAATCTGAGATGCTCACTAATCACTAGTAAAGATGTGGAGTAGACAGGTGAATTCAAGACTGGGGTTTTGGGATCCCACGTCCCTAGGGGCTTGTAGCTTCTGCCCAAGCCTGTCTTGTGGGGTCAGAATCAACACCTGCACTCACCACAGCTGCCTTCCAAGCTTGCAGAGAAGTGTGAGGCTGAAGGTACCGCTGATTCCTTTATCTACCCCTAGTCTCAGAAGGAGCATACGTGCCCTTGGGGGCTCGGGACTTTTTGGGGAAATGAGGACTTCAGGCCAAAAGCAATGTGGGTGTTAAGTTTTACTCACTCCTGATTTTGATGGACTATGAGCAGCCAGGGGAGAGGTTGGATTGATTTCTCTTGGTGTCCTACCAAGTTGCTTCTCTTTAGAATCTTACCCAAAGGGAGGGGGGCAGCCCTCGTTTGACCTATTGTAAAGGAAATTCAGAGTTAAATATTAAGTATAGTACTTTTAAGTTTGCTCAGAATCACGGTAGTTTAGAGGTCTGTTCGTATGACCCAGTAAGCATGGTTAAGAATCTACTGCTTAAAGAAATGTCTGTTCCTAATCAAAATCTTTCCCCCTTTGTTTTTCTGAGTTAGGTGTTTCTGGAGCACTTTGGGGAGAATTTTTAATGCTAATAAATGAAAACAACCTCTCACCTCGATACCCAGAAGGTCTAAATTCCCCCGTAAAGAGTGGTCCTATGGTTGGACACTAAGGCTGCAAAGAGAATGAAAGCTGATTAGAGTGCGTTTCCCCCTCTTGGCCCAGCATCTTCTGAATATGATTATTTTATATTGAGGCTTTGTCTGCATTAGCAGTTTTATCTGCAAGGAAGGGACTTCTAATTTGCTAATTAGAGAGCTTGCTTTTCACAACTGGGATCCTACTGTTTTGGAAATCACTAAGCATTTTCTCTGGTATGTGAGTTCCTAAACTAAAACAATTCAGCTATGTTCATCAGTGTGGTGGAAAGGCATCGGCATTTACTTGCCTTGTTCAGGGCTATGGTTCTTGAACCCAGAGGGAAAATGTAGGGTCTGTCTCCTGCTCAGTCACAAGGGATGGGTGCATCCTTCAGTTTCTTTTTAATCCTATTTCTGCATTTGCCAAATAAGATTCTTCGTTGTATTTTCTAAACAGTGCTTAGTTTCTTCTCTTTTCTTTGAAGAGTCCCAGATATAGGAGTCCCACCATGTAACTGTAAAATTGTGCTTTGTTCTCTTAATATCATACCTAGTCTATCTCATGGTATTGATACTTAATGAGCTAGTGGAATAATTACAGAACCAATACCACCTCAAGCTAAGCTTTTCTTTTCATCGAAATACAGCTATTTACTGTGATGCCTCACCACTGTTTTCTTTAAAGTGGGTTAATATTGTTTTAAAATATAACTAAATCTTTTGTTACCTTAAGTAGGGAAGACCTTCTCCATACAAAAGGATATATAATTTTAATTAGTTGTACATGTAATTTTTCCCATCAGTTTTGTCCTTTCATCTTAATTTTGCAATGTTTGTGGTATTCAGTATGGTAATTATGGGACCTTCTGTCCTCTGTGGCTGTCTGAAGATGACAAAAGCCCTTGCTTACTCACTTCATATACCTTTATCTGCCTACTTAACTTTGTGCTCCAACTACAACCACATGGTATTATTGAAAATGTTAATACTTTTAATGTTGATAAATATTTTATTTGCTGATTTTGAGGAACCAAGGTCAAAGCTACCAGTAGGCTATTCTTCCTAGTCAATGACCTTGACGGAGACATTCATTCCTTTTGTGGAGCAGCTTTCTGGCTCTAGCCATACAACCCAAGCTGAGACTGACCTCCAGATTTGGTTTATAGAAGTCCCTACCCATTTAAATATTACTATAGCAGGATATTTAAAGGGTGAGGGAAGCCTTTGGAGCCACGTGCCTGAGTTTGAATACTGGTTCTACTTTTGCTTAGTGGTGTGATCTAAATACCAAACAAAGTAATCTCTCTAGGCATAGTATCTTCATCTGTAAGATGGGAATAGTATTATCCCAGGAACGAATAAAATAATCCAGGGACTTTGGTCCTTTGTCAGTGACCTGTAAATATTAAGCTCTATGTAAAGAATGGGCGTGAAGAGCTGCTTCCTAGGGAAGTGGTCTTGGACCACCGTGACCCTTGTGTGCATCACCTATATGATAAGGTGTAAAGTTTTAATAGTAAAGTTTACAGCTTGTGGTGGATTTGAGGATTAGGTGAGGTGATTCTTGTAAAGAACGTAACACAATGTCTGGAAACAGTACTAAGTGTCCTGTCTTAGGACTGCTCGGGGCTGTTTTCATTGTTCTCAAAACACATTTTCTTTGACCCCCACCCCCAATCTTGAAGGTGCTGCTATTGGAGCCTCAGGAGTGTGAATTCTATTTTTCTTGAACTTCTCCGGTTCATCAAAGCCCGCATTTGTCTTTGGTTCATCATTTGGGACCACTGTTTCCATCATCACCATGGCCATCAGTGGGCGGCCACAGCTTGCCACTTAAATCCTGAGATGAAATTGTAGTTCACTTACAAATGAAATTGTTGGTATTTTTCTATGGGATGCTTTTTTTTTTTTTTTATGGTGACCACAGGCTTTGCTGTCAGTATAGTTAAGTTGCATCTATAACTCTCACAATTACATTTGTTTATTCTTCGTCAACAATCAGTTTCATTCCTAAAATATGAGTGATTCTTAACAATTTATGAAATTCCCCATTAAACACTTTATTTTGATCACACATTTTTGACAGAATAAAAACAAGAAGAGATGACCTTTTCTGTGTTTTTCCTGATTTGCTCTTTCTGATATTCCCCTTGTATACTCTTTTTATGTCACGCAATCCTTATTTACAGTGCCTGTCCTGCCAGATGTGGGTAACAAGGACAAGGAAATTCAAGTATGTCCTGCCCTCAGATGTTCTAATGTTCTGGAAGGGAGTTCCTTGTTACTCCCTGTTTTAAGCTCTGCTGTGTGTTGAAAATATTGCTAGATTTTCAGGTACAACCAATAGGGGGGTTATCTGGATTTCAGAGAGAGTCTTGACAGAATATCTCTTGATATTCTCAGAGTTGAGATGGAGAAATAAGGATTCATAGTAGATTGAAAAACTCTTCCCAGGGAATTCTGGATAATGCACCACTGTAATGATGGAAAGTTCTATCTTTGGCTCTGGCCTTTTGAGTATTTTTATCAACAACTTGACAGAAGAAATGGATTTATTAAATTTGCAAGTGGCATGCTGGCGGGAGGCACAGTTCTGAGATTAGATGTCAAAATCAGAATCTCCCCAGCTCCTGAGAGGTGGGAATGATAGGTGAAAATTAAGTATGTTATAGAAGAGAAGCAACAGGTAGTGTGAAAATATGGAAAAATTGTACAGACTATTGTTCAGATCACAGGTTCAAGGCTTGCAATAGCCACTGCAAATAACAGTGAGGAACATAATGACTTCTCAATAATATTGGCTCTTTTTATAGTTGCCTCATTTTAAGGTTAAAATAGGATATCTGCTTTAATAAGGATCTGGCTTAACAATCATTGAAAAAGGTGATGTGTATGTCCAAATTTTTTAAAATATGTTTTTGTTGTTGTTGTCAATTACAGAAGTACTAAATGTATTCTCAAAATAAATATCTTCCTAGATTATGAAGGAGTAAGAAGTGAAAAATCTCCCATCCCTTTTTCTCTTCATTTACAAATGTTATTGTTTCTTAAATATGGTTCTGAAGGCATTTTATGTGCATACAATATGTATATGGACTTTTCATTTTTAAATAAAAATCATAGCATGATTATAATTTTTTTTTCCCCCACTTAAAAAGTCACTTGGAGGACACCTGGCTGTCCCAGTTGGTAAAACATGCGACTCCTGATCTCTGGGGTCCTGAGTTCCTTGGGTATAGAGTTTATCTTTTAAGAAAAAAAAAAAAAAAAGTAACTTGGAAGTTTTACCATTTTAGCTTAAGGAGCTCTCTTTTTCTGCTTTGTTGTGTCCCATTCCACACTATTCATGACAGTCGATTTCCCTTAGTTTAGTTAATTAGCCCTTTGGTGATGGACGTTTATCTTGTTTCCAATCTTGGATATTACCAGCAGTGCTGCCATGACTAACCTTAACCTTGTACCAATGCAGATATATCTGTAGAAATAACACTAGGGTCAAAGGAGTGCACATTTGTTATTTTAATTGTTATTGCCAGATTTTCTTGGAGAAAAATTCTATCAATCTTTTAGTAGCCATAAATGAAAGTGCTTATTTGTATACATCCTTGCTAACAGTGTAAAATCAAACATCTTGATGTTTACTAATTTAGTAGGTGAAAGAATGCATCTGTAAAATTTTAATTCGTATTTCTCATTATTAATGAGGCACAGCAATTTTTCCTACGTTAAGGATCCATTTACATTTCCCTTTTTTTGGAACTGTTGGTTCATAGCCTTTCCCATTTTTATATGGGTTTTGGGGCTATTGATTTCTAGAATCTCGGTATTCTAAAAAAGGATGTACTAAAGAATTTCCCTTTTGTGGTATGAATTGCAGATGTTTTTGATGATTATTCATCTTTTGATGTTTCATATGGTGCTTTCTGGAATGAGAAAATTAAATGTTTCTTTAACATATTTAACTTTATCAGTCTTTTCTGACTTTGGGTTTATACATGATATGTGGAAATGTTTTCGCTACTCCAGATTTCTCCACAACTAGTTCTTGTGCTTTTATGTCTTGAAGCGTTTTAAACCTTGGATCCATTTGGAACTTATCCTAGAATAAGATTATCTGCTTTGCCTTATGTATTTATTGACTATCATCTGTGTACCTTATGAATAAAGTAGACAAGTACCTGACATCATGGAGCTTATTTTCTCATGGGCTACATACATGGAAGAGAAGTGACCAAAGTTAGGGAAATGGGATGTGGATGGGAGTGCTATTTCAGGTGGCTAGGTTATGGGAGAGTCTTCAGATTAGGGGATGTGGGGCTGTTGATATTCTTTTTGTCACTGTCACTTCTTTTAAATCCCTCCAATTTTCCTTCTAGATCCCCTTCATTGGAAGTTACTTACACTATACATTTATTGAAATAGAGGAAAGTACAAGTTAAAGTGAACTGTTCATGGTGGGACAGAGACACATGATCTGTCGTGTTGTTTTGGCTTTACCTCATAAATGTGTCGCTTTGTCTAGACATTCTCCCAGATAGCGTTTAAGAGTTAATACATTTAGAGCTTACATTCCTCCTTTTATAGTTGCCACAGGAAGCGTGTTAATCATCCTGTCTGCACCCTCTGAAGTGCCTCCTGATCCCACACACCCCCTCCACACCAGGCCCCTCAGCTGTTGAGTGAGCGCCTCACAAAACTGTTTTTAATTTCTTGTTCTTTTCCTCTCAGCCCTTATGTTGATGGGTTGTTTCATAGACTGTTAGCCCGCCTAAACACCAAACTCTGGGAATTTTTCCCTCTTCCTGCTCATGACTGGGATTTCTCCTGAGCAAGTGGAGCCATGATGCTGGCCTTAGAGAGTCATGGTGAGAAAAAGGCCCTTTAGCCCAAGACAGGAAATCCCCACCTTGTCTGAGCCAGACCTCAACTGTCAGTTTTGTCTCATTGATGGGATGTGGCTGTGACCCTGGTGGGTCTTCCCTACCTAATGACTTGTACTGTGGCTTGTGTCTGAGGCAGAAGTCTTCGGTGAGAGGCAGCTGTTCCAGTGAAGGCTTTCAGGGATTCTTACCCCGACTCCTACCCTCTCCGTTACCAAGAGTAAGAATTTAAAGCAAGGGACTTCGGAGTTTGTTCCCTTTCTTTTTGTCTAAATGAGATCTTTAAACCTTTACTCAAGTTTATCTTCTAGAGGATAGCTAGCGACACAGGAGGGAAGGGGAATCAGGAGATGTTATCCTCCTGCGTAGTCCATCCAGCATGTATTTCTGATTTTTATCTTGGTAATTGGACATTTTCGTCTTAGTGATGAATGTAGAAAAAGCATTGAATAATTTAATTGTTGGTCTTTTTGAACAAATATTCTGATTATATCTTGTATTTTTTTAGTCACAAATAACAGAAAGCCTACTCAAGCTGTTGTAAACACAAAAACATTAAAAAAAAAACAAAACCCCAAAACAACCAAGAAGTCTAGAGGTGAAATTTAAATTTCAGGAATGGTTTGATCAGGCTTGTTTCCTTCCTCCCTCCCTTTTTTCCTCCCTTTCTCCTTTCCCTTCCCTGCCTCCTTTCCCTTTGCCTCCCTTCCCCAACCCTCCCCTCACCTCCCTCTTCCTCCCTTTTTCCTGTTTTCCTCTGGCCTTTGTACTTGCCAGCTTTGGCTTCTGGTTGATTCCCCTTTGATTGCAGTTTAGTCCACTCCCTTCCTCTTGTTCATTCATGTTCTGGGAGGAGGGTAGATTTTCCCTCTGGCTCTGAGCAAAAATCTGGAGCCTTATTTTGAGTCACACTAACCTAAAACATTCTCTCCAGTTGGGGAACTCCCATGTGCTAATTGCCTTAGTCCTGGGTTAACACCCTTTCCCAAACCAATTACTTGTTAAGGAGGATGAAGTTAGACCGATGGCCAGGTACCAACCAGAAATTATTTCCAGAGCTTCAGAAATAGGGTCAGGCTTTCTAGACTTTAGGGTTTGAATGTAATTTGCAGAAGAAAGTATACATAATCATGTTTATTGAACAGATACTATGTGCCAAGTCCTGTGGGACATGCTCTATATGTAATGACTTATTTAATACTCATCATATCCCTGTGGTCACTTGTAGGAATGTAGTCGGTGAGAGTAAATTTTGGCTAGGCTATCAACAAGTACTTTACATGCCTAGTTCATTCTTCTAGGTGTTACAGGAAGCGTTCTTGTGAATTTAAAACTCTTACATAAGTTTTAGCAATAATCCAATATAATCTTGTATTGTGTGTGTAAAGAAATGGAATCATTATAAGACTTGATTGCAGCCACATCCAAGTCTACCTTCCAGAGTTGAGACTGGAGTGAAAAGAATGATTTTGTGGCATGGCTGTCACCACCTATCTCTCTCATGCTCTTGGCAGGCATTGCTAACTGATCTGCTCTTCACTGATAGTAATCATACAGTCATTTGGAGCTACATGTGAATTAGAACTTATTGCCCATCTTTGATCCAGAACTCAGATGGCTAGTCTCATTACCCAGCCCTCTTTCCACTGTGCCAGATGGCCATTTTCATTGTTGGATGGTTAGATTAAGTTTTGTGGAAGGCGGTCAGAATTCTAAAAGAACAGGTCTTTGTCACTTCAAGAGTGTTGATTGCTTGAAGACCTAGTTGATCTGAAGGTTGAAACCTTCAGCTCCAGGGACACCTGGGTGGCTCAGTCAGTTAAGCATCTGCCTTTGGCTCATGTCATGATCCTGGGGTCCTAGGATTGAGCTCTATGTTGGTTTCCCTGCTCAGCGGGGGAGCCTACTTCTCCCTCTTCCTCTCCCCCTGCTTGTGTTCCCACTCTTGCTGTGTCTCTTTCTGTCAAATAAATAAATAAAAATCTTTAAGTAAAAAGAAAGAAAGAAAGAAAGCTTTAGGTCTGGAGCAAACTTACATATAACTTGTAAACACTTGAGATGTTTGGCATTGGACAGGAAGAATTATGACTTGTTGTTGTTGTTAATACCTCAGATGCTCTTTGTAACCAATTCCTTTTTGTATCTACAAGAAGTAAAAATGAAGTTGCCCCAACTTTAAACAATATTTGTTTGATTTTGAGTGAATTAACTATCTCAATTATTAGTAAGAATTTTGACTGCATGTTTGGATGAGGATAGATTCCATGTGAAAGATACAATTTTTGTATATCCCAGGTATGTCTAAACATACATTGTTATAGACTTTGTCTTCAAAGGATCAGAATCCTCTAGTCTGTGAATTGCATGCCTGCATAGTGCCTGCTTTACTGCTGTCATACCACATACTCATACAGACATCACTAATCAATCACCCAATCCCTTCTGAGCCTCTACTCAGCAGGAGTTTTGCAGCTCAGAACTCCCAGGTTGTTATTACTGGCATCCTTACTCTATGCAATACCCTCTTTTTTTTTTTTTTTTTTTTAAGATTTTATCTAGAGGGAAAGAGGGAACACACAAGCAGAGGGAGCAGCAGAAGGAGAGGAGAAGTTGACTACCAGCTAAGCAGGGAGCCCAGTGAGAGCTCAATCCCAGGACCCTGGGATCGTGACCTGAACTGAAGGCAGAGGCTTAACTGAGCCACCCAGGGGCCCTGCAATACTCTCATTATTAAGGACAATATAATGGGCTCTAGAGAGATCTTAAGCATCAAGATTAGAATTAGGGATCTTGGTTTACAGATTTGTGCTGTTTTCTAGTTTTAACATCTAGTCCTAAGACAGAGATGCTGTGAAATAAAATGATAATAGTTGGTAGTAAACAAAGTATACAGGCATTCCCATGTCTGGTATTATTGTCTGATAGTATTTCTGGTGTTATGGTTAGTTGTCGATATTCCCTTAAAAACACACCATTGATGTGAAATGGAGGAATGAAGTTTTTATACCTAAAATTTAAAAACAAAAATTTGCCCAACTATTCTATTACCTAGAAGGAAAATTTACATTTTCTTAACTGGTTTAAAAATTAGAATATTCCTATGAATAACATCGAACAATTTCATAATTATTCATGCATAAAAGATGAAAACACTGGAGATCAGCAATATGAATGCTTTTTAGCACTTTTTCCTTTTTTCATACATATGGCAATAAATGCACAAAAGGTAATTAAGTTCCCGATAGTGGAGAATGCAAAAGAATCGCAAGCTAAATCCCATAAAGCTTTTTAATTAAAAAATGGAATAGTTTTAAGATGTGTTTTAGATTTGGGAGAAAAGCCATTAATTATAATATTAGGTTAAAAAAATGGATACTAATATTTTTGGATTGTTGCTGTTGGTTAAAAGTAGACAACAAGATGCAGGGTAATAAGCCTGGATTCAGGTAATACTTTTAATATAAGTTCCTTGAGGGAGGCATTAATAAGCATATTTGACTAGAAACAGCACATAACATGTATATTAGTTTTGTTTTTAATTAGATTTAGACAGAATTCATTATTTTTAATGGCTTTTCATTAGTGAACAGAAATCGTTATTTGGATATATTATGGTAAAATAAATTCAAGGTGTATGCTTATTTTCTGTAAAGAATCTCTTAGGTATTTAAAGAAATTATTGTTTGGAACACAAATCCTAGATAGATATTTGAAATTCCTCACTTTTAGATAAAAGTATGATTTTTATATGCTCTAAAACAGCAATTTTATCTCTTTCTCAAGTCAGATCTTAATAATGAACTGTAATTAAATGAGATTGTTTACTTAAATTGCTGGAAAGTCTTACTGCTCTATTTATATCTGTTCACATTGGACTTGTCAAATAATATTGCTGGAAGTGGAGGGTCAAAATTAGGTTTTTCTCTCAGATTTTATTTGAATTTTCTTTGAACACAGTAACTTAGTTTTGGTCCAAAATTTATGTATGTTGACCAAATTCTTGGGTTAAATCTGCCTTAAAGAGACACTGAATTTAAAGTAGGTCTTAGACGTGAGCCCAGATTTACAGTATGTGCTATTATTTTCACGTGGGGAATTCTGTCTGCCTTAAACAGGCCATTTGGAATTAAACCCCAGTTGTGTGATTTATTCACATTACTGTAGAAATATGTCTTCCTGGTGCTAGTCTGCTGAATTGTAGAATCTCAAAACAAGAAAAATACAGTGGCTTGTTAATGGTACACCAGGGAGGTAGAAGTGGTTCTTTTAATGCACAAATGAGCCATAAATTAAGCTAATAATGTTCTTCCTTAACTACAGTTTTTAAAGGTGAGTTTCTCCAACTTTATAATGTTTTTATATAATGTTAAATAATGAAATATCACCCACACGCTTGCTGTGTTTTCTTCAAACAAATCTCTCTCTTACTTTGGTTTTGCTCAGTGGAAATTCATGCAAAGAGCTGAGGACAGCAATCTCAGCATTATCTATAAACCAGTGCCCATCACCTTTATCTGTTAGGCCATAGACCTGCCCCCAAATATATAACAGTAAATCCAATAAAATATGGATATTCACAAAACTTAGATTTTATTTGACTTCTGAGTAGTTTCATAAATATTTCTTCATCTCATCGGAGTAAACACAGGAAAATGACCCTATTGACAAAGAACAACCAGGAAACAAACATGGGTGTATTAACTGACTCAACTTCATTCAGAGCTCATGAGTTTTCCCACTCATTTCCATGTTTGGTTCTGCTACTCAAGCTAGAATACCACCGTGCAATTGTTTTGTGTGTGTGTGTGTGTTGTGTGTGTGTGTGTGTGTTTTCTCTTCCCCTCTTTAGTCTTCTTCGTTCTGTGACAAATTTTCAGTCTTTCCTGGTTGTTCATGACCTTCACGTTTTTGAGGATTATCAGCCAAGTGTTTCATAGAATGTTCTTCAGTTTGGGTTTGTTTGATGTGTTTTCCTCATGATTAGACAGAGGCTATAGATTTTTAGAAAGAACCTACAGAGGTGATATGCCCTTCTTACCACATCTGTCAAGATGTGCCTGATGGTCTGTGGCATCACAGGTGATGGTAACCTTCACTACCTGGTTAAGGTGGGATTACCAGGCTTCTCCACTGGGAAGCTTGCTTTTTCTGTTCTTTGAAAGCTAGGCACTAAGTCCAGCTGTCGATGGGCTTAAGCTCCACTTCCCAGAGGATCAAGGTTACTTTTTGTCTCGAGTTCTCCAAAATGGGGAGCACCAGGGCCCAGTATACTTTTCAGCATTTCAAGGAGTGACTCCCCTGAAATGTCACCTTCAAAGTCCTGCCCTTGGGGAGGTGAGGGCCTCTCTTCTCTCTTTGTATATGACAAAATGCTTGTATCCACCTGCCTTAGCCTTTAATTGGGCTGCATGTTTGTTTTCTGCATTAGACAGTCAAGTTCTTGAGGGCCTGCGACACGTTTTTGTAACAATAGCAGTGGCAGTCAAAGTAGCCACCATTTACGGAGTTTTCATTGTTGGGCTCTTCTTTCATTTATGTATTTGAGAGAGAGAACAGAGGGAGAGGGAAAGGGAGAAGCAGCCCCCACCCCCACACACACACACTGAGCAGAGAACCTGACATGGGCCTCAATCCCAGACCCCAGGATCATGATCTGAGCTGAAGGTAGATGCTTAACCACTGGAACCACCCATGTGCCCCATTGTTGGGTACTTCTTAAAGTATTTTCCATTGCTTATCTCATATAATCCTCAAAACTACTCTATGACTTGGACACCACTAATTTTTCCCGTTGTACAGATGAGCAGACTGAGCCTCTGGCAGCTTCAATTGTCCAGGGGAAGCCCAGGTGAACTGTGGCAGCTCCACCTGCTGGCAGCCACTTCGTAGCACTGTGGCTGGTACAGAGCAGGTGTCAAAGTCCATATTTAAATGTTTACAGCGATGAACTGATGAACAAGACTGGTTTTGCTCTTTAACTGACCTTCTTTCAATAGAGAACTCTGCTAAAGCATAGAAAAAATAAGAGAGCCTTAAAAATAATCATGCTTCATGAAAGGCGTTGGAAGCAAAGTTCTGTCACATTCCTTTCTTTAAAAAAAGTGTAATTGCCTTTAGTGGGCTAGTTAAATTTGCACACAGCTTCCATCTTGTACTTCATAAACTGCTTGTTGTACCTTCTCCCCATTCAGACTAATTTAACTTATTAGTGATGAAAGGAAGGAGGTTGACCTCCTGACTCTTGAAACCAAGGGAGTCAGGAAGAGTAGGAAGAAGTCAGGAGATAGAAGTATAAAATTAAAACCAAAATAGCACCATAGTGTCATTAGGAGACACAACTATGCAACTCTTTAATGTCATCTTCTAATTCATGTATTTGTGCGCAAAAATATGTATTAGCAGCACTCTGTAGGTAGGGCTGTGCTCTACGTATGGCAATAATGGTAAACAACACAGAGAAGGAACCTCTTCTGAGAGTCACGAACTAATGAGTTAGACAGACATTAAATTAAGAAGTGGACAACAAATTACATGAGTGATAGGCTGTCCCAAAGAACACAGGTGCCCATTGCCAAGTTGGTACACGGCCCTTGTTCATATGCCGCATGGAAACCACCAGAGTGTATTGACGATGACATTAAACCTTTAGGCAGGAGTTTTAAATGCATTCATGGAATTCACTAAAAAGAAAGTAGCTTTCATCACAGGTTGAGTGAGGTTTCACTGCCAGTATAGATTCTCTGGCTGCAAATATGTTGGCAGCATGTCTTCATGAAGGTTGCATTCCCACAAGACTCTCAACAGGTGAATGGCAAATTACTTTGGGCAGCGCAGCCGCCCTGTGGTTTCCATGCTCCCGGTCCAGCCTGCCCCTTGTGGGAAGATAGCCTTGTCTAGTAGGTCGCTATGTCGGAGTTGGTTAGCCATTGAAAATGGGTCCGGTTGCCAACTGCACATGTCCTTCTCATTCTAAGAAAGAGTCAGTAAGGGGAAACTGAAGTGCAAATGACTTTTCCTTCTTATTTTAGACGGAGAATGTCATATCTGAGGGTGGAAGGCTTCTTGCTGATTGGTTTTCTCCCCAAAACTAGGTTTAAGTTAACCACGGTCTTTATTTAGTGTCATGGTTTTTTTTTTTTTTAGATTTTATTTATTTATTTGACAGAGATTACAAGTAGGCAGAGAGGCAGTCAGAGAGAGAAGGAAGCAGGCTCCCTGCTGAGCAGAGAGCCCGATGTGGGGCTCGATCCCAGGACCCTGGGATCATGACCTGAGCTGAAGGCAGAGGCTTTAACCCACTGAGCCACCCAGGCGCCCCTAGTGTCATGTTTTTTACTTAAAAGCATTTATTCAGACTTCTGAAAAACAAAGCATTCAATACTCTGAGATTGTACAACTGCAAATGATTAATGATATAATTCTCAGCGCTTTATAAAGTGTCTTAACACTGGAGAGATTTATACAGTGTGGAATGGCGATGGTGCTTCGATGTGAGAATAGGTAATCAATACCTCCAAGCTTGGAAGAGCGTTCTATTTCCTCCACTAATGACATAGGGGTTTTTGCCAGGCAAGGGAGTCTGGAGCATGAAGCACTCCAAAGAAAAATTAATTTAAAATCTGAAGTGGAAGATCAGTTTCAATTAAAATTGCACTTGAATGTACATTGGGTAGAAGTGTGAAAGCGAGCATGTAGTCGGCTTAAATCTTCAGATTGTTACCAGTGAATAAATGAATCCCACTGGTACGAACCCTGATTATATTCTTAAAGAGTGCTAAATTATATGTCACCCATGTCTAGAAGGTTTTGAGAAATAATATGAATGGAAAGTGTGCTTCTCAGAGTTTTTCTTTATTAGTAGGATAATTACGAGGTGTCTGTGTTTTTACAAAGGACAGCTTGCATTCTTATTTCTTTGGAGTCAAACATGTTTGGATTTATTTTACTGTGCATTTTTTTCATTGAGTATAATTTTATTGTACTCGTGAGTTTCTAAAAGTCATTACACACACACACACACACACACACACACACACACACACACACACGATATTAAAACTTTAACTTCCAGGGGTGCCTTGGTGGCTCAGTCAGTAAGCATCTGGCTTTGGCTGAGGTCGTGATCCCAGAATCCTGGGATCAAGCCCAGCCTTGGGGCTCTCTATTCAGCGGGGAGCCTGGATCTCCTTTTCCCTCTGCCTGTGGCTCCCTCTGCTTGTGTGTGCCCGTCCTCCTTCCCCCCACTGTCAAATAAATAAAATCTTTTAAAAAAATAAAACATTAGTTTCCATAATTTGAACATACAGGCTCATGAGACACATCAACAATCACTTTATTCCTCTGGAAGAAAATTTAAAGAATGGACAGGAAATTGGAGCTATTCCTTATGTCCCTTTTCCCCTCCTTTTTTCCTTCAAATATAATGATGCAAGATGAAAATAAAGTTTGGCTAGAATATATGCAAATGCACACTCTGTTCTTTATGACTCATCAGAGTCTTAGGGAATTTGACCAAGAGGTGAGGAAACATGAGTGAAAAGCCCTTGATGCTTCTTCTTTTAGTAAGGAGCTTTATAGTCAAGAAAATGGTGATGTTAACTTTTTCTAGAAAGCCTTATGACACTTGTAAATGATTTTGAAAAGTGCCCTGAGGTTGCTAAACCTTTGCCAAGCAGTGAGTGTGTTCTTCCTGATAGTCTTTTCCATCTTACTGTTTCGGATGAAAATTAGGGAAAATGACCCAGGTGTAGAAGGAAGCCAGGTTATTTGCCAGGTAGCAAGAATATGCATCATTTTTGGGGGGTCACATCGATTGCTCTTGCAGCCTTGACCATTACCGTGACTAAAAAGATGTTCTGTGGTTGTCTCTTTTTTCATGGGGCCATTGTTTACATCAGCTGTGAACTCTATCGACTGAGGGGGGTGAGGATATTGATGGCCTGTGTGAACATGGTAGTGGGTTGGGCACAGGTGTGTGGGCTTTTATTCAGCAGTAGGAAGACTTACGGTGTCTATGTTTCTCCATCACATGATGCTAGGTTTAGAGAGAGATAGGAAAGTACTGGTGGTTGGGTGGGTTGGTCTCTTCAGATCACTTTGACCATTCCATCCTCATCTGATATGTGAAGAAATTTAAAACTGAAACCTAGGTCTCTCTCTCTCTCTCTCTCTCTTTCTCTCTCTCTCTCTCTCTCTCTATATATATATATATATATGCACTTTATACTTTATTGTTTGGGAAACCTAAAAATTGTATCATTTAGATTTATTTCATATCCAATTCTTAAAAAGAGATGTACGTTAATCTTTCTAGCAAAGGGTATTTCCTTTCAAGGGGCCACTCCTGCTTTGTCATGTCAAGAAGGTTAAAGGCTGGGTGCAGAAAAATCTCAGAGCCTGTTATCAACTTAATAGATATCACCCCCAGATTATTTCGTTTCCAAGTAGTGCAGACAGGTGGGTGCGGTATGTTTTCTCTGCCCATGCCTGCTGGGTACCCGGTAGGATTCTGTGCTGTTGCATTTTCATTCCTGCTGCATGTATCCCCCCAAAAAGCCTGCATTTATATGAGTGCTGCATTCATTCTGAATGCACCTTTATACCCTCATGTCCTATGCCAGGGAAGGATTGAGAAGGAGAGGTGAGTGCCTGAATCCACTAATTTACAGTTTCTGGCCAAACCGAAAAATCTTCCACAATTAACCAAAAGAAAATCCTGCCTCATTGCCCCATTATTTGTCATGACTCTCATCCTGTGTCATGTGGCCTTTAATTTTTAATTTTTCCTTTTTCTAGTTCACAGACTCCTAGAAGCTGTTGTGTTTGGTATACCGTTGGTAACAGCAAAACATGCTGAACAGAGGAAGGTGATTTCTTGTGAATAAATGCTTTGCTTATTTTGGAAGACTTACTTAGAATTTTTTAAAAATGTGAACAACTCTGACAGCCCTTCTGCTCAGCTTCCTTAATCTGATTACAGATAACGTAGCAAATGTTTGATTACAAATCAAGAAGCAAAACCATCTTAAGGAACATGTCTTTTCTTTAATCATATCGCCCTATCAAGCAAATGGCTTGGATCCGTAGTTTTCAACAGACTGACATCTTTGGGTGGGAACATTGGCGGGGATGAGGTGTGGGGGTGTGATGTACTTTCAGAGATACAGTGGTTGGCTTTTTACATCCTGTTCATTTCATCCCTAACCCTTGAGTCATGAGGACTGAAGTATGGTTCTCTTTTAACAGGTGCCTATGGTCCTGAGCACTGGGTCACGTCTAGTGTCAGCTGCGGGGGCCGTCTCCAGTCTCCCATAGACATTGTAGACCAGCATGCACGGGTCGGCGAAGAGTACCAGGAGCTGCAGCTGGACGGCTTTGACAATGAGTCTTCTAACAAAACCTGGATGAAAAACACAGGGAAGACAGGTAGACTCCTGACTTTTTTACTAGTCAACAAATCAATGGGAAATAGTTTTAGATGGCTCTAATATTTACCTTGCCCATGGTTTTTGCTCCTTAAGTAGTGCGTGTTGCTATAAGGAACATAGAGTGAGAGCTTTGGAGTTAGCTCTTGGTTCGAGAATCAGCCATTTGCTCTACAAGCTGTGTGATTTGGGGCAAATTACTTAACCACTCTGTGCCTCGGGTTTTAGAAATACAATAAAGGTGCGTAATAAAATATCAGCCTCATAAGGTTGTAAGGATTTAGTGAATCCATATAGGTAAAGTGTATATAAAATGGACTTTCAGAAATCTGCTTTAACCTTTATGGTGGCTGCTAGCCACATGTGGCTATTTTTAAATTTAACTATTAAGTCCGTCAGTAAGTAAGACTAAAGTTCACTCCCTCAGTTGTAATAGCCACATATCTTTTTTTGTATTTCCCCCCGACTTTGTTAGGTTGTTTATGTGCAGCGTTTGAAAGCAGAGGATACACATTAAAATCTTCGTGGAGTTTTTTTTGGGGAGGGGAAGATCTGACTTTTATTTAACATGATATAAGTTTAATATATATATAATGTGATGATTTGATACATGTTTATATTTCCAAGTAATTACCATAATTTGGTTAGTTAACACTTTAATCACTTCACATCCTCCGTTCCCTCCCCCCGCCTTCCTTCCTCCCTTCCTTTGTTTCTTTTAGTGAGAACATTTAAGACATACTTTCTTAGCAGCTTTGTAGTATGCAGTAAGGTATTGTTGACTATAGTCCCCATGATTATATATCCCCAGAACTTCTCTTAAAATGGACCTTTATAGCCTTTGATCACATCTTTCCATTTACCGCACATTCAGCCCCTGGCAACCACCATTCTACTCTCTGTTTCTATGATTTCAGCTTTTTTTTTTTTTAAGGTTTTTTATTTATTTATTTGACAGAGATCAGAAGTAGGCAGAGAGGCAGGCAGAGAGAGAGGGAGAGGGAAGCAGGCTCCCCGCTGAGCTGAGAGGCCGATGGGGGACTCCATCCCAGGACCCTGAGATCATGACCTGAGCTGAAGGCAGCGGCTTAACCCACTGAGCCACCCAGGCGCCCCGATTTCGGCTTTTTTAGATAACATATATAGGTGAGACCATAGAACATTTGTCTTTGTCTGACTTACTTCACTGAATATAATGCCCTTAAGGTCCACCCATGTTGTCACAAATGGCACGATTTCTTTCTTTTTTATGGCAGAGTAATACTCCAATGTATGTTGTACTTGTCTGGTCATCAGTTGTGGACACTCATTGTTTCTATGTGTCGGCTCTTGTGAATAATGCTACAGTGAACATGGAGGGGGCAGATATCTCTTTGGGATAGTGATTTCATTTCCTGAAGTAGAATTTCCAGAAGTAGAATTGTTGGATCATATGGTAGTTGTATTTTTAGTGTTTTGAGGAACTGCCATATTCTTTTCTGTAGCATCTGCACCAATTTCTGTTCCCACCAACAGTGTACAAGGGTTCTCTTTTCTCCATATCCTCACCAATACTTTTTATGTCTTGTCTTTCTTGATAATAGCCATCCTCATAGGTGTGAGGAGCTATCTTATTGTGGGGTTTTTTTGTGTGTGTGTTTTTTTTCTTTTTTGAAAGATTTTATTTATTTATTTACTAGAGAGAGCGAGAGAGAGAGAGGGAGAGAGAACATGAGATGGGAGAACATCAGAGAGAGAAGCAGACTCCCTGAGGAGCTGGGAGCCTGATGTGGGACTTGATCCCTGGACTCTGGGATCATGATCTGAGCTGAGGGCAGTTGCTCAACCAACTGAGTCACCCAGGCGCCGTTATTGTGGTTTTGATCTACATTTCCCTGATGGTCATTGAGCACTTTTTGTGCACCTATTGGCCCTTTGTGTATCTTTGGGAACATGCCTAGGATCTTTTGCCAACTTTTAACCAGGGTTATTGAGTCATTTTGGGTTTTTTTTTTGGGTTTTAGAGTGGGTTTTTATTGGGGTTTTTTGCTACTAAGTTGCATGAGTTCTTTATGTATATTGGGTATTAAAATCTCTATCACATGTATAGTTTGCAATTTTTTTTTTCCTATTCAATAGATTGCCTTTTTATTTTTTTAAATTGTTTCTTTTGCTGTGGAGAAAGAAGCTTTTTAGTTCAATGTGGTCTCACTTGTTTGGTTTTTCTTGTGTTGCTCGTGCTTTTCGTGGTATGTCCAAAAAATCATCACTAAGACCAATGTCTAGGCGCTTTTACCTGATATTTTCTTCTAGGAGTTTTATGGCTTCAGGTCATACATTAGAGTTTTATGTATTTTAAATTTTATGTATTTCCTTTAATTCATTTCAAGTTAATTATTGTGAATAATGTAAGGTAGGAGTCCAACTTCATTAACTTTTGCACGTGAATACTTAGTTTTTCCAACGCCATTTATAGAAGAGACAGACTATCCTTTCCCATTGAGTGTTCTTGGCTCTCATGTCAAATATTAGTTGGTTATACATTGTATATGTGTGTGTGTTTATTTCTGGACTCTAGATTCATTAGTCTGTGTGTGTTGCTACACCAGTATCACACTCTTTTGGTTACTGTAGCTTTGTAGCATAGTTTGAAATGCCTCCAGCTTCATTCTTCTTTCTTATAATTCCTTTGGCTCTTCAGGGTCTTTTATGGTTCTGTAGAAATTTTAGGTTTGTTTTTACTGTTTCTATGAGAATTACCCTTAGAATTTTGATAGCGATTGCACTGAATTTGTGGATCATGGGTAGTATTATAGTGCATTCTGTTATTGTGAAAAGGTCTGTTGGACAGCTCTGTGCCAAATGCACAAATGGAAGTAAAATTCTTACCTCTTTGGGTTTTTGCTTTTTTATTTTTTTAAAGATTTTTATTTATTTATTTATTTGACACAGAGAGAGAGGGAGCGAGAGAGCATACACAGGCAGGGGAAATGGTAGGTAGGGGAGAAGCAGGCTCCCCGCTTGGCTTGGAGTCTGATGCCAGGGTCAATCCCAGGACCCTGGGATCATGACCTGAGCCAAAGGCAGCAGCTTAACTGACGGAGCCACCCAGGTACCCCAAGGTTTTGTTTTAATATTTCCTATTACATTAGAGGACAGAGGAACATGTTCTCGTGCTTTTATATATCAGGCCAGCAACTTGATGCTCCTGCCTTTAATTACCCCCATCACCCTCATTTGTCTTCGGAAATTTATGAATACAGAACTTCATATTTTCACCATTGCTACTACAAAGAGCTGCCTTCCTCTTAATCACTATTGTGCAATTATCAGTTTCAGATGGTCCATGGAATTAGAGAATGCCTTGCTGTGCTCCACTGTCTGACCTGAAAATAAACACAGGGGTGTTATATTATACCTCTGCTTAGTGCTACCTGATTTTCTATTGGTACTAAGTATATTTTTCATATCTTATTTTTTGACTCTTATAACTCTAATCCATTAAAACAAGCTCACTGTCTTTCTCTCTCTCTTTTTTGAAATGATCCCTTTGTAACCAAGGGTGTCACTACAAACCACTCTTAGTAATCCCTTTCAACAGCCTTGGCTGGCCACAGCCCCCACATTGGGCTAAAACAACTTCAGTGTCAGCCCTTTGGTTTCATTCTTATTGTGGGTCACAAACTTGCCTTTTTCTTTTTTTTTTCTTTCTTTCTCCTTCCTTCCATCCTTCCTTCTTTCCTTTCTGTTTAAAATTTTTATGTATTTCCTTTAGAACGTGATAGACCCCAGAGTCCAGGGAGGAGAACACAGAGAGAGGAGAGAGAGAAACTCAAGCAGACTGCACTTGAGTGTGGAGCTGGACACGGGGCTCCATCTCACAACCCTGAGATTAGACCCAAGCTGACTCCAAGGGTCGGTGCTCAGCCAACTGTGCCTCCTCAGGTGCCCCAAAATTGCCTTTTCTTTTGACCGAAGTGGCTGCATGGGCGACTTTGGGGGGATCTATTTTCCTTCTCCAAATCAACATTTGTCTGAGATTATTCATGGTTGATTGCTTTGGGTTGGCCTGGTGTGTTCATAGAATTGCTTCTCAGTCAGCACCATGATTCCTGACTTCAGACTCTTCTTTGTAATGTTCTCATGATCAGTGCTCCTTGCCTCATCTCAGGCTACCCTCTCCTGTACCTTAAGTCATCCATCTGGGTCTCTCTGCTCAGGAAAAATGTGTGACTGATAAGGTTATCTGTACACACTTTTTCACCCCTCCCTCTTTTCCCCAATGTAGATTGTATATTTACTGTTACAATTCAGAATTTCTCTACCAGTGGTCCTGCTTTATGTTTCCAATGTGAGCATCTTTTGGAGAACCAGGATGGGAATATTGACTCCCCCCCACAATCTGAATGTGGTGGACCGTAGCGTTGGCCTACTGGGTGTAATCAGACCTCAGAGCCAAGTGCCACCTCAGTGCCACGTTCCAGAAGCTGCCAAAGGCAATTCGCTGGGCTCTCTGATGTGGTTTTCTACTTGACTTTCAACACTTGACAGCCTTCTGCAAAGATAACAGGTTTCAGTGACAGCTTTCAGCTTGGCATCTCCAATGACATGTTTTAGATGAGTGGGGGGGTTCACTCAATGCAAGTTGATTCATGACCTTGGTCTTCCAGGAGCTGATTTTCAATCTCTGTCACTGTGCTGACTTCCTGGAGTGATCCACAACTTGTTGCATGTCTGTGAGTGTGTGTGCCTGGTTTTCTAGCATAGCCATCCAAATGTGAGCACATCTATATCAGAAATTTGAGAAGAAGCACACCTTTCTGAGAAGCAGAAATAAATCCCCTTACTTCTCAGACTGTACTTACTGTAAATTCATGACATCATCCTAGACAGACTATATCTCATATAATCTAAGATGATTCTCAAGGACTGTTTTGTAAAACATGACAACCATGTATATGCAATTTTGAACAAGAACTTGGAATTATTTTTCTGTTCTCTTAAGTTTCAGCGTATGGTGGTGTAGAAACTTGAGTGCAAAAATCACACTGTGTTGTTTATCTTCTTTGTTTTTTTAAATCTTCTTTTTTTTTTTTATAAGCACAAACCTAGAAACTTCCTTCATCCTGTACTTCTTAAAATGCTAAAGGAGTTCATGAATTTTCAAGTATTTTGGAGAAATGAAGATTCAGTTGCTTTGTCCATTATGCATGGATCATATAAATTCACCTGAAAAACAGTATACAGACAATGTAGGGTGCTGTGTCTAAATTAAGGGCGAGGATTGATAATATCCCCAGTGAGTAGTATTGATAGGTAACCTAGAAAAACACCCACTTATCTTCAGCCCTAACTGAACTGAAGTTGAGGTGGACCTACAGCTGGTGGTGTTCCAGAAAAGGAATCTGGACTTAGGAAGGAAGAGACCTCAGAGTGTGAGGAGAAAGTAGCCAGTAGAGGAAATGCACCAAGTGCTAGAAAAGTCCAAAGATGAAGTCTCTCTGCTGCTACCAGTGGCATGCAAAAACGTGCCACAGGAAAGTCTCCAAAATTCAGCCCTGTCCCAATATAGCTCATGGGAAGAGAAAGGCCTTCCCAGGTTTGGCGACCCCAAATGCTGCAGAGCCCAAGACCCCAGGTAAAAGCACAGGAAAGAAGCCAAGAATCAAAGAAGAATCAGAGAAAGAATGAAATTCTTCAGTGGGGAGAAAAGACCCATGACAGACTCCCAAAAATCAGAGGACAAGTTCTTCACTATTTCTAGTAAATCTGTAAGGAAATCTTCCCACACCTCAGAAGCCTGGCCCAGAAAACTCAACATTCCCCAGTCGACCTAAGTTAGAGAGTCAAACAGAAGGAAACATCCAAACTCCCTAAAGAGCTTTTTAAAAATATCCAGGTCCTGACCACTGTTGTGGCCTTCCCCAAAAGTGAGCTCCAGACTTAAGTGCTTTTTGAAAAACCTTGGCAAGTATTACAGGTGTGTGTTTGTGGGTGTAAGAACCAGTACTTTGAAGTAAATTCATTTTTAAAATTGCTCTTCTGTTTATTTGCTAACATAATAGAGGAAAAACACAATGCTTCAGTGTGGTTGTTTTTTGTTATTAAAGTGTAACATTTGCTTCTGAGTAAACTGTTGGCATTCCAAAAACATTTTTACCAAACGCTCATATCATCGAACTAAGGTTTTGCAAGATGTTACCCTTTTGAGGAACTGGACAAAGGGGACACAGGACCATTGCATTATCTCTTACAACTGTACATGAATCTATAATTACCAGAAAAATTAAAAGGTTAATTAAAGAAGCCCCACAGAAGCCACGTGGTCTTTCTTTGTTGTGGTTCTTCATTTTATATTTATCTTGGATACCTAGATGAAGAAAAAACTTCTTTTTCCTTCTCCATTAATTTTTAACCAACACGGGTTTTTTTTCTCCAAAAGTCCTTTTGTGAATTTTGTTCTTCCAGAAAATAAATTCAGTAGAGAGTATTTATTTTTTGTGATGGAAATTTACAGGTCACTTATCTGTAAAATAGACTGTCTTTTGGATATTAAAATATGAATATAAAAAGTTAATATTTAAAGCAGCCTATTATATACAGACAGTAACTTTCCCATAAAACAGTTTTAATGTTCATATCTGTCTTAACCCCCTGAGAGGGCTATATATCCAATCCAGGATAATCAATAGAGCAAGTTAGTTGTACGTAGCCCACTTCTCGAAAGTTGTCTAAAATATCTTTACAAGACAGATAGCATCTCTCTTTTTCTTCCTGAGAAGCCATAACTGTCTACTGTGCCACTTCTCATTTGATTTCATCTAAAGTTATTTCCCTTTCTTTCATTTTTGTAGAATGAAAAGATAATGCATTCATCAAGAACGTTTCAAGATAATCTTGCTGTTCCTAGCATTAGCTTCTAGCTAAATGATCAGAATTTAAGACTTAGACGGTGCTTCTGATGTATGTTAATAAGCCATGGGCTCCTGTGAATTTTAACTATTTGGAGGGTTTTGGTGTTTGGTGTTTACTAATTTTTCTCTCTTCCCACACCAAGGACAGATAGTCAAGGCATTTGTCATCATACATTCATTTACTTCCATTTTACCACTTTATATTTGTCTACTCTGTGTTTTTTCCCTTGCCTACATTCTTTCCTACTTGTCTGCATTTGCCACAGTGCCCGACATCGATGGATTCAGGAAATCATTGTTAAATTAATTAAAGAAGATAGATTACAATAGGGAAAGTATGGAAGCAGCCCAAGTGTCCATCGATAGATGAACGGATAAAGAAGAGATGCTATATAGATACACAATGGAATATTATTTAGCTGTAAAAAAGAATGAAATCTTACCATTTTAACCATGTGGATGGAGTTAGTATAATGCTAAATAAAGTAAGTCAGAGAAAGACAGATACCATGTGCTCACTCATTTTTAGAATTTAAGAAACAAAAGAAATAAACAAGAAAGAGACAAATCAAGAAACAGACTCTCAACTATTGAGAACAAACTGCTGGTTACAGAGGGAGGGCGAGTTAAACAGGTGATGGGCTTTAAGAATACACTTATGTTGAACAGTGAGTCCTGTATAGAATTGTTGAATCACATGAAATTAATACAATGCTGTTTGTTAACTAACTGAAATTAAGATAAAATCTTTTAAAAAAATAAAAATTTCCTATTTCAGAGGTCTAAATTCTTGGGTTCTTTCCATTCAGTCTTGTCTGAATTCTGGAACTCAAGTCAGAGCTGTTTCACTGGGTCTGTCTTTAGCTAGATACACTACAAGCTCTGTTTCATGTCTGCTCAGCTCCATTTCTTTTCTCTGACTCCCACAGCCCCAGCCCTTGTGCCATGGTGGTAGAAACAAGTTTTGGGGTAGATGGAAACTGATTACATGCCAATTACATAACCAGTGATAATGGGGAAACCAATGGTGTTTTACACAGGGAGACTTAAGTAAATTTTGAATTTTGGGGGTCATGTCTGAGGCCTGTCTTTGTTTTTTAGAGCAGAGTTCTCTCGGCTAGATTGATATTTGTCATACATTGTATGATTCAAGGGTCAACTTACCCACTTTATTCATCTTGCTCAGTTTAGCAGTGAGTTCACTGAGACCTGGTATAATCCCATGACTTGACAGCTCCTGGATGTCTGAGGCTGCTCCAACTTAACATGTCCAGTCTCTCCTTAGCAGATGACTACAGTAAATTCCCAACTTTTGTTCCTACCAACTAGTGTTGCTTTCTTCCCATGCCTTCTTCATTTAGTAGCCAGAATAATTTTATTTCCCAAATCTGATCATGTCTGTCTTTCCGTCTCACCCTCTTTCATTCTTGTTCTTTCTTTCAGCCATATCAAGGACTTTCCATTTCTCTTGGGGATAAAGATAGATTGATCGCTGTCCCTGCCTCATTCCCCAGCTTCTGTGTCACACCCTGCTGTCTGGGCACCAACCACCCTGGCTTTCTCTTACTTACTCTCATTACCGCAGGGCCTTTGCATCAGCTTCTTTTTTTCTGGACAAGTTCCCCTCTTGTCAGTACTTCCCAGGGTTGCTCCTTTAACTATCAACTCATGTAATTTCATCAGTCCTTGAAGATACCCACTCCCCCTCTCCTGTCTGGGCTTGGACTCACCTCTTACCACTTGTCCCACTTTCTGGGCTGCTTCTGCTGTCGTTTAGTTGCCAGGACCTGTCTTTCCTACCAGCTGTACCCTCCCTGAAGCCAAGATCTATGCTTGATTCACTAACCTTTTCTTCTCTGGTCATAAGTTGGTAAATATTTGAAGAAATAAATGCCAGTGTTAGATAAGCTCATGTTTCTCGACTGCCAGACTAGAATGTTACCCTTTAACCAAGGGCCCTAAGCATCCCCTTGTGGACACCTGCATTTTGGGTGGTCTGGGGGTGGGGAAGAAGGGTCCCACCATCAAGATCCAATCATAGTGGTCTTTTCTCATTTTGTAGTGTTAAAAATGGGTTGGGAATAGCGGAAGTACGGAGCAAGCAGTAGTTTCCGTGCCATCCATCTTTATTTAACTTTTGGCACCTACTGCTGTTTACTCAGATTTTGGTATGAACATTTGCTCTAGCCCAGCACCAGATAGACATGTTGAGTCCAATTTATAAACAGTGGGTGGATGTCCTGCAAACATTGCCATGAATGCCAGGTACTCAGTTATCCCTTCGAGCTCAGGAGAAAACCAATTCCTTATCTGCTGTGTGACTCCCACCTGTTCCCTCCCCCTGCGCACAGCCTGGGGTAGCATTACATCTGGGGGAGCCTCAGACACAGGGGAAGTCTGTAAAAGCTATGGCTTGTCTCCCTAGGATACTAACCTTTATAAACAACACTTATGCAGTTATACAATGTCATCTTTATGCAGTAATGTCATATAGCAGTGACTGTTGTAAGCATCCTCGTTTGTCAATCCTGTGATCTCCCAGCAGACCCGTGAAGCTACTGTTGTAGCATTCCAGTTTTAAAGAATGGGAGCTAGAGCACCAAGAAATGTAATGCCTTTCCTACAAGGGGAGTGTGACAGGTGGTAGTAGTCAAATTCAGACTCAACTGGCTCCAGAGTCTGGCTCTGTCTCTGCGCCTGTGCTCTGCATTTTACTTCCTGTCTCAGAAGGGTGTAGACCCAGAGCCCGTGGGTGGCTCCTGCTGTGGACTATGAACTCTAGGTTCAGAAACTCCAGATTTGAAGCCTCCGCTCCTTCTGTTCCCTTTGTCTTTCTGCTGTGATTCCATCCCAGTCCACAGTAGTGGTTCAACAACCAGAGGGCCTGTTCTATACTCCCATGTACTTTCCCTGTTTACCCCCCTTTCCTATTAGTCTCTATCCATTAGCTGTTATGTGCTACCTTCGTGTTACCTAATCCGATTCAACTTACTTCTGTTGTTTTAAAGTTGAAATTAAAATTCATTACTCCCAGCATGGAGCCCAACTCAGGGCTTGAACTCACAACCCTGAGACTAAGACGTGAGCTGAGATCAGAAGTCAGACATTCAACTGACTGAGCCACCCAGGCGCCCCTTTATTATTATCACAGTAGTATCTACTTACTGTTTTTCTTTCAACTGGCTCTCTTTATTTTAATTACAGAAATTGATTATAAAGGAAAACTTGGTACCAACACCTTAATGTGAAGACCTGTACTATTTGACTTGGAGAGGCTAATACAGGCATATATGGCTGTGATCTGTGAATATAAATCAAATTACCAAAGTTACTAAATTGAGCATAATACTTACTTTTGGGTACAAAGGGGAAATGAGTGAGTATCAGGGAAGTATGGAGAGCAGATCAGCACCACATTGATATTTTTTTCCCCTTGATGTGAACAAAGCATAGAAACAATCAAGAAGAGAAAATACGTTTTTTTACTCGGTGTTGTAATGAATTCAGAGCATCTATTCAGCACTTACAATCTCTGTCAAGTCTTGCTGTGGTCCCTGTCCTAGGACACTTTATTTTGTGAGGAAGTCAGTATTGCTTTAAAATGGAACTTGAGGGGTACCTGGGTGGCTCAGTCAGTTAAGCGTCTGCATTCAGCTCGTGTCATGATCTCAGGGTCCTGGGATAGAGCCCCAAGTCTGTCAGGTTTCCCACTTGGCAGGAGTCTGCTCCTCCCTCTGTCCTCCCTCAACTCCTCCCCCTGCTAGTGTGCGCTCGCGCTCTCTCTCTCTCTGATATAAATAAATAAAATCTTTTTTTTTTTTTAAATGGAACTCTATCTGAAAAAGGAGAGTCACACCTTTGTGGGCCCCCCTCTTTGTGGCACGTGAGCTCTGTCCATACCTCCACAGAGGAGTCTGACAGGAATCTCCACTGAATGTGTACTTGTTGGCTTTCTGGCTGGTTGGTTAAGGCCTTTCCCTGTGTGATTTCCTTCAGGCATCAAAATAGCCTTGCCCCGTTGACCCTTTTAGTGCCATGGGAACAGTGCTGGAGACTGAGGCACGAAGAAGTCAGGTAACTTGGCCCAAGGTCATCTGCTCTAAAGTAAGCAGAACTGGATTCTGACCCAGGTCTGTCCATCTTCTGAGCTCTTAGCTCTTAATATATTCTGTGTTCTGTAGGAAGTATCTTGATTTTGTTTTCAAACAGCTCTGTGTCCTCAGTGGTCATCAGAAAATGGTTACGTGATAGCGGAGAAAGTTCTCCCTTCGCAGTTTTATAGGTAAACAAAAATAGAAGCCGCATTGAGGAGGGGGAGTAGGAACACGGAGCGTGCTGTAAAATGAAAAATGAGATTAATGTTTCAGATTGTACAGTTCCCTAATTATGCTTTTAATTATTCATATAAAACAAGTAAAATGACCCCTGACAGAGACATAAATGATTTAGGTAAAATCAAATATTTATAAGATGCTGCTGAGTCCCTGAGTATATTGTAACAGATGCACTCAAAATGCTTTGCCTTCATCCTTTGGATGCAAAATGTTACGTATAGAATTTATAACAGGATGATAGTAATCAAAAGTATCTAAGACACTACTGACCTAATTCATAGGTATTTTGGCTTTAGAACTAAAGGCGTGTGATTGGCTTACTGTGTTTTATCTTATAAAATAGCATGCTGGGTTTTAGGGATCACCAAATGACAACCCCTGCTTGTTTCTGCATCCTTAATGGTGGGGAAAAAAATCAAAGAGAGAATAAGATTCCATGACACATGAAAATTATATCCATATTTTAGTTTGGATAAAGTTTTATTGGAACATTCATTTACATGTTGTGCTTGGCTGCCTCTGTGCTACAAGGACTAGGTTGGGTTGTTGCGACTGGGATCTCAGGGCCCACAGAGACGATCTTGCCCTTGAGAACATTTGCCAACCCCTGTTAAATGTGCCTCGCACACAACACAGGTAAAACAGCCATCGCGTGTTTAATCTGCGCAAGAAACACTTGCTTTGACTTCGTTTCATCTCTTAATTTGCTGTCCCACTAATTGAACATTCACTGTATATTTTTTCAGAAATTGGAGAAAAACTGTCTTTTGAATGCAATAAAAAGGGATTTATATGAGCAGGGTTCCTTTACTTGCTTTTAATGCTTCCTTTATATAGAGGAGTACTGAAACTAATTGCACTGTTTTAGAGATGGGTCATTAGCCTCGTCCCAATCTTTTACAGAGACCTAATTTTCATGCAGGATTTCTCACTAAAGCTCGAACTGGGATCTCTTTAGGAAGAAGAGACAGTGATGATACAAGAGCTTTTCTGCGGTTTACAAATTTGGCTGTTGATCACAGACCATGAAGTATGTTGGTTGACATCTTACCCGTATTTAGCAGCCAGTGAGTGTTTGTTGAATGAATGCATGAATTCACTTTAGAAAACAAACCAACAAAGGGAGTGTATCACTTATAAAAGAAAATCTGTTTGTTAATGCATCTGGATACTACATTCCTTTTGGGAAAATAATTGTTATGCCAGTATAAGTCCAAGATATTTATTCTCAATTTCTCTTTCCTGTGTTTCAGGAGGGGGATCCTTTTGAAAGTTAGGGTTTAAATTGACGAAGGTTCCCTATGTTTTGGAATTCTCAGGTGTTCTTTTGGATGGGTTAAGTAAAATTTTCCTACATGTGAAATAATTTTTTTTTTAAAAAGCATTACATGAAATCTAGTTATCTGCAGTTATTTGAGTGATATAGTGTATAAAATTTTGCCAGCATTTTCCTGGGCACTGTTTTCAATACCATGTTTTCATGGTATTCAGTATTTCAAAATTTCAGGGTATTCAGTACCACTGTTTTCAAATACCATGAATGCAACCCCCACCTTTGCCATATATCCACTAATACTGCCTTAAAATTGAAAGAACCTGCAAATTTTATTTCCTGATATCTTTGTCTAAGCTTTCTAATCAAAGAAACCTGCCTCTCACATCTGGCTTATCATATGTTTTTCCCACCTCATTCCAGAACTTGAACCCAGGGGTAGCCCCAGGAGTCAGTGCTTACAAAAAGAAAAATTCTCCCTCTCTAGATAGTTTTGGTCATTGAGCAGACTAAGGAGACCCTAATTCAGAGCATCTTACTCTGTGACCGTCTCCATTTTTTTTTTTCTTCTTCTTCTTCTTCTTCTTCTTCTTCTTCCTCCCCCCCCACCATCTATGAAATGGATAAGAAATTCTGAGGTCATTCCCTGGGAGTTTTCATGATTTAGAGTGAACCAGAGCTTGAGAACATTCTGCAGCTAGATTGTGCTAATTTATTCAAACTAGTGTTTTTGACTTGTTTTTCCAACAGGAACGTGAGGAAATAATTCACATCATGTAATCCTGAACTTTACTGGAAGCAGTGGAGGAAGTCATTCAAGTTTTTTTTTTTGAAATTCACTTTGTTCCCCTTCCCTTCCATTTTTTTGCAGTTGCCATCCTTCTGAAGGACGACTATTTTGTAAGTGGTGCTGGCCTGCCTGGCAGATTCAAAGCCGAGAAAGTGGAATTTCACTGGGGACACAGCAATGGCTCTGCGGGCTCAGAACACAGCATCAACGGGAGGCGCTTTCCTGTCGAGGTGAGAAGGCATCGAGATGTCAAGTGTAGCCCCACTTTGGGTCCTCATATTAGTCAGATTCTTTGTCTTTACCCCCAGTGACTTTGCGAATGAAACTCATACTGTCCATACCTTTGTCTCTGGAAACTTTATATACAGCGTGACAGGTGTACATTCCTCCTCAAGCTTCTCACCTTTGTTTGACTGGAGAAGCGTGGGGAAGTCAGGGGCCTCGTGGTTTTGAGTAGACTCACCCCTGGCCAACGATTTTCAACCATTTGTTTCACCTGGCACAATTTCTTTGCTCTGTTTTTCTGAAGTCCCACTTTCTAAAAGTGAAATTCTGTATGAAACTCAGGTGACTGTTTTCGCCCTTTAGAAAAGAGAGAAGTTAGTTGATACATGAAGAGGCATCTCAGAACCTTCTCTCGGTGGGGAAGCTATTATAAGGTTTGTTTGCTCCCTCCAGCTGTCGAGAAAGAGGCTGTGGCCATTGGTGGTATGACTCTCACTTAACATTGCTGGGATCAATGGTGACATTTAGCCTTTCCTGTGTCAGTTTTCCCAAACATCCTTGCTGCTAGACAGAAGAAAGGTGTGGGTACAAGAGACGGTTTGTATCTTTTTGGTGAGGAAGGGAGGGAGAGAGCAAGACTCCAGATTCCTTCATTAGTGTTGGCTGGGGCAGTGCGCCTTTTCCATTGCTAACCTTGTTTTTACCTTTCACCATCATCAGGATGGGGATATTCTTTTGTTGGAGCACATGAGTTTGTTAGGTTTGGTTCTTTTATGTGGTGAGCTTTACACATTTGAGGAAGAACTGAATGGATGTGCCTTCAAGTCTATGATTGGACTCAAACATGGAACAGCAACTCTTAGTGTGTTATAACTTCTAGTAAGTCATGACCTACTTTGATTATCTGAGGAATACTTGAGATCCCCTCCATATAGGGAAAATACACGGATGTGCACACAGATTTGCACATAGTTTATAGGGCTTCGTCATTCACCCTAGTTCCTCAAGCCTATTTATGGACCATTTAGGCATCCTTGAAGCATAAGTGAAGAATCCTCACAAGATGAGAAAATTAGTAGTATTTCTTTGTCTAGAGATGCCTTTACTCACATATAAATTTGTTTCTTATCTGTGATTGATGGAGAAAGCAGAGATAACTATTCTGAGAAAATGCTTCACATTTTTGGGGCACCTGGGTGGCTCAGTGGGTTAAAGCCTCTGCCTTCGGCTCAGGTCATGGTCCCAGTGTCCTGGGATCGAGCCCCACATCGGGCTCTGTGCTCTGCAGGGAGCCTGCTTCCCCCTCTCTCTCTATCTGTCTGCCTCTTTGCCTACTTGTGATCTCTGTCTGTCAAATAAATAAATAAAAATAAAATCTTAAAAAAAAAAAAAGTGCTTCACATTTTTTTCTCCTTCAACTGACAATTTCCCGGTATTAAGATTCTTCTGTCTGTGGGACTTCTTGTACTAGTTACACTAGTTAAAGGCCTCCTGAGAAGGGTTTTTGCTAATGGGCTCTCATCCTCCTTTTGTATTAAATGAATCACTTCTTAGAAATCTTAGCTTTATTGGTATTTGGAAAACTTGATTCCTAGAAGCAAAATTATATCATCTTTTTAAAAGTTTCGGGTTTCCCTCAGTTCTTTCTGACCAGTTCCCATTGGCAGTGCGAGTTGAAGGGACAGTTGGCATCCAGCTAGTTTTTCTCAAAAGCCTCTTTATCTCAGAATCAGGCTGCTATTTGTTCTTCTAGTGTTGTCCAAACAAAAGACCTGTGCTTTGAAAGATTGAAAACTTGTTTTGGCAGTTGCCTTGGTAAAGAAGAGCTCTAGAGATGGGAACTGGGAACTTCTGCATCATTCTTAATTATATCCCTTAATGTGGTGAAGGGCCTGTCTCCTCCTCTTATTCCATTCATATTTGGAAAAATGCATAGACTAGATGCATATTCTTTTAAAAAGTTACTACCTTAAGTGAATATCTCAGTTTTCTTTTACTCAAAGAGTGCCCTGAAATTCAGAAGCTATTTCGAAATGGCAGCTATAATGCTCAGACTTACTGTTCTGCCGAGTTGTTTGAATTTATTTCTTTTAAGTAATGTCAGATGGTAAGGCTGCTTGTATTAATTGGGTTCCTCATCGAGGCCCATCTGGTTTGTAGCTTTTTTTTTTTTTTTAATGTGATAAACATATTAAATTACTTACTGGGTGTATTTGAGGAACTTGGAATTTCAGAGACCAAAGGTAACGGGATCAAATTTAACTTGAAAATATGCAAGGAAAAGTTGCTCACTTTTGCCCAGAACATGTCTGTAATATTTTGTGTTCAGTTGCTTTTTTGGAGCTCTTTATCAACAGGAACTCTCCCTGGTGGTCTTACAGTTTGAACATCTCAGACTTGGTTTATTTCATTCTGTATAACTATGTTGCTTTCTAAGAAATTAAAATGAAAGTAAGAAGGGGCGCCTGGGTGGTTCAGTCAGTCGAACCTCTGACTCTTGATTTGGGCCCAGGTTATGATCTCAGGGTCATGGGATCAAGCCCCGAGTCAGGCTCCATGCTGAACACAGAGTCTGCTTGAGATTCTTTCTCTGCCTTCTCCCGCTACCCCTCCTCCAGCTCATGCTCACTGTCTCTCGGTCTCTTTCTCTCTCTCTGTAAAAAATAAAATAAACCTTTTTAAAGAATGAAAGTAAAAAAAAAATTGTTATATATCATGGAGTCATTTATCAGCATTGGGGACACTACTTTTCTGTCTTGTATACAGAGTCAGAGAAGAGTCATGGTTGAAGATTGCACTGAGATTGGCAGAGCACAGCACTGGTTCTCAACTAGAGACCGCGTGCTCCGCCCATGGGGACATGATGCATTTTCAGGGGCCATGTTTGGTTGTCACTCTCAGGGGGCAGTGGTATGCTCCTAGAATCTAGTGAGTAGAGATGCAGTTGAACCTCCTGGGATGTGGGTAAACCTCCAGTTCATAAGGTAGCCCCCAGACAGAGAATTATCCCACCCAGAATGTCACTGCTGTGAGACTTTGGAGCAGAGAACGTGTATGTTTCGTTGGAATCGAGCCTTCCTTTACCTGTGTGGCGTCACTTTGAGTATGTTTGAATCCTTGGATCTCCCTGCTTGAGAGGTTGTTCCATCTTCTTGTGGATTTCAGAGAGGAAATGTGCCTGGCCTGATGGGTGAGAACATTGCTAGTCCTGGTTCCTTGAGGTTCCACTTGAGGTTAAGTCATGACCTTGGGTATGGACTTCAGCAGCTGCCTCAGTGCTCCAGCTCTGCAAGCTGAATTGTAGGCACAGCCCCACAAGAATCTGGTCCTGCTCCCCGAGGGTCAGCGGCAACAAGCCCAACGTGGTCAGTTTTGCTGCTTCCTGGGAATTCCCTGAGGTCACCTATAACAACTTCGTACACATCCAGAGATCCGACCTCCCCACCCTTTCCTGGCTGGGATCCTGGACTTGTTCTTGGAGTTCCTACACTTAAAAACATCCCGTCTAATAGAAAAATAAGAGCCCTTCAATAACTGGCTTTCTTTACAGCTCAGTTTAAGTTAGGAAACACTCAGAATCAAATTACAATGCTGTGCCTAGGCGTGTAGACCCAATTTAAATCCTCAGATGCTCTCCCCTCCTATTATGCGGCTTTAGTTCTAGCCGAGCCACAAATGTTTCTTGAGTACCTACTGTCATGTAGGCTCTGGGTTATAAAAGTGAACCAGAAAGGCAGTACCTTTAAGGTATTTGCACTCTGGTAATGAAACAGAAATTGAGCAAGCAGTCACATACATACAGTTGTGTTATATCGGTTATGATACGGTCTCTGAAGAAGAAGGGTGTTTTGTAATGAGATATGGAAGACTTATAGACAGGCATTTATTAAGCTGTATTTATTAAGTGATAATTTATTAAGATAGAAGACATGAGTTGGAGCCTGCTCATAGAACAGGGACATGCAAAGGCCCTGAGGCAGGAGATATTTGGTAAGTTGAAGGGGTAAAGGATCACTGGGGGTTTTGATAGGTAGGATAGTGGCCCTCCAAAATGTCCACTCACTCATCCCTGAATCCTGTGAATATATATATTGCTTTACATGGCAAAAGGGGTTTTTTAGATATGATTAAGTAACCATAAAGTGAAAAGGGTCAGAACATGCCAGTGATTAAAATAGTGGTAGGTCCTATTCCCATTCTTCCATGGCCATTTGACTTTGTATTACCTCTATGACCACAGTTGTGTATGGCAGCTTCTGCTGTATCCTAAGTTTTCTCTCTGCCCCTGCTCATTCCCTGTTCTGTGATTGGTAACCTAAACAAAGGTTTGTGTAACACTAATAGGATTGAATCATGCAGTGTTTTCACTACTAACTGAAGTTGGAGTTAATGCAAAGAGAAATCTCCGGATGAAACCTCCGATAGCTCCATTAAAGTGGAGGTTCATTGCATACTTGTTGTCTGAGGTAATTAAAATCCTGTTTATTACAATAAGAGATCGCAGGAGTTGTTGATCAGACTTATTGCTACTTTATGAGTTGAAGTCTTCAATAAGCTTAAATGATCCAAACTGATTGTGTGTGCCCTTTCCAGTGAAACTCACAGCTGGTTCATTTCAGCTCTGCTTAGAGCATCCTAGCAAGTGAAAAGAAGCAAAGGCATTTTTCCTAATAATACACCATGTACACATTACCATATGGTACAAGACTGCAGTCCCTTAGCTGAAACTCATGAGGCCAGAAGTTTCAGAATTCAGTATTTTTTCCGGAAAGGTATTACGGTGCATATGTTGTACGTATTACTGAGGACACATAGTGGGGTCTGGCACTCTACTCCTTGGACGCATCAATAATTCTGCAACACGCAGATGAATATTCACACTAAGTGGGGAATCTCAGTATTCTAAATGGCTTCCCATCAGGTTTTACCACCAAATTAGTTTTTGCCCTCAAATCATAACTAACAATAATAACAAAACACCTTTGGTCTTAGAAGCTTTTGAGATTTCATCATCACTGATGAAGAATTTACGGATCTGTGTTGTAAAAACTGGATCCGTAGCGTGGTTCCCCTGGTTTAGGTTCCTAAGAACATGGGTTAGTTGCAACCATGACACAAACACATTGGATTATTTGTCTCCCCAGTGGGCCCAGCGGGTGCAGGACCTATCCGGTGGTGGTGTACTGCCTTCTTAGAGTTAATTTTTGTTCGGGGGGTAAGCACATACTTGTTTTAGGCTGACCTTGCTCTGTGATTCTTTTTCATTTTAACATTCTGCTTAATCCTGCAGTTGTCTTTAGTATCCACATCTTTGGGCCTGTTACTTTGACCTGCTCCTGTCTTCCCTCCTGTCCACCCAGCTCCCATCTTCCTGCCTAGAGTCAGGCTAATGTTAACACCTTTCATTTTGTGAAATGGATCTTGGTTCTTTGAGTGTTTCTATTTATTACACTCCACTTAGACACTTATATTTCTACTGGGCCCCTAGATTATGTTCCCAGTGACTTGCATCTGCCTTCCCACTCCCAGGTGAGCTCTTGCACTCGTGACGCACGCTTCCCCAGAGTCGCTCTCCACTCTTGTGCAAGCATGGTGGGCTATGACGCAACTCAGATGTGGGCCAGTCTACCAGAGGCTGAGCTCTCGTAGCGACCTCTGACTTCCGTAGCCTGGTATCCTGGAGCACGGACTCTATGTTCAGGTTGGATGGCACTCCTTTATGGAGTCATCCTTTTCTGCTGGAAATAAATTTAGATACAAAACGCCTTCCTGAATGTGTATTTTATATATTGGCCAATTTTAAAGGCTTGTTTTCCACTAAGTAAATCTGTTTACCTTTATTTAACTCAGTTTTTTTCCAGACTGCTATAAGCCCAATGTCCCACTCCCGTCTCAGTTTAAGTTGGCAGCATCACTCTTTTGGAAATGAGATTTATAACTTTCTGCTATCTTCTATTCTGTCCATATCCATTGTAAGAAATGGAGGGATGTCTGAGTGGCACAGTCAGTTAAGCATCTGACTCTTGGTTCTGGCTCTGGTCATGATCTTGGGGTTGTGAGATCAAGCCCCACATGGGGCTCCATTCTTGGCACAAAGTCTGCTTAGAATTCTCTCTCCCTCTCCCCCTCCTGTTCATTCTCTCTCTCTGTGTGTGTCTCTCTAAAATAAATAAATCTTAAAAAAAAAAAAAGGGAATGGTATCCCGTTCAAATAAATGTTTCCAGAAGACACCAGTGATGATTTTGATTTCACTTATCTTGAAAATTGTAAAACTAACTCGGCTTGTTCACAAAACAGTTGTCATTATAAACTCAATAGTGTCTCGCTTTGTCTTTCATTAGAGAGCTGTCATTAAGGGAAGTTGAGGAGCACCTGGCTGGTTCAGTCAGTCAGAACATCTGACTCTTGATCTCAGAGTTGTGAGTTTGAGCCCCACATTGGGGGTAGAGATCATTTAAATAAGTAAAACTAGAAAAAAAAAAAAAAGGAAGATTGAGACATTTTCTATTAAAAATAAGTTTTGCCACATCATGCTGTTTCTTTCACCCTGCCTTGTACTTGACTGAAATTCCTGGAATTATTGCAGTTTCTCTGAAAAATTGCTTTGTTCCTAGAGAGTCCTTTGTGGGTATGCTAAAGGCACTGCCTGTTTCCCTTGTCCTTTCTCCTAATGAACACTGGAAGTGTCAAGGATGCTGTCCCTGGTTATCTGGTGTTTGCTGCTTTGTGGTGGGGCTGGTCGTGTTTTTCTTTGTAGTGACTTCCATTAAATGGTGAGGGAATTGGCTGAAATATAAATGACTTTACTGAAATAAAGATCCCATTTTAGAGCAGAATGTTTCATCCTTTGCTAGTGAAATACTTGTTTTCCATCTGGCCGATCTTTTATGTTTATGTCCTGGGTTAATTAAGGGGAACATATGAAGGGGCCCTAATACTTAGCGTAAGCTTAGTGGTGAAGTAAATGCCTCATTGTACGAAGCCGGGGAACTGATTTGGCGAGGCAGAAACAGCCTTGGCCCCTGGCCGCCATAATGTCCCACAGCACCCATCACACAGAGTCTTCCTTAGATATGAACTTGGCTCGGGGCTGTTTTGATGGTGTATTGCTGACATGTGGTGTGCTGATACTGGATTGGATTATACTGAGAATCACAGAAAAGCAGATGACAGTGTGAAAAGAAAACCCAGTTAAATTGTAGATTATTTCGGTCTAGAAACTTGATGACCCCAGGGGAACCCTCAGACAACCAAAAAGAAGGCAGAGAGGTGGTAGTAACGGTGTTGAAGGTGGTGCTGGTGGTTGAGATTGTGATGATGATGCTGTAGACACCATTTAATAAGCATTGCCTGTGTCAGGAATGTTCTAGATGTTACCTCATTTAATTTTCTCACCTGCCTTATGAGAGGAGTACCCTAAGGATGGGACAGCTGAGCTTCTGGGAAGGTAAGTGGCTTGGCTGAGGTTCACCGTTAGGACTTCAGAATCTAGGCTTCAGTGTCTACCAAATCTTAACGAGCTTTCTTTTTAATTGGATAAGTCATTTCCTAGTTTTTCTTGTCATTGCCTTAGGTTGTTTGTAGAATCACTGATGCAATAGAAATAGTTTTGCTGGAATTGTAACTGCTATTTATTGGATAACAGGGACGGGGGAAAAAAAGATCAAAGGACTTCATATGTTCAGAGTAGCTGAACCAGTAGTAAAACATACAGCGAGGAGAGGTGAGGGGAACTGGAAATGCTGTCAGCTCTTTGCCTAGAGATATGGTAGGAATCTCGACACATTTTATCTGGATCGGCCACTTCTATTTTTAATCGTGTAGAACAATACTGAGAGAAAATATAATCGAGCCATTCATTGTACTTTTTAATTTTTGGCAGCCACATTAAAAGAGGTAAAAAGAGGGTGTGTGGGTGTCTCGGTTGGGCGACTGCCTTCGGCTCAGGTCATGATCACAGGATCCTGGGATCGAGCCCCGTGTTGGGCTTCCTGCTCAGTGGGGAGTCGGCTTCTCCCTTTGTCCCCTATCACACTCATGCAATTGGGTGTGCTCTCATTCTCTCTCTCTCTTGTTCTCTCTCATGCACACGTGTGTGCAAAAATAAATAAATACGTAATTAAAATCTTTTAAAAAATAAAGAGGTAAAAAGAAACAAGTGATTTTACTTGATTTGAATAATTCATTCTATTTATACAATTTGTGGTATATAATTGTTATAAAATCAAGTTTTGGTTGATTTTAGCAATCTATTGTTGTTACTCTAATACATCAAAATATTACTGTTTCAACACATAATCAAATAAACAATTATTCCTGAGCTATTTTCATTCCTTTTTTTTTTTTTTTTTTTTTTTTAATTTTTTTTGCACTCCTTTTTTTGTACTATCTTTGCAGTCTGGTGTATATTACACACTAACAGCACATCTTAATTCAGACTGGCCAATTTTCAAATGCTCAGTGCCACACACCATACCTGAAACATGCAGACGTGAGGGCTCCAGGCCACACTCATGGACTTTAGATGATAAACTAGCCAAAGGACTGAAAAGAATTCTCTAGGAGGACTTTTTATGCCGCATCTGTAGTAATTTTCACGTATTTTTTTCCTCCCCAACCAAACAATAGATACCATTTAGCTTTGCGTTGTGATCTGACCTGGTTGACACAAGTCTTCACCTAGATGTGATGCCGGCGTTTTTTTTCTGTGTAAGCTTTCAGTAGTTTCCCCCTTATTTATTTATTTATTTTTAAGAACATTTGTTCCCAGGACTTTGAACACTGTTTTTCTCAGAATCTATTTCCAAGCTGAGGAACTCAAATAAAATCCGCTCAGGGAGATCTTTGTGCACCAATGGTAGAGACCTCCGGCGGCTAGATCAGATGGATTGTAAATTCAGGGTCAGGAGGGTTTATGGGCATAAGGCTCAGAGACACCCCTCCGCACCCCCACTCCTGCACTTGTTTTGTTTTTTCCCCTATCCTGTCAAAATTTGAGCAGGAAGGGTTCAAGCCATCTTAAATCTCAAGCCTTTAGCAAGTTCTTTAATGCCACCGACACTCAGAAAGAACAGTGAGGAAGATTTATAAGGAACAGAAAGAAGACAGGATTGAAAGAAAGTCTATTTCCCCTTTGAATCCCTAGCATAGAATTTCATAGATCCCCCCCCAACCCCACCCTTTAATAGAAAGGAGAGGAAACTTCCTGAAGCTTCCCTTCCTGGTTGCACGGCCTGGCACTGTGTTGAGCGTAGATACGGCTTTGGGTACGTTTACTATGACATAGGGAGACCAGCTGGGCAAATTTACCAAAACCTTATTTTACTTAAAATTAAAAATTTCATCTCTTGAATGTTTGAGGATGTCTTAGAATATAGGGCTTTAAAACTCAGGTTTTATAGATATTTGGGTTAATAGTGAAATGATTCCTAAATCCCACCTCTTACTAGGTAGAGCTTTGATTTCTGAATCTCCCTATTAAAACCTTTACTGCATTGGTTTATAAAGTTCAGTATTTCACAGAATATTCTTACTGTATACCTTGGTGTTCACCGGTCCCTGATCAAAGAAGGCCAGGGGTGAAAGAAAACTCATCCCGCTACTTCCTGCCACTTCTCAAACTGTTTCTGCCTTTAAATTTGCTCAAGTCTCTGACTCTACCTCTGATCACTTTATTTATTCATATTTATTTATCAGCAAGGTAACTGTGGGGTAAACATCAGAACCATATAGCAGCCCTGGTACATTTTCAGGATTGCATCAGTTAGTCTAAATGCTCTGCACAAAAAGTATGTGTGATCAGATATATTTAGGAAATGCTGCCTACTATACCTTTCTCTTGGAGCTTGATCATGGGTTAGCATAGTAAAATTATTAACAAAAACTCAGCAAGGAAACTTGTTCAATTTGCATGTAACAGGAATCTCCCAAACTCAGTTGACCATGGAGTTTATTTTATTTTATTTTATTTTATTTTAATTGTAATTTCCTGAGAGGCTAATGATAAGGAGAATTTCCTGCATCCACATAGTTCAGTGGGGAGCTCTTTTCCATGCCTTGATGCTATATATAATGTTTAAATTACATTCTTACACTCTTCGTTCATTTCTAAATTATCAACAACGTTCATTCAGTTGATGAATAGAGCCTTCTCTGTGTACGCCAAAGAATGCCCTGGCCTCAGGCAGCTTTTATTTCAGTAGGTGCTAAGGCCCTGAGGCAGAAGCGTGCCCTGCACGTTTGAACAAACAAAGGGTAGAGTGATAGTGCAGTCAGCAAAACAGTTGTGGTCCCCATCATATGAGTCATGGGGGACCATGGACAGCTCTGTGACTTTTATTCCAAGTGAGGTGGAAAGCCCTTGGAATGTCCTTAGCAGAGAGTGGACATTATCTGCCTTATGTTTTAGAAGGATCCTTCTGGCTGCACTTGACCATAGCAAACACCAGCAGACACTGAATTCAGAAGGTGATTATGATATTTCAAGAGAGGTGATGGTGGCCTGTGCTAGAGATGGATATATGGAGAAGAGGTCAAATTCGGATTATTTTGAGGGAAGGACATGCTAAGCAAGAGAGATAAGACAGGGATGCTTTTCCCTAGTGATAAAGTTTGTATTTCCTGTTTAAAAAAAAAAAAAAGTAATTTTAGGATAAAAAGTCATGGATCGTTGACCAGTCTAATATTTTATAGCATTTCATTTCATTTTTTTAAAAATTCTTTTAAATTGTTGGGGTGCCTGGGTGGCTCAGTGGGTTAAGCCTCTGCCTTCGTCTCAGGTCATGATCTCAGGGTCCTGGGATCGAGCCCCACATCAGGCTCTCTGCTCACTGGGGAGCCTGCTTCCCCTTCTCTCTGCCTGCTTCTCTGCCTACTTGAGATTTCTCTCTCTGTGTCAAATAAATAAAAAAATAAATAAATAAAATAAAATCTTTTAAGAAAATTAAAAATAAAATAAAAACAGCTGCTCTGCCTACTTGTGATCTCTCTCTCTCTCTCTGTCAAATAAATAAATAAAATCTTTAAAAAAATTCTTTTAAATTGTTGATTATGTAGTACCCAAAATTTTTTAGTGTTGTGGATTATAGACCAGTTCTGATTACACGCTATCTCTTGTACACCAAAAAAGAATGTGAGGGCAGTTGGGTGACTCAGTGGGTTGAGAGTCCGATTCCTGGTTTGGGCTCAAGTCATGGTATCAGGAGTCCTGGGATGGAGCCCTGCATTGGGCTCCATGCTTAGGTGGGAGTATGCTTCAGGATTCTGTCCTTCTGCCCCTCCCCACCTCTAAAATAAATAAGTAAGTCTTAAAAAAAAAAAAAAGAAGAAGAAGAATGTCCCATAATGAACTGATGAAACACAACAGTAATAAAACAAAGCCCCCTTTCAAAGGCTTGCTTGGAGTTAGTAGATGTAAGTGCTTCACGCAGGACTGGGCACAGGCTAAGAGCTCGCTCAGTGTTAGCTGCTGGTATTGTGTCTAGATCCTCTACTTAAATTGGGAAACACATCCTCAGTCCATCTATTTATTTTCTTTGCTACAGTTTTCACCCTGGTTCAGGTCATCACTGTGTCCCCCTTTGACCATTGCTACAGATTCCAGAGAGCTCTCTCTTGGCCCCACCACCCAGTCCTTATCTAGTAACCAGCGTTCTTCAAAACACTTGAATCTCATTATGTTTTTCCCTTGTTTTAAAAAAATCTCCCAGTGGTTTCCAGTCACATGTTGAATAAATCCAGAGATCCCACTGTACCCTACAAGGCCTTACCAGATGTGGCTCCTACTCCTCCCACCCCTTTCTCCCCATCTCGTTTTCAGTGGGTCTAGAATGTTCTCTCCCCTATTATCCCTTCTTGTGGCTCATTCCTTTCTAAATCCTACCCATGATGACCCATGCTCTCTCCTCTTAACTCAGCTGCTTTGTTTCCTATTACCCAGCTTCATTTTCTTCGTAGCACCCATCACTTTTTGGAATTACTTATTGATTTGTTTACTTGTTTATTAACTTGGCTCCCTCACCCCTACCCCCCCTACATGGCATGTCAGCTCCTGGAGGGGAGGGGGCCCTGTCTGTCTTGTTCACTGCCGAGTCTTTGCTGCTGATGGATACAGTCTTATAAAAGAGTCAGCAGTGATACGTATTAAGGAACCAGCATTCTCGTATTGTATCTTCATCTTCATGTCTCAGTGGCTTTAAAGGGTAAGGAGCTCTAAATCCCGAGAAGAAAAACCTGTAATTCATTCATAAAAAGGACATTTAAGGAAGCAAATCCTCCCCTAAAACTACCTCTCGTATTAAGGGCGTGAAAGACCCAAATAAATTAGTTACTCCCAAATAAACACATTCATCCTGTTGCCTCACGCTGTGAGGCTGAGGGTTAGTCGTGCAGCTCACAAAAATGATCTTTTTAAAGTCTGTTCTTCCAGAGGGTAGCTCTTATATTAACAACCATTACATCTACATATCAAGACAGATTGTTCCAATTAGTCAATGAGGTCCAGGTTTTTGAGAGCTGTTAATATGTACATGAGCAATTACTGTAGCAGAATTAAAAGGCGTGCCTTTGGGAATTTTAGATTGAGATTATCAGTTTCATTCATGAGCTAAGGCAGGAGTCCCTCTGCATTTCTCTGCAGAGTCATTCGCTAGAAGGTTCTCTAATGCCTATACATAAAATTTTATGAAGTTGCCAGTTTCCTGTCCTCTGCCCTGGTCTCACCCCATCCCAGACCAGTGCCTGCCTCTGTAATCCTTGAGAACCAGGCATTGTAATAAGCACTTGGGAATTTCATAGTAAAGAAGACAAATAAGTCCCTTGACTTCATGACACCCAAGAGACCAGCAGAGTGGATTTTTTTTTTTATAACATATAATGTATTATTCGCCCCAGGGGTATAGGCCTGTGAATCATCAGGCTTACACAATTCACAGCACTCACCATAGCACATACCCTCCTCAATGCCCATCACCCAGCCATCCTATCCCTATCCCCCCACCCCCAGCAACCCTCAGTTTGTTTTGTGAGATTAAGAGTCTCTTATGGTTTGTCTCCCTCCCAGTCCCATCTTGTTCCATTTTTTCCCTCCATACCTGCCACGACCCCCCACCCTGCCTCTCAGATTCCTTCTATCAGAGATCATAGGATAATTATCTTTCTCTGATTGACTTATTTCGCTCAGCATAGTACATTTTAGTTCCATCCAGGTCATTGCAAATGGAAAGATTTCATTTCTTTTGATAGCTGCATAGTATTCCATTGTATATATATATACCGCATCTTCTTTGTCCATTCATCTGTTGGTGGACATCTAGGTTCTTTCCATAGTTTGGCTATTGTGGACATCGCCAACAGGGTGGATCTTAACCAGAAGTTACTTCAAAATCAAGCAGGCATTTGAAAATTTTTTCTAAAATCAAATTTATATAGTTCTCACTCATTCCTTATTACTGGTGGATGGAAACAAAACAAAACAAAAGCACTCATTATCAGTCCACTTTTCCACATTCAGATAAAATGTTCTGTACTCTTCACTTGAGCACCATACTCTCCACTGTGCTCAGAGTTGCAGCATTTGCTAGAATATGATGATTTATGCAGGAACTGGGTTTGGAGTCAAATAATAGATGATATGTAGACTCTGGGAAGTGGCTCCCTCTTTCCTATAGACCAGTCTTTTTTTTTTTTTTTAAACATTTTATTTATTTATTTGAGAGAAGAGGGAGACAGTGAGAGAGAGCATGAGCGAGGAGAAGGTCAGAGGGAGAAGCAGACTCCCCGTGGAGCTGGGAGCCCAATGCGGGACTCGATCCCGGGACTCCAGGATCATGACCTGAGCTGAAGGCAGTCGCCTAACCAACTGAGCCACCCAGGCGCCCTAGACCAGTCTTTTTAAATGATTGAGGCTAAGTCAGTGTCAAATGTGCCTGAAGTTCCCACATTTGAATTAAGGGATTGTTGCCTCTTCAAATGCTAACACAAGGGAAAGGACAAAATATGAGAGTTTTATCTCTGTTGAACGCGTTAATAAAACTCATTAGATCCACTTCTCATTTGGGTGGGAAGTAGACTCTGAAGGGACACAGCAGGCTGGATGAGACACTAACCAGGGAAGAAGGAGGCCCCAGATACTGTGTAAATGAGGGTGCTGACTGTGGAGAGGAACCTTCAGATCTTGAAGACACATTGGATTGATCTATGCTGGTACTCGAGCCTGCCTCATCTGGAGAGCAGATGACTAACAACCATTATCAACCATGGTGCGTAGATAGAGCATGATTGCGGGTCTCAATATTTTGAAAGGGGTTCTTGTGGAAGAAGGAATCCCCTTAGTCTTTGGGGTGCAAAGCGCAACCAGGACCTATAGAAACAGACTCTACTGAAGAAACTGGTTACAGCTGGGGCATAGCACTCTGGCCACATAATTCAGAAGAAATTTTCAAAATCATATTCCCCCAGTCCCTCTGGGAACCTCCTGCATTAGGTGTGGAAAAGGAGAAGATGTCCGCCCCCCCTTTTTTTTTAATTTTAAAAAAGTTGTTTGGGTTTTTTTTTTTTTAATTTATTTAACAGACAGAGATCACTAGTAGGCAGAGAGGCAGGCCGAGAGAGAGGAGGAAGCAGGCTCCCTGCCAAGCAGAGAGCCTGATTCGGGGCTTGATTCCTGGACCCTGGGATCATGACCTGAGCCGAAGGTAGAGGCTTTAACCCACTGAGCCACCCAGGTGCCCCATGTTCCCCCATTTTGATAGTTCTTCTATCAAAACGACTCCTGGGGGCGCCTGGGTGGCTCAGTGGGTTAAGCCGCTGCCTTCGGCTCAGGTCATGATCTCAGGGTTCTGGGATCGAGTCCCGCATGGGGCTCTCTGCTCAGCGGGGAGCCTGCTTCCCTCTCTCTTTCTCTGCCTGCCTCTGTCTACTGTGATCTCTCTCTGTCAAATAAATAAATAAAATCTTAAAAAAAAAAAAAAAACAACGACTCCTGGGAAAATAAGGATAGGTAGCTCTTCAAAGTGTACCCACTGTGTCTACTTAGAGACTTCTATAAACATGGCATCATTTAATCATCATATATTAGAAACATCTTTCCATAAAAACAGCGGTTAGGAATCAGAATCTCTTCTTTTCAGATAAGAAAATTAAGCTAAGAGAGTCATTGTGAATGAAATCTCAGAGCTTAACACTGCATTTTAAGGAGTTTTGTGGTCTGAGATTAGATGCCATGTTCAAGTGACCACAGAATGATCCCTGTTAACCATGTTGAACTATTTTCTTCCAATGTTTGGCAGAGGATGGAGGAGGTGGGAAATAAAGCTATAGTCACTATTGAAGTGAATCATAGCCTGTTCATCACTTCACATGTTATGAATCTTTTCCATATTTTGAAAGATTCTTTATTCCTTCAAAAACAAAATCTAATTTTCTTACCTGAACCTTGCTATATTCTACAAATTTTTCAGAATTAACAGATTTTACTTGAAGATCAGGGAAGAAAATAACAAGACAGTGAGTAATTTAATGTCATTTCAGAGACCTTATTTTTTCTAAGCAGGAGCAGGTACAAAGGCAGCATATGAAAACATAAAAAATAATTTTTTCTCAAATTGCAAATAGTTTCATAGTCTTTTGATTATCGAAGTAACATATGTTCATTATAAAATAATTCAAACAACATAGGAGCTAAGAAGAAAAGACCTGTTTCTGTCTCCCTTTTTTTTTTTTTTAAAGATTTTATTTATTTATTTGACAGACAGAGATCACAAGTAGGCAGAGAGGCAGGCAGAGAGAGAGGGGGAAGCAGGCTCCCTGCTGAGCAGAGATTTTCCCCATGCCGGGTCTCCATCCCAGAACCCTGGAATCATGATCTGAGTGGAAGGCAGAGGCTTTAATCCACTGAGCCACCCAGGCGCCCCAGGGCAGGTCTCTCTTGCAACTACATAATCCTCTTTAGAAATGCCAGTATGCAGGTAGTTTTGTAGGGTCATCCCCACTTACTCGATGATGGAGGTCTTCCACTGTCAGTAAGTAGCTGTCTGCATCATGATATTTAAATGCAGCATCACTGAGGGTCTGAGCTGGATGACCAGAGTTAGACTGTCATCACTGACACTTAAGAGCTGTGTGACTTTGGGCTTTAACCTGTTCCTTTATCTGTAAACTGACATTTAATACTACTGTCTTCTTCATGAGACTTTTTGGAGGACCTAAAAATGTGATATTTATGAAGTGCGTAGTTGAGTATCACATAGTGGTTGATAAATTTTTGCCTGTATGGTGTGGGTATGACATAATTTCTTTTAGCAATGTCTCATTAGTGGACATTTGAACTGTTTCCATTTTTCCCTATTATAACTGTCACAGCTCTATAGACCATGCATTTGGGATAAACTGAGGTTCTCTAGGGACCAGCCATATGACATGAGGTGAAAGGTAGGAATTATCTAAAATGCTTTTTAGATTGTTGACCTTTGGGAATATAAACCAGTATTAGTCAGAACTTCCAGCTTTTTTCAAAACAAGCTGGAAATCTCCATTTGTATTCATCTGTGTACTACATCCTTTATATAAAATAAACGATCTTGGCTTTCACAATTTACTGGTGGGCTAGAACTGGTGATATCCAGGGTGTTTAATCTCTGAGCTAAACTTTATTGTGTTACAGCTCACTGGGTCTGCCTTTTACCTTCATTACCATTCAGTAAGAATGTTTGAGATGCAGAGTGCCTGGGTGGCTCAGTCGGTTATGCGTCTGACTCTTGATTTCAGCTCAGGTCATGATCTCAGGGTCTTGAGATCCAACCCCACACTGGGTTCGCACTGGGCAGGAAGTCTGCTTAAGAGTCTCTCTCTCCCTTCCCCTCTGCCCTTCCCCCACCCTTCCATCTCACCAAAAAAAAAAAAAAAAAAAAAAAAAGTTCAACATGCTATACAAAGTCAGTATGGTATTATATGATAATATAATTTGGTGGCTTTCTATACTAATTTTGAAACTGTAATAATTACTTTCCCCCACCAGGATGTAAGTTCCTAATATGGGGCTAATAAACTTCCTGAAATTTAGGTGTCTTTTCCTTTCTTTCCTTTTCATTTTTCTTTTTTCTTAGATCTAGGGCTTCATTTATTTTATTTTATTTTTTTAAGATTTTATTTATTTATTTGACAGAGAGAGATCACAAGCAAGCAGAGAGGCAGGCAGAGAGAGAGAGGGAGAAGCAGGCTCCCCGCCGAGCAGAGAGCCCGATGCGGGGCTCGATCCCAGGACCCAAGCCGAAGGCAGAGGCTTTAACCCATTGAGCCACCCAGGTGCCCCTAGGGCTTCATTTAGACTCTGGTATTGTATTCTGTGCTCCCCTGAATCCCTCTCCAAAATAGTAAAGAATCTGGAGAGAAAGGAACAGATTTTTAGTTCATGCAGGACTAATTTGTCTTCTACTTTCTAATGTACAGAATTTATAAAGTTTACATAAAATTTTATTCATAACCTCATTACTAGTCTCATAAATTTTCTAGAGTTCTGAAGGCTCACAGTGAAGGCTGACGTGTCTATTCTACCAGCATCAATGGGCATGGACCATCACTGTCTTGTTAATTTCCATAACCTCACTGCCAGGCACAGAACCTTGTACTTTGCAGGTGACCTATTTCAGTTTCTTGTAAAATAAAGGAATGCATCCACTACTCTCTATCTTAGTTAATTGAGACATATAAGGAGCCTCCAGCTCAGGTTCACAAGAACAAGCTCATAAAATGTTCTATCTTTTAGTGAGATCTGGTCCCAGGGCCAGCCCCTCGCATACCAGAATCAGTATTGATAGGCATTTTGTTTTGACATATTGACTGGCAGGCACTATGCTTGTCACCTTCTGTTGGCTCAGGAGAGGGTGGAAAGTTCAGAAGGTCTTACCCAACAGGCTTTGTTCAATTTAAGTAGCTTACAGTGTGAACGATGGAGGTGGAGATGAAAACTGGCAGGGAGCTGGGATTTGATTAGGACCTTCAATTTATTTGACGTGTCTAATGATCTATGAATGGGGATGGAACCCTGGTTTTTGGTGATAGGTAGAAAGATTGGTTTTGGGACTGATAGAGTCTTGGGTGGATTAGTAAATCAATTTGCTAAGAGCTAAAATGATACACTTTTTGGGTCTGAAATTCACCCCAGCAACTGCTTAAGATAACAAACCTAGTGGCACTAGCGTTTCAAAGGCATTTCGCACATAAGCTGTAAGTGGCTTTTCTGTGGAACTAATATTTCTGCAGAAATAAAAGCTATTATTTTTGTTCATAAAAATAGGCAATTGATTGCTTGGTGATATATTGTTTATCTGAAGCCTCTTATATTTCTTGGCTGTTCTTTTTTTTTTAAAGACTGTTCTTCAGCCTTATTGTATGTTTATTAAAATAATATGATAAGTAAATTCAAAACAAAACAATCTAATTATTTGGGAAGATACTCCACTAATTAATTAAATTTGACCTCAAAAGACTGCAGCTTAATTTTGCTGCTACACATTTGTGGTTAAATTACCTTTTCTAAATAGTTTAATAGAACAGAAAAAAACAGTAACAATGCCTGTTTTCTATTTAGTAAATTATACCTCCGTGTTATATTTACACACAACCCTGAGTCAGTCTCAGATAAGAATATATTAACAAGCAGGTGTTAAGGTTTTTGCCTTCATATTCCGTCAGGAAACCAGAACTTTCCTATACTAAAGATGGAAATGATCAAAGTCATTTACAATGACATTCTCCTCAGCTGTCCATTAGTGCTACTAATATAAATGTACATTTTCCCAGTGTGCAGCCATTTGGAAATTTTAGCCAAAGACCCCCTCCTCCCTCACCCTGGTCTCTTCCAGTTCTCTTTATATCTTCTTGATGGAATTTCTCCAGCCATTTTTCTTTTTCTTCTTTTTTTTTTTCTTTTTAAACGTCATTTTTATTTTCTTAATCTCTACCTCCAATGTTGGGTTTGAACTCACTACTCCAAGATTAAGAGTCATATGCTTTTCCCACTGAGCCAGCCAGGCACCCCATATTCAGCCATTTTTCTTTAGTTATTAGTAAGGGCTCCATCTGGTTTGGAATGTTTCTGGTTGTGTTAATGCATTTCTCCAAGTATTGTTTTTGAATATGTATTACTTTCTACTCTCTCCATCATCCTTGGATAAATATACAAAAAACACACAATCAATAAACAAAAAACAAATAATCATTTCTAGGCACGGTTACTAAAAAATAACTAAAATTTCTGAATTTTAGATGGCATGAAAATCTGCTCTTTTCAATTGAAATGGAAACCCAGAGAGACTGACTGTTCTGAGATCCCAGGGCCAACTTTGGCAATGCCAAGTCTTGCATATGAAGAAGTTAAAATCTGTTTTCCTGGTCTTTGGTAAACATTAAGGAAGGCACTGGTTATTGTGTTTTAGAACATACTAGAACCTGAGTAAATGCAAGGTTTATCGAAAAATATAGACAAGTTTATAAGACAATGTGGGCTCCTGAGTGGCACAATCAGTTAAGCATCTCACTCTTGGTTTTGGCTCAGGTCGTGATCTCAGGGTTGTGAGACTGAGTGCCATGTTGGGCTCCTCGCTCAGCTTGGAGTCTCCTTGAGAATTTTTTCTCCCTCTGCTCCTCCCCCATACAGACATGGACTCTCTCTCTCTCTCTCTCAAATAAATAAGTAAGTCTTTTTAAAAAGATTACAAACTGGGCAATAATTCTTCAATGACAGTGTTATTAACCTCATTCCTATTGGGGAATACTTGAATCCTCAATGTAAAACTTATCTTAGGACATATCATAATTGTCTTTTCAGACATGAAGAGGTTCAAAGAAGTCTAAGTGTAGTCATTATTGAAAAGACAAATGAAATAAGGTTGTTAAGAGAGAGACTGTTTAGTGGTACCCACCAACCCTTTCTAGGTATTAACTTTCACCATTTTCCAAATGCTTTGTACCTTAATTCAGTACTTTGGTTTAACAGAACCTGGTGGTAGTAATGAATGAATTTCTTTTTCTATCAAGACACTGTAACTGGGATGCCTGGGTGGCTCAGTTGGTTAAGCGTCTGCCTTCAACTCAGGTCATGATCCCAGAGTCCTGGGATCAAGTCCTGCATGGACTTGCTCCTTGCTCAACAAGGAGCCTGCTTCTCCTTCTGCTGCCCCTCCCCCTGCTATACTCTCTTGTGCTCTCTCTGTAGCATATAAATAAACAGTCTTTTAAAAAAAAGTTAAGACACTGTTACTGATCCCCCATGTCTCCATCTTTCCATGATGTAATTTGTTTTGGCAATAGCTATAATGTCCACTACTTTTATCTTTGTGGTGTGTTTGCTAGAAGAAAGTTATAGGACGTACACCTTTTGGAATGCCAGGCAACTTCGAAAGAGCATTCGGTTCTGTTACTGTCATAGTAACAGATTTCCCATTCCATCAGACTGAGGTAGCCTGCCCCACCTGCATTTCAGCAGATGGAATGGGACATGGACTCAAATCAGAGTTGAACTGACTTTCATTAGCTATGTGTGGATTTTCCACTTTACCCAGTTCTCTGGAATCTTTTCGGCATTTCACTGCTTGCTACCTTTATAGAAAGCGGGTATTTGAAGAAAGAAAGTAAATGTTTTTGGAGGCAAGTTGTCTTGAACCCCTACTGCATTATCTGATAAAAGTTGATCAATTAATGAATGAATTTAAACTCAGTATGTCTGATAAGTGCTTTAGACCTGAATTCTCATTACTGCGCTTAGTTAGGCTTTGCTTTGTTGGTTTCTTTTTGTTTGTTTGTTTTTTGGGTGGGTTGTTTTGTTTTTGTTTTTTGTTTTTGACAGGAGATTTTCCTATTTGCCAGTATCCATTACTTACCATGTTTTCAGTATTATCAGTCTTGAAGAGTGGATTCCTACCTTTATCATGAAGACCTACCCTTAGAGCACTTTCTCGTTGTTTATTAGATCAAGTGTGATCTTCCTGGAGTGTGAAAGTCATGCTTATGACCCCAGTTAGGAGGGAGATGTTTATGTAAGAAGCTGGGAGTTAGACCAGAAGGTTTTTGTATGTGGGCAGGGATGCCAGAGTTAGATGCCGTAACAGAGAGTGGGATGCAGCAGTAAAAATTTTTAATATGTGGTGTCTTAGCTGTCACTACCCACCTCTGCATTTAAGAGAAGAGTGTATTTAAAAAAAAAAAAAATTATAGGTCTGAATACATATATATAGCAACACACATATTCTGGATGCAGATGCACTAATGTTATCATGGGGGACTCTGCTTCACGTTTTTGCTTAGGCCTTTGAGAGTTTAGTCGTGTGACCCTGGTAGAAGCACTGGGAAGTGCTCTCACTGTGTGGGGTGTGTATGTGTGCTTCTACCTGCAATTATTTTTTAGGACTTCTCAATTCAGTATGATGGAAAACCACTTTTTTCTAGTTCTTTTGAGGACTATTTTTCCTATATTACAGTAACCAAATTTTCATCTATTATATTTGAATTGAGACGACCTGGTTTTAAGTTACTAGGACTTCAAAAGGGAGCCCAGATTTTTGTTTTCCTGACAAATGTAAAATATAACCATTCTGGGGTAATTTCTTTCCCCTTTGAATTCTTTTCATAAGACCTCAATTATTCTAATGTTTTTTCCCTTTAGTATCTACCCATCCTTAAAAATGAAGTTTCAGAACAACCCGCTTTTGAACAATGTAAAAATTACCAGTGTTTTAGCATAAAGGCACAATAAAACCAATCTGATTGGAAAAAGAATAGTTGGATAGGCTCTGTAGAATCTTTGGTGATAACCTAATTAATTTTTATCCGAGTTATAAGCGAAAACCTCAAGCATTGTCTTCCTTAAGTATTGGCTTTTAAAAGGCAAAACCTTTTTTAGATTCGTTCTCATATATTACTGATATATTTATAATCACAGGTTTTTTTGGAAAGGTTAAAAGGAATTGCAATGCTGTATTGTAATGATGCTTAAATGATTTCTTTTTCAATAGGACATGTTATTAAAGAAAAAAATGATTTTGCAACCCATGCATTAAAGAATGCAATGCTATCTGTCTTAAGACTCAGTAATCAATGGTGTAAGTGAGGCCAGTTTATTTCTCATGGATTTACTAACGTTGATGCATAAATAGCCATAATGGAATTGATCCATTAGGCTGAAGCAGCTTTTATCACATACAAGTGTTTGATGATGACTGTGTTAAACGTTGGCCTTTGATTAGCTTTAGTCCTTCTTGGATACGGAGGTTTTGGAAACCTCATACTTAAAAGATTGAAAACGTGTCATTTTTGACATAAAATTTTTTTTTCACATTAACTGCTTACCCGTGCGTTTTACTTCCTAGACAAGTCTTATCTTGCAAGTATCTTTTCTGTCACTGGGTAGAGTTATGGTTTCCACCGGCACACCTTTTATGCTCACCTCAGAGACACAAAGAACAATGTGAATAAGCTCCAAAGATTTGAACTTGGACATGGACCTGGGTTTGAATGGCAGCCCCTTGGCTCCTGCCAGCATGACCTGGACACATAACTTGACTTCTGCAAGTCTCCTTTTTCTCATCTAAAAAATGGGAATGAAAGTACATAGAAGATTACTGTATAAAACAGAACAAGTATGTGGTGATGGTACTTGGCAGCATGCCCAACATACAGACAAATACACGATAATGACTATTACTGTTATCAGCTCTCCTTACTACTACCAAGTCGAAACAAGTCTCGTGCTCAGCCGTCACTGAGAGTCAGCATGGGTATTGCATTCTTTTGGGGAAAATTTAAATTCTTTTTTTCTTTTTTCCCTATTATTGTAGTGTTTCCCCTCCCCCCACCCAAGAGCTATTTAATAGGGTAAATTGGGGGTGGTGCTCATTGTATTAATCCAAAATGGGTTTTCTAAAAACAAAACAAAAACAAAAATGGGTTTTCTGCAAAAGATTTTAAACAATCACTAATTAATAGAGCAGAAAAGTCCTGCCCTCTGGGCAGACCCAGCTCTGAAGAGCATTGTGAGGGTGAGGACATCTGTCTGTATACCATCAGGGGCCCTGACTGTCCCCAGAGTGGTCTCTTAAGCTGGCTTTCACTGCCTGTACTTTATTCTGATTCTGGTTGTAGAAGGTGACTGACCTCACCTTAGAGCCACACTGTCCTGCTACGAGCCACCCTCCTTCCTCCCCCATCCCCCCTCCCCAACCCTAGCTCCTGGGAGGAGCAGTTTTCGCCCAATGGGCTTGTGTCTGAGTAAATCAGCTCCTCAGACATCCATTCAACAGTCTTAGATGTTCAGGATCCTTGCTGAAAGCAAATGCCTGCTTAAGACTAATTTGTTCCTTACCTGAAAAAGTCGCTCTACCGTGCTAAATCTAATGTCTCCAAATATTTTCAAGTGCTAATTCATATTTTAAGCCAAGCTACTGACAAAAATTTACCTGTAGACTAGCTTAATCTGATTTTAACATAGTCAGAGACCTAGCCAAAGAAATAAACTTTCTTCGTGAGCACAGATTTCCAAATCTGTCAAAAAAATGTGCCCCACAGCCAATGTCACATTTCTTTTATTTATTTATTTTTTTAAGGATTTGCTAAATGAGCGCCCGGGGAATATGTGTGTGTATGTATATAGGACAAGGCCTGGGGTTAGAAGAGAGGCACGTTTTTGTGTTTCAGTAAGTAATTTTCCTTGTTATAATAAAAAATCACATCCCTTGTTGGAAATCTGGTTGGTGCCCAAATGCTCCGGGCAAGTGTTTGCAACTCGTGATTATTTATTCCCCAGATCTTTTTAGATGTGCTATGTGTGAATCAGCTCAGCCTGCATTTAAGGCTTGAAAAATGTTCTTTAGGATTCCTTAGTATCAAAGCATCCATTAATTACTGAAAGGATAAGTCAGTGGCTTACTGGAAGTCAGAATCTGCCTGGTTCTTTGTTCTAAAGGGGAGAAAAGGAGCCCTCCCTAGAAAGGATAACCATTTTTAACGATACCCTTTTAATATCCTGTTGAAAGATAGGCATTTTTTTTTGATATAAGAGTTCTTTCAAAGTGATCTTTTTCTGATGACATCCGCATTAAACTGGAAAATATTCTTGTGTTTCTGGCAGTGATACACTAATTACTGCCTATACATTTTTAATAGTTTAATCTGTCATATTCTGGGAGAGAAGTGATTCTGATTCCAAACAAAACTGAAATGCATGACCAGCCACATTATGAAATATGTGGTTTCGTTAAATCCTGTTGTTAATTCAGTCAGAAGAAAATTATTTAGTTCAAACAGAGGACCAAGAGTGCTGAGGTATTATGATTGCATTTCCAAATATGCACAGACCTTACTGTTTGTAGTCAAACCTGCCGCCATATTATGTGATGTTGCCTGGTCACTGTCAAAAAAGAAAGTCATGTCCAAATTTGAAATCAGGATGTTGTCATATGCTGTGGCTTTGTCTGCATTCATGGGTCGCACAGAACAGAAATCCACTCGGGTCAGTGTAAACACAAAAGAACAGTTTATCATAAATATATAGGCTGGTCTCATGGAATGCAAGAGTACCACTGTGGCAAGAAAGAAACTAGAAAGTAGACAGAATTCATTCATTCATTTACTTATTTATTTATTTTTCATACTCCGTTTCTGTTTGGCTTCCTGTTTTTTTCCTTTGTATCTTCTGACGTAAATAGATTCTCTCAATTATTGTGTTACATAATGGTTCCTGAGCCGCCTTGAGTTCGTGGATTATGGATTCATTCTGACAGTCCCTTGGGCCTAAGACCAAAGACCCAGGAAAGATAAACTGATTGGTCAAGTTGACTCCAGTGGTACAGGACTGGTCCGGTTGGCTATGCCCATGGAATAAGAACAAGATTGTAGGCCTCGACCTGTCCTGTCATTCTCTGTGTGGATGTTTCCAGAGAAAAGGGGCCTGCAGAGTCCCTAAAATGTCCCTTGTCTTGCACACTAAGGACTTTTTCATTTTTACCTCTGAAAGACTCTGTACCTCCGGGCCAGCATCACATCTCGAGCAATGGTCTTGCAGGAACTGTCTGTGTATCATCTAGACACGGCTTAGCCAGTGTGACTGACACAGGTCTGAGTTAAAGTTTATCTGGGAACTCTACTCATTACTTCATTCCTCCATTTTCACATGCTTCAGATTTGTCTCCTAGAACAGAAGAGGAAGGTATCTATTTTGAAAGGCTGGCTCATTATCAAAAGGTGACCAGGGGTGTCCTAGCTACCATTCCCATTCCTAGCACGCCCTTAGAAACTGCTAAAACACTGAGTATTATTTATGAACAAGTCAGAATAGCAGCATGTCCTCTGAAGGGATGCCTGGGTTATTTATTTATTAACTTATCCATCTCCGTTGGAAAACTTACCATCTGGATGCTGTCCACATTTAAAAAACACATAAATTAAAATCCAAGGAAAGTTGAGTATAATGTAGATGACCTTCAAACCGCCTCTTATCCCAGACAGCATTTCCTATTCTGATGGCGCAGAAGGAGGGGAGAAGAAGGGAAAATGCATGCACACAGATATATCTGTTCTTGTTTGTTTGGTGAGATCAGGTCTTCCTTCATAAGACCTTGCATTTACTTTAAACTTTGTATTATAAGTGATGAGAAAATGAGTTATGAATACCATGCAAGAGTCACATTCCTAAAATAACACAGTGCATTTCCTCTTGCCTGGCCCCCTTCCACCTGTCACAAGGCATTGTCCAATCTGATCTTCCAACTTGCATTTTCTGGCTCTGCTTGAATGACTTCATAAATTGCTTTCAAGATTATCCTTACGTTCTCTTAGAGGATATGGGTTAGATGCATAAATATATTGTTTACAATTTTTCTCTATCATTTGTTTATTCTGAGTTATTCAAGTTTTAAATTACTTGAGGCTTTTAGTGAAATCATGTGTGTCTGAACACAGGTTTAACTTGGGTGCAGAAACAAGTGCTGTGTATACACACAGTTCTAAAACAATGGAAACATTTTCCCTTCTTTAAAACTTAAGTCATCTTCTGCATTTCTTTTATCTAAATCTATTTTGGAACATCACCCCCCTCCCCCCCAAAAAAGTTTAGTTTATTAAAAGTATGTTTTTGTTGATATTGACATTTATGTAGTGACCTGATGTCAAACTGTCAAAATCCTCATAGATGAGTTGCTCATAAAAACAATCTAATTGAATGAGTGCTTTAGGGAATTCAAGGCAGGTAGGGAGACAAAATATACATAAGACTAATTAGTATTTTTTAATAGATGGGTACAACATTTCTATAAATTAAAACTTTCAGCCTAGGGATTTATTGTACGATTGTGGTTAAATGGGTATTAGTTAGCTTCAGCGTGTTTCGTACTTACGGGTAAAGGGAATCAGGCTTTTACTGGAAATGGCATCACTGATCCATCAGTGGACTTTCAAGTGAGTACTAAGGCGTGAATCTGAGAGTGGTGGGGGTTTCATAAATCATAAAGTCCAGTTTGGGATGCAAGATGTGCTCGGGAGCAGCTAATGAACAGCAAACAGTACAAAATGAAGACTGTTGAGTTGCAGACAAATCCAAGGATATGACATGAGTGTCTCTAATGGGATTAGTGGTGCAACAACCTGAATGAGATAGGAACTTGTCATTAACTTCATTTGGGATGAAGGCTGACTCATCTCTGGACTAGGATAGGAATTTAGTCTGACCCCCCCTGCCCCTCGCCACTGTAACAGTCAACAAAGGGGTATAGAGCCCTGACTATACTGGTCTCCGTGCTAGGTGAACAAAGTGGAACTAGTGCCCTAATTTCAGTCAAAGGACAACAGGTGACCTACAGGCTATGGGGAGAAAAGCAAGATGAGTGATTTATCTGGCTGCTTGAGAGGAGTTACAGACTCTCCGAAACCTGAAGAATATGGAAGAATTGGATGGGGGAGCCTGGGGAACCGTGTGTTTCAGGCAAAGGGGACAACATGTCAGGACCCAGAGACTAGGGAGCAAGTGGCACATTTGAGGAAAAAGGTCCAGGACAGCTAATAGACAGAGTGAAAGTGTAATAGAGGAGACTGGAGTTGGGGACAGTAGTGAGTTTGTATTCTATCCTAAGGGAAATGAGAATCCCTTGAAGTGTCCTGAAGAAGGAGAGCAAGGTGATCAGAGTTCTCTGTTAGATAGTGACTGGGACTGTGATAAGGATGGGGATGGATTGAGGCAGCCTGCAGCCTGAGATCACCTTGGGAGGCTCCCACAGTCATACAGGCAAGTGATGGTGGTTACTTACCTAGATCTGACTGGAGGCAAGGGCCAGGGAAAGAAGTGAACCATTTTGAGGGATATCTAGGAAATGAGACTAACAAGGCTTGGTGTGGGTTGTGGAGAGCAGACAGAGAGATGATGTGAAGGGTTTGGGTTTGCACAACTGGATCCAAGGTCATACTGCCCTGAGACAGTGTGCCCTGTGGAAGGCCCTGAGATTCATTCTGTTGTAGACAAACAAGGGCATATCCGGGCAGGGGTCGGGGGGTGGGGAGATGTCTCAGAAACCAATTGGTGAGATGGATCTGCCACTGGGGAGACAAGTCAGAAATGGAAATGAAGATTCAAGAAGTGTTCATTCACATGACTGCACAAATTAATGCCTTAGTGCGAATGGAAGTGAGCAGGGCCAGTGCCGTTGAGTGAAAATGGGTGATCGTGAGCCGTGAGTGACATCGGCCTTTAGGAGACACCTGGGGGAGGAGAGCTCTGCTAAGAAGATGAAGGTGAAATAGTCCCAGAAGTCAAAGGGAAACCTGTGTTCCCAAGGGCAGGGACACACTTGTTTTGAGGAGGAGGAGATGAACCATGAGAGACTGTGGACTCTAAGAAATTCCTAGGGTTTTAAAGGAGAGGAGGGTGGGGGGGATGGGTGAGCCTGGTGGGGGGAATTAAGGAAGCCACATATTGCATGGAGCACTGGGTGTATATGTAAACAATGAATGTTGGATCACTACATCAAAAACTAATGATGTACTGTGTGGTGACTAACATAACACAATTAAAAACAAAAAAAAGAAGGAGGAGCCAAGAGTGTCAGGTGTTCCCTTCAGAGCCACAGGGGGATAAGGGCTGCGATGGAATTCAACTACAAGAAAACTTCTTGGTGACCATTTCCGAAGCAGTTGCCTTAGATTTAATCAAGATGGACTTAAGTAGAAATATTCAACACCCCATTTGCTGAACAAACCTGAATACTGAATACTCTGTTATAGGAGATTCCGAAGTTTCCAGTGGCTAACCTAGCAGCGCCCGTAGACCCTTTGTGGCCAGGAAGGAATTGAACAACTGAATTTTATTGAAAAGCATTCCAATTTTAGAGAAGTATTGAAGGAAGGAGGGAAGCAACAAATCTGATTTAGTGAAGACATTTTCCTTGACAGCAAGATTTACTCCCAGGTTATAAATTTGCCATAATCGAGACTAAAATGCAGTGAAAGTTAAATTTCACCTATATCTCATTCAACGCCTAACGTGATTTAAATGACAAGATTTCAGAAGTGACATGTAGCCTTGGATCTAAATATATTTTTTATGGCTGGAAATTTTAATTTCAGATCAATGAAAAATCATGATGCCTCTTCACGTATAAGAGACTTAGAGTGGAGTGTGAGGCCGGTGCAGATGGTTTTGTCAGGCAGAACTATTAATGCTAAAGGGAATCAGATGGCAGAATTTGCACAGGCTTATCTATAAATTCACTCCTGCAAGATAATATTGAAATGGTTGAATGACCGACCTAGTTCTAAGATAGAGATGCGATGAGTTCATCTTGTTTTAATCTCACATTGGATGTTCAATTTGCCTGTGACATGCTAGCATAGACATCCTATAAAAGTATTACATGTGCATGACCCCCACTCCTGCCTCCCACTCCCAGCCACCACTGGGAATACTCTTTCCCTTTCTTCTCCACTTGTTTCAGTGACCCTTTTCCTTTAAATGGCCTTGTCTTTCCTGCCCCAGGACTTTTGGACCTACTCTCTTGGCTTGTCCTACTTCTGAACAGACTTCCCTTTTTATATAGTTTCAGCACACATGCTGAGGAAGGGAGAAAGTCTTCCTTGCTGAGATCTAGGGACCTTATTCTGTAGTCTTATTGTCACCTGTACTTTTTTGAGTGAATGCAAATTAGGGAGGGACAGAAGAAAGGAAGGAGTTTGGGAAAACCACTACTTTGATCACTCTTGAGGTTTCCAGTGACTATTCTTGTTAATGGAGGATTCTCCCAGAGAAAATGATGGCCCAAGCTAGTGTTTATTGAGGGCTCTTTATGTGCCGAGCATGTGGATTGTTTGAATTCTCACAGGAACCTTCTGAGGTCAGCACCTTCTTCATGCACATCACAAGAAGAAACTAAGATACAGAGAGGTTAAGTCACTAGCCCAGGTCCCCCAGCTAGTAAGTGCAGTGGGTGGTGTGGACGCAGTTCAGCATCTGGAGCGACATCCTCTGGGAGCTTCAGTGGTGGATGTGGAGTCTTGAAAGGCAGCGGCTCAACGCAGAGTGCTGAGTCTCTCGCCAGGATGTCTTTCAGACCTCTCTTGGCTGAACTTCCTAGTTTGTCAGTTACACATATTTTGTGTAGATATCCATTAAGCTTCTTAACAGCTTGTGTAGGTTTCTCTCTTCTGATAGTGACCAAGCTAGTCCAAGGATGCAGGGAAAGGCATTTTGGCAGCAGCTAATCAGCACTCCCTCCCCACAAAGAAAGTTTAAAAGTATCTCCCCCAGCAGAAGAAAACAATGAATGATTTACAGATAAGTAAAATCAACGCTGTGGTTTTGTCTTTTTTTTAAAGATTTTATTTATTTATTTGACAGAGATCACAAGTAGGCAGAGAGGCAGGCAGAAAGAGAGAAGGAGGAAGCAGGCTCCCCACTGAGCAGAGAGCCCCACGTGGGGCTCGATCCCAGGACCCTGGGACCATGACCTGAGCCGAAGGCAGAGGCTTTAACCCACTGAGCCACCCAGGCGCCCCCAACGCTGTGGTTTTGCTGGGTTTTCCGGTGATCGTCTGTGGTGGGCTTGGCCTCCATCCTGTTGCTGGAAATGCTGTTTTGATAAATGTAATGGGAGCAATCTGACTCTATTACTTTTAAATTAACTTAGTCTGTGTGGCTGTCCTCACCCCTGGCTCCTTTTTGGGGACCAGGACTGCTTCGTATTGATTCGGGTGATGGATGAGAATATTAAGCGTTCCGATGCAGAGCGGGAACCCTACGTTGTGGGCTCCTCCCAGGCAGGCCCCCAGCCCCTGACTAAGTTAGTGCCACCAGATCAGAACAGCAAAACCCCAGGGGCAAATTAAAAGTTGAAATCTGAACATCAGAGTTCTGCTTGGAGCTTGAAAATGGCACTGCATTCAGACCTGCATTTTGAAGACTTTTCTCTTTTCTACTGACAAGTCAAAGCTAGGAGAGAGTGACATGAATCCCTGGTCATCAGTCAAGACTGATCTTTCCCAAAAAAAGGAAAAAAAAAAAAAAACCTTTGCAGTACCTGGAAACAGGGAGGTAGTTCCCTGAAACATAAAAGCCAATCAAAAGGGTTGTAGTTTGACCTTCATGCCCTGACAGACAGGGTGGGGTGAGAAGGTGTAGATTCCTCCAGGACATTTCAGAGTAATTATAACAATAATGCATTAAAATGTCAGCCGGGGAATGATTAATTGAGTTTGCCCTCATTTTTCTCATATATTTGCTTTTGGTCCTGTCTTCACTATCCTCTGTTTTAAAAAAAAAAAAAAAAAATGCAAGTATTTCTATGCTGCCGAGACCCCAGCACTCTCTCTGAAGTCCTTTATTACTACAAAGTGACATATATGAAGCCTTGCCACTGACGTTCATAGACTTCTAATCCTACCCCTTCCGTTGCTTTAATGCTCTGGCTTTCAGCATAAAAAGCCAGCATATTGAAAGCCACAGAAAATTTCTGGTTATGGCAATGACATTTATCATTCTCTAATGGAGGAGCCGTAAGCTTCTAGGCAGAAAGTTGGCAGGCGCATCCCGTGCACGTTCCTCATTTTAAATGCAGTGCTCCCCGAGAGTAGCCGTTCTCTCCGGCACTGGAAACTGTGTTCATCTCACACAGTGATAGGTGCCTGTCTGACCATTGGTGGGAACACCGTTAACTTTTAACTCTAGGTTTTAGGGATGAAGAATCGATGTTCGGTTCATTCAGTGCTAGTCCCACATGTTATGAAATGCTTTCTACGCGCCAGATGCTCTCTATATACCGGGGATCCATCAGTGAGTAGACAAGAATTCTTATTATTAGGTTACTTGCATTCTAACAAGGAGTAGGCAGACCAAAAAAACATAAAAGTATCATATGTTAGAAGGCTGAAAAGTGCTCTGGGAAAAAGATTGTGCATTATCATTTGGGCCAGGGATTTATTGGGGATCGGGAGTGACAACTTCATAGGCCTCATGAAGAAAGTGACATTGAAGTAAAGCCTTGAAGGGGGTGAGCCTGACCTGGGGTATCTCAGAGCTCTCCAAAGAAGGAGTTCCAGATTAGGTGGAATTCCAGATTAGGTGGGGAAAAAAAAAATCCATGTTGGAGAATATTAAATCCTGGGTTGCTGGAACCTAAAAATCCTTACCTTTTTTCTTCCCAATTTCTAAGTCCTCTTTCGTTCTCTCTAAGCCCCCGGCAATATTTGAGGACAGTGGCCAACCACTTCAAGGGGAATTGGATGAAACCAGGAGACCTCAGAATGTGACATTTATGTCTGATGCTTCCGTTGTGTCCTGAGATCCATTCTAGAGTTAAATAAATGGAGGGTGTTGCCTTCAGGCATGCTTTTGCCTCACTTTTATTGGCGTTCACTGTGATTCATTGACCTGATTCAGTTCTAATGGCTTACTTATATATGCAACTTCATAGGAAGGGAAAAAATAAAAATGTCCCCAGAGCAATTTTACTGAGATTTTAGTCCAAAAAGAAACAGTGTAAATAAACAGCAAGGAAAGCAGTAGCTAAGGCAGTATGCTGCAGAACAAGCCAGAAGACAAATGCTGGGTAATTTGTACTGTCCTCTGATTAAATGGCCATGAGCAAATCATTGGGGCCTCCGGGGCACTCTCCATTCCTCCTTGTTGTGGCCGTGGGACGGCACACACATGGGCATAGCTGTGACCTCAGATAACTCAACGCTTAATTGCCACCCCTCCCCCCCCAGTACCACACACGTAGCATTCCCTCATGTACAGACACCAGTAATGGTAATTATTTAATGATAATAATCTTTCTGGGCATTATCTAATCTCACAATAACCTTATTAGGAAAGTGCTTTTTTAGGTCCTCACTCTACAGATGTGGAAATGGAGGCCATGCGTCGCTAAATTAGCAATGCCTGTCAACCCACAGCCAGTTAAATGAAGGGGTCAGGATGGGCACCTGGGCATTCTGACCCCAGGGCTCATGCAAGAATACTTCCAGTTATATCCAGATACATCCTTTATGTTGGTTTGGTGCCAGGTTATAGGGCTGATGGAGTTTGGCTCTTGATATTGTAAGGGAGTATCTCGTAGACTCACGTCTTGACTTTAATCTGCCTCTCCTTGCCCACGTGCCCTCTGTACTTGAATATCTTCTTTCTCACCTGGAGAGTTTATGCCTGTCACCCCTACCTCCCACTTCTTTGGTGCTTCTGGGAAATTCAGGAATATGAACACACCCGTAGAAGGACCAGTGCCTGGTTTTCCTTATAGCCACTGGCCTGCTTGGCAGGGAAGGTGCTGTGCTCTCTAAGTAATTTTGCCTTCATCCATATACTCAAGCAACAGTATTTATTGAGGGCGTAATATATGTTCCAGAACAGGGATTCTCGAACTCAACACTACTCAAATTTTGGACCAAGTAATTCTTTGTTGTGGGGGCTGTGCTGTGATTTGTAGAATGTTTAGGAGCATCTCTGACCTCTCTTCATTAGATGCCAGGAGTACCTCCTCCCACCTTTGGACAGATACTGCTAAATGTTCTTTGCAGGGCAAGATGGCCTCCGTTTGAGAACCTCTGGTCTAGATGCTCAGATTACATAGACTTGTTCTCATGCGCTCAAGTCAGACTCTTCATCTCTAGTCAAATTTCCAATCCATCTAGCATCTCCCAGCTGTGGCTGAATGATTTAGTTAGCCTGGGCTGCATAACAGAATACCAGTGACTGAGTGGATTCAACAACAGAAATTTATTTCTCACCATTCCAGAGGCTGGAAGGCCAAGATTAAGGGGTGGGGAAGGTAGGTTCCATTTTGAGGCCTCTTCTCTTGGCTTGGTAGGTGGCAGCTATCTTGCGGTGGAGTTTGGCTCTTGTTCCTATGCTCCCTTCTTTCTGCCCTAGGAGAGAGAGAGAGCTCTCTGCTGTTTTTGTGTAAGGGTGCTAATCCCATATGAGGGCCCCATAGTCTTAATTATTTCCCAAAGGCTCCATCTCCAAAAACTGTCACAGCGTTAGTTATGGCTTCAACATAAGAATTTTTGAAGGGACACAGCCTTTCAGTCTATAGCACTGAGCCTTGATGTGTTGGAACAATAGAGAGGGTGAAGTCAAAAGACAAAAGTTCCTCTCCTTCCAGCTTAACCTTTCTTAGCCTCTTTCTTGACTTGCTAAATAGAGATAAAACTCTGTGGGTTTGGTTTGGAGATTAAAAGAACCAATCTGTCCCCGGATGTGTAATTTTTAAAAGGAAAGAGATTTTTGTTCTTTCTTTTTCTCCACAAATCTGTCTCACCACACATACCCTAGGTGGTGATACAGGACTACCTTCAAAGGTGGAAAAACACTGAAAGGGAAGTTTGTAGTAGGGTGGTGTAGTCTCTGTAGAGCAGTTGGTTAAATGTGTTATAATTTATCCAATGAATAATTATGCTTTAGTACTTTGTCACCGGAATTGTCACAGCTGAAATGAGGCAAAAGTACATGTATGGGGATACATTTATCTATAGGTAGACCTAGATCTAGATCGAGAGATATATTTTTTTTAAAAAGAGTAGAAGTGTTTATGTGTGCAACTTAAGTAAAACAAAAATTTTTAAGCTAGTAAGAAACTTCTGAAAAGTTCCTTGCCATAAAGAATCAGTGTTTTTATGCAATAGGGGGAAAAAAATCTCTTTTCCTTTAATGAAATCATGGAAACAAGATGAGTAATAGCCATGTGAAAACATAGAAGGTTTTCCAAATACTTTGCTGTTTGTCCCACATTTTCCTTCTCTCAAGGCGCATCATAATCAGGTACACAGATTTGAACTTCAGATCAATTTTGGAGTAGATCTGAAGAGAGTTTATGCACAGAACTATTATTTACCATTCCAAGAAATTAATTTCAGGGATGCTAGAAACAAATGTGGCTATGTGTTAAATTGATTTCAGAATCTATTTGGGGTCATGGTCTTTGTAGGGACTTCTCCAGCTGGTGATCCTTAAATGTGCTTGATATAGAGTCCCGTCTACTACCATCACAGCTGTAAACACTTGGTGCCTTTGCTTTGTAACAATTGCAGCACTTGCCTTTCCCCCCCAGCATTAGAGCAGTGCTAATCACTAAGTATGTTTAATAAAAAATACCTTCTCAGACTCCGAGTGACTCTATGTGTTAAATATTTTAAAAAGTTATTCCACTCAGTGAGACACTCTTGACATTAAATAGATTTAATAAGAAATTGTTGGTTTCTGATGGTTTTCAGTGTTAAGTATTTTTTATAGGTAGTTACTTTTCCAGCTGACAACCAGCTCCAAGTGTTTAATATTTAAAAAGTTGCCTTTATAGCTGCTTGGTGCATCCGTGTATAAAACATAACATGAGGATTGCCTCTAAATTTTGATAGACTCCTCCTAATGAACATAAGAAGAAAGTGTTTTCATTTTTGAGCATATTTATATTTCATACACCAAAATGGATTCCAAGTTTCACAAATTGGAGACAATTTCCCCCCCAAATATCAGTTTTAATGGCTTGGAAGACACCAGACACAAAGGCACAATTGAAGAAATGTATTTATCTAGCATTGAGCACCTATGGGGAATGTGTTGTGGGTAATGATTAAGACATATAATTTTGTTTCCCATGGAAGCTCTCTGAGATGTTACAGATAAGTCAATTTGCCTTCTCTGAGTTTATGTGATGTTGTACGTGGTTCCCATGAGTGGAGTTTTGAAGTGGAACACAGGGTAGCGAAGTTCAGGAATTCAGAGCTTGGGCAGTGACATTGGGTAGGAATGAGTCCACACCTCGATTTGTGTTGTGAAAGAGCTCCAGCCTGGGCCTCTGGAGTTTTTCTCTCTTAAAGCCACCGTGTGCCCTCAGCATGTGCAGTAGCTTTGATAATCTTGCCAACTCTGATCGCATGGCTTGCTCAGGCTAAGCTTTGGGGTTGACACGCTGCAGGGACAGATGGAGAGATGAGGCTGAGGTGATGATGATCAGCACCACTGTGATCTTTGAGGCCGGCCCTGCCCACTTGACTTAGTCAGTCTGGGTCAAGATGCATAACCTTTCATTAGACCATTTTCTTCCTGTATAAAATGTAGATAGTAATATCTGATTCTTGTGATTGTCTTGTGAATTAATGAGCTAATGTATATGGAAGTTTACTGCTCAGCATCCACACTATATGTGGTGTCCCTGAACTCTTTACTACTGCTGTGTGTGTGTGTGTGTGTGTGTGTGTGTATGTGCGCGCGTGCACGAGCACACGTCATGGAACAGCAGAGTTCTTTCTCTGCAGCATTGTTTCTCCAAGGATTGACTTGGAGACTTAGAAGCCTATTGGGATGCCAGATTTGATAAGTCCAGGACACAAAAGGTTGTTACTTCTCTTATAGCGTTTGACGAACACCAGCATGTTTTCCTGGTGTGTGAGCTGTTGTGGTCAAAGTTGAGATGATACCATACATGAGTTCTAGAAACATAGGACTCTCAGTCTGATATTGACAAAGCGATAAGGTTGTCCTTGGATTCCTTCCCCTTTGTAATGCAAGGAGATTCTCCAAAATCTCTCCCTTCAGATAAAACCTATGACCCCTTACTTGTAATATCCATATTTCTCCCATTGTGCTTAGAAATCACCTATTGCCCTTTCCTCCCAACATCTCCCATTCTAGGAGATTCTCCTGGATTAAAGTGGTGAACTAAAAAAATTTCTCATTTCTGCCTGCAAAATTTTCCACTAGACCTTTTTGCCCAGATATGGTCATGGTGGTGATGGTGATGCCGGTGATTTTGGTGATAGAGATATTAGGTGTTCATGGTAGTGGTGGGAGTGATGATGATGGAGGTGGTCCTAAGGATGACTTTGGTAATGATGGTAGCTCCCTTGTGTTTACTGTTACCATGTGATAGCCTTCAGGGCTAAGTACTTTCCCTTCCTTACCTCATGTAACTCTCATCTTAATTCCCTATTATCATCATCCCTCTTAAATGGGCAGATTTTAGTTGACGCAGGGCTTTAACCCAGGAAATGGCATGTGAATCCAGAGATCAGAATTCAGACCTGCCTTAGCTGCTTTGAAGGTGGGATTCAAGTGACCACATGCGTTCAGCACATGTCCCACGGTGGTTCACCATCCATGCTTTAAAGACCTGTGATTTCTACAATACGTCCTTCTTGGGCTGAAACTCTTGCCGTATTTAAACATTCTGATCATCTAACAGTTATTCCAGACCTCATGCTCTCTTTCTAGATTCCTGGGCCCTAAGGCTAATGTTTCTTTGCCTGAAATTTTCTTCCCTCTGCTCTCCCACCCCATGTGGCCAATCTTTGCTGTTAATTTTCCTCCGCCTCTCAACTTAGTTGCTTTATTCTAGAAACCTTTAGACCTCCAGCTACCTTCTCGGGTGCCTCTCCGAGATGTTCCGGGGTCACCCTCTCTCTTGCATAGGCTCTGTCACAAGGTGCTTGTTTCCTCCTGGTCTTTCTTTTGAGACCCATGAGCTTCCTGGAGATGTTAACTCTTGTGGTCCCGTTCATTCCTGTGTGTTCAGCATTTAGCGTTTGCCTTGGTACAAGGAAGGTGCTAGGTAAGTATTAGTCACCTTGAATGAATTCATGCCATGTTTGCATCTCTGAACCACATCAAGGAGCTTAGGATAAGGAGTTAAGGTTGTGACATTTTGTCATATGCCCACAATGTAAAAGGGTCAAATCCTTTACTCAAGTACAGTTAACCAAGATGTAGTAAAAATAAATTTCCAGGATTCTTCAGGGTATACTTTTTTTGTCATTGAGTAACAGGTGTCAAGGAGGTTATTAGGGTAATGGGGGTAATAAGTTCATCAGTTTGAAATTTTCATTTTTAGCAGACAGAAGGCATATGGAAAGGCAAAACTCATTTTCCTCCTCTGTTTAACTTGATCACATAAGATTATCTCGACAAATACAAGGAAGCCCACTATGTTTTTTCATTAGGCTTCTATATTTATTTTGTAGAGTCAACGCTATAGGTACACCTTCAGCATTTTGCCTTCCAAAATGCAATATTGTTTATTTTCATATCCTATTTTCTCTCTCCAGCAGCACACATCAAGACTTTTTAAATCAACATTCAATTATCACCAAATGACTTTTCTGCCTATTCCAGAATGATTTTAATGTGGCAGTGTTTATTTTATTAAAGAATTTTTATATCTGCCTTGGGATAATGCAATTAGAATTCGTCCTCTTATGCAATCCCTACAGAACCCTTTGCAGGAGAGAATAAAGAAACACAACAGGGCAGAAACATGGTTTTGTTTTACATTCAAAAGACAGATAAGATTGTCCTGTGCTTTGAAAGGTCTTTTTCGGCCCTCTGTTGAAAATTCAGCAACTTGGGGAACTCTCATGTGTGTAGAATTTAGGGCATCTTGATTTCGGTGTAGAAAAACAAGCTTACATCAGGGCTTAGTTTTATTTCTAAAGTTCTGTCAGTTTTATTATCAGAATCATGGATAGCCTCTCGGAGTTTCCAAAAAAGTTAAAAAAAAAAAAAAAAAGACCCAACTCCCATCCAAGGGGTGATATGATTTATTTAGAAAGTACATGAAAGAGAAAACAAAATTATCGGTGAAATGCAGTTTTGAAATCTCTGTCAGAGCCCATCAGAAAGCAGGACAGCTTTTCGAAAATCAGAGTGGGCTGGTGCGCACATGGTTATTGTATACAGAGAGCTAGAAGCAACCTGGAAGATGAAGGTGGGAAATTTTCACTTTTCTGGGGTAAGACATTTGCGAGGGCTAGTAATCCATTCCCAGGGGTAATGGGGCCAGCACCCTCTTATCCAAGCCATGAGTCCCTCTTTCTTTTCTTTGGCTCTCTCTTTGCAACCTGTGAGAGTGACTATCACATTTTTTTTTTAAGATTTTATTTTTATTTATTTGACAGAGAGAGATCACAAGTAGACAGAGAGGCAGGCAGAGAGAGAGGAAGGGAAGCAGGCTCCCCGCTGAGCAGAGAGCCCGATGCGGGACTCGATCCCAGGACCCTGAGATCACGACCCGGGGCGAAGACAGCGGCTTAACCCACTGAGCCACCCAGGCGCCCAGTGACTATCACATTTCAAATGCTGCTCCTTTTCAGAGGCAGGATGACCAGAATCTGGTTATGAATGCAGATTCTCACCTTTGCTGCTTAGGAGCTGTGCAGTTTAGGGAGCAAATCGTGTAACCTCTCTGTGGTCAGTTTCCCCATCTTTAAAGTTAATAGTGATGCTGTCCTCTGGAGATGATTGTAGGATGAAGTGAGCTGTGGCATTGCCAACAGTTAGTTCAGGGCCAGCCACACAGTAAATACTCCTGAAATCTTAACTGTGGCTATTCATAAAGAATAAAAATAATCAATAACATATATTATGCAGCCATATTGTCATTATTGTTAATATCCTTCTAATCTCAGATATGTGACTGCGCAGCCCAAATGCCAACTCTTCCATTAATTGGAATTAACTACCCTTCTGTATTCTTATTTACTTTTTCCTGTGTTTATTATAGCCCTTAATACTTAATGGATTTTATTATGTATGTCCTGGAAACTTGGGATCATTTCTTACCCATCCTTTTAATCAAGACTGAGCAAAGTAATTTATTTTAAATTAAACAGCATGGTGATAGAGGAGAGGATAAAAGAGTATGACCTGGATGAGTGTTTTAATTTGCTTTCATTAAGAATGGGGAGGGAGCGGTGTTGGGGGTGAGGGCAGTCGTTTTGTGAAACCCTCAAGAGTTGTCCCAGAATGCTACCTTGATTCTTAACTGTGTGTTTGAATGTTAGCTTTCAAATGATGCAAACTCTGTCTTAGGTCGAATATTCGTTATCCAATTCAAGAAGAAGTTTCCCCAGAAGGAAAGCCTTGAATTATTTATGCAGTGTTTATCTCTGAGTTTACTTCCCATCACAACCAATTAAGGCTATTTGGTTTCATTAAAAATAGCATTTTCTCATTTGGGAAAACATTTATCTGAAGGAAATTTAAATTTACCCACTTGGAGGCTCCAAAGCTGGTGTCGGGTTAGCCGTACAGCCCTTAGCCAAGAAACAGAAAAGGAAACTGATACGTTTCTCTCCTCAGTGGAGTTTTTTATTCCTTTTAATTCTTCAAAAGACAAGAATTATGTAGTGTCCAACCTTGTTTTGCCCAGTTTTTAGATATGAATCTCTGCAAGTCAGAAAGCATATAAATGGCGCCTGTAGGTAGATTGCGTGCCCCTGAAGGCTGCTGTTCTCTCTACCCCGTCAAGTGTCCTTAGTCATGAGTTGTAATACCTAAGTACATGGAGAGGGGGACAGTCACTCAACCCTTAACCATTGTTCTCCAGTTCTTATCTTGAATAAAATATGTTAAGTCTTCTCTCAGTAGGTCATGACCTATATAACTCATGGTTCTGAGCTCCCCCCTACTCCCAAACCTGGTGGAATTCCACTGAAAATTGTACTTAAGCATTACCTTTTACAGGGCAAGTTTTGCATTCATTCATAGATGCCAGTTTTTAGAAGATTTACTTATTTATTTTAAAGAGAGAGAGAGCCAGGGGTTGGGGGTTGTGGGTAGAGGGAGAGAAAGAGAGGGCGAATCTCAAACAGACACCCCCGAGCACAGAGCCCGACATGGGGCTCAGTCTCATGACCCTGGTATCATGACCTGAGCTGAATCAAGGGTCAGACACTGACGAGCTACCCAGGTGCCCTGATGGATGTCGTTTTTTTAAAAGATTTTTATTTTTATTTATTCGAGAGAAAGCGCAATTGAGAGAGAACGAGAGCACAGAGGTAGAGTGGGAGGGAGAAACAGACTCCCCACCAAGTGGAGAGCCTGATGTGGGGTTTTATCCTAGGAGCCCAAGATCATGACCCAAGCCAAAGACAGATGCTTAACTGACTGAGCCACCCAGGCACCCCTGATAGATACCATTTTTTAAAAAAATTTTATGTTACTTAAATTCAGTTAAGTAACAGAGTTTCTGTTATTAATTTCAGAGGTAGAGTTCAGTGATTCATCAATTGCGTATAACACCCAGTGCTCATTACATCACGTGCCTTCCCTAATGCCCATCACCCAGTTACCCCAGCCCCCCACCTCCCTCCCCTCCAGAAATTCTAAGTTTGTTTCCTATAGTTCAGAGTCTCTTATGGTTTGTCTCCCTCTCAGATTTTGTCTCATTTTATTTTTCCCTCCCTTCCCGTATGATCCTGTTTTGTTTCTTAGATTCTACATGTGATGAAATCATATAATTGTCTTTCTCTGATTGACTTAATTTCACTCAGCGTAATGCTCTCTAGTTTTGTCCACATCGCTGCCTATGGTAAGATTTCATTTTTTTGTTGACTGAGTAATATTCCCTTGTATATATTTACCTCATCTTTATCCATTCATCTGTCGATAGATATCTGGGCTCTTTCCATAATTTGGCTGTTGTGGGCATTACTGCTGTAAACACTAAGGTGCATGTGCCCTTTCAGATCACTATGTTTGTATCCTTTGGGTAAGTACCTAGTCGTAGATACTATTTTTGAAATGAGACTCAGTTATATTTGGTTGGCTGAAGTGAGACAAAGGTGTAGGGCCAAAGACTGAGTGACTATTCAGTCACAGCATCTCAAGGACAGTGTTCTGTCTGTACCACCACAGTCTTGGGTTCTCCATTAGGTGGTTGACTCTGAGCAGTGCTCTGTTCCCTTACCTTCCCCACCTGAGATGGTTGTATAAAGCAGCCTTTGCTTCTCTCTGTTGTTATTGAAGGCCAGAACTGTCATCTGTGGAATGCTCTGGTTACCTCACCAGAGCACCTACCGTGACAGACCTTCTGTAGAAGGTCAATTATAACCTGTTAGGTAAGAATGGTACTGGAGCAATACTTAAAATTGCATGATATTGCTCTTTACCCAAAAGATGTCCTTGTTCATTTGTATCTACTCTGTTCTATCTGTCGTTCAAAGGTACACACCGGGGTGTACCCTGCAGGACTCCTTCTGTTTTTCTCTCTTCCATGGGACTGTCCACCTTCCACTTCCACTGTCCACCTTTTCTCTTTCACGAGGATAGCAGCTATATACAGTGGGAGACTTAGTTGCAGGTAATTAATTTTTCTTTTTTTAAACAGGATCTAGGAAAAGAATATCTCACTTTACCTCTTCTGTATCCTTCAAGTAACTCAGTACCAAATGACTTAGTGCCTTATGTATGGGTAGCTCCTGAGCCCATGCTAGACCTCACTACCTAATCATAGAATCCTTTCCCCTGAGTCTAATTGGATTTCCTAATCCTTCTGGAAGATTAGAGCCAAGCAGCCACCACCAATTAGTCAGTACTTGCATGCTACATTAAACCTCTTTGCTACCTTTGATTCAAATTCAACTCTTTCTTCCTGATATTCAGCCTGGGGGAGATTTCTGTCTCTTCCCATTATGTGCTAATTTTTTAAAAAATCAAACTTTCAGAATTCATGTATCACCTTCAGTCTGAATTAGTTACATTTCCTCACTAGTCACAGATTTCCCAAAAGTCTCTATGTCAATTTCACCTCAAAGTGGGGAAAGAAATCTTCTGTGTGATTTCATTCAGGGGAAGAATATTGAAAAAATCTTTTGGGAAGATCATCTTTGAGTTTAGCAGGAGATATTTGTTGGTTGTGTGGATTGTTTTGATCCGTCCTCGAAGGATGTTGTAGACCTGCTATATGCTTTGGGAAAACATGCTGATAATAACCACTACCCTTTATTCCGCACTTACTGGGTGCAGGATTGTGTTCTGAGCCAATTATGAACATTATGACATTTAATTCTCATAAATGTGCTAAGTAGGTAATATTAGCATCTAAGTAGGTAAAATTAGCATTAGCATTATGGATGATCTAAGCGGGGCTTGGAGAGGATAATCTGACCATGTGTATATGTGCCAGAGCCCCAAATAGAACCCAGAATTAAAACCCCTCTCTGCTGGATTTGCATCTTCATCTCGAATTTAAATCCTAGTCTTTCTGTTTAAAATACATTGTCTGACACAACCCTGCCGACTTCTGTCTCATTGCCTTGTGCTGAATGCAGGGATTTATTTGGATTTCTTGTTTCACACGCACAACTTCCTGTTATTTACATAGTATCCCTGAATGCCTTGCTCACAGTTTCAGACTTGCATGAAGTTCAAGTTTTTTCTACGCCATTCAGCTGTCACCATATTATAATATGCATTTCCCCTGTCTGTTTAATCTGGTTGTCGATGTTGACTTCCTCAGAGGCAGCACATGCCTCCGGATGGTAGGACTCCTTTGTCCCAGATAGAAATCATTCCAGCAAGAAGCCTTTGAATTCATCAGTGCAGTAAGCTTGACTCTTCCTGCCCTTACCACTTTCTCCCCTGCCTTCTTAAAACAGATTTCAGATTGAGACTTACACGAATGCAAAGAAAAAAGAGGAAAAAAAAAAAAAGCCAGCACGGTTATTGAACTCCAGTCTGCAGTTAAAACAGTGGGATGCATAGCTAATTTCACTCATATTTTTGTAAATGTGCATTAGTAACCCGACACTCCATTAATTACTATATTTCATATTGGGAAGCGAAACTTGCTTTTCTTAGAAGCCTGTTGAAAGTAAGACAATTACCTCTGCAAGCCGCCTCTGAGTGTTTCATATTTAATATAACATGTTAACATAATAATGTTGTTTTATGGAGAATAGAGGGTGAATTATATACTGATGTTTAAAAAGCCTGCTCTAAAAAAGAAAGAAAAGAAGGTGACAATGAATGTTGCTCTTTCCCAGGATTAGAGAAAACACACCCACATGAGGCCGTGTGTACACATAAGCCAGAAAAAAACCCAAATCTAGTCGGGGCAAGTGGGTAATGGGTGTTGTAACCTGCTCATTTGGCAACTTATAAAGTTACTGCTACCTGCTTTTGACTCTTAGGGGGTGCGGATATGGGGGACAGAACAGTGTAGAATGTCCCTACTTCTCCCAAGATGTGTGTATTTTGACCACTAAGTGTAGACATAATAGGTAGAAGTAAATCCTTCTGTCTGTTCAGTGGAAAACTGTAGTAGTTTTTAATCACCTCTTATAAAGTTGAGAGGTAGGAAAAGACTGTAATGTTTTCAACAGGAAGGACAACTTTTGTAAATGCATGTCTTCTTATCACCTTTTTAATTTACCACCTAGTCTCTTTGAGTCCCTGGAAGCCCCTGGAACACTTTCAGACTGAAATTGAAGGAAAATGTTGTAGTCCTTTATTCTCCATCTCCGATCATGCAAGTTACCAGCATTACGGAATTGCTGTGTCATCACATTTTATTTGATCTGTAAAGGTGAACATGTTCTTTTTCCCCTCCTGCAAGGAACAAAGCCAGAGAATATGTATAATTCAAAAATTGGTCCATTGAAGGCACATAACTTTCATTTAATTAAAGTCTCTGAGTAAAGGAAGTTTGAGATAAGCTTGAACAAGTGGCCCACTGCCTGTTTTTCTCTCTCTCTCTGGCCTTTTCAGAGGGGATACAATGTAAAACTGAATTTTTATGAACTGAATGAGGAAATAGAGAAAAAGGAGAAATGACTTTGATACAAATTTGAAAAACAGTGTGAAAAAGCAAAGATCCTAAAAAGTTGTTTTTTTTTTTAAATGGATCTAGGAAAAGAAGAGTATCTCACTGTACCTCTTCTGTATCCTTCAGCTAACTCAGTACCAAATGACTTCCTGTCCATTATGGGTTTATATAGAGAAGTCCCCCCTTATTCCTGGAGGATACATTCCAAGACCCTCAGTGGATACCTGAAACCATGGATAGTACTAAACACTATATATACTGAGGTTTTTTTACTATATATACGTGCCTAGGTTAATTCATAAACTAGGGGCAGTGAAAGATTAACCACAACAATACAATGGAATAATTATAACAATATACTGTAATAAAAGTTATGTGAATGTAGTTTCTCTCAAAATATCTAACAGTACTGTACTCTTTCTTCTTCGTGTCTTGATGTGAGATGATAAAATGCCTGTGGGATGAGATGAAGTAAGATGAATGATATATGCATGGTGACGTATCATTAGGCTACTACTGGCCTTCTGATGATACATCAGAACAAAGATCCTCTGCTGCGGACCATGGTTGCCCACAAACAACTGAAACCGTGGAAAGCAAAACCATGAATAAGGAAGGAAGACTGTTGTGTGAACAGCATGTTTACTTTTATAAGGTTATGCTCCAGATTATACATGCTTGCTTTTTTTTTTTTTTAAAGATTTATTGAAATTTTTGAGAGAGAGCATGGTGGGGAGGGATGGGCAGAGGAAATGGGAGAGGGAAAGAGGGAAACTCCAGCCAACTCCACACTGAGTGTGGAGTCCGACCCGCCTGATCTCACGACCCTGAGATCATGACCTGAGCTGAAGCCCAGAGCTGGACACCTATCCGACCGTGCCACCCAGGTGCCCCATGCATGCTTTTTTTTTTGCCTTGAAAGTGAATTTTAGTTTATAGAATTTCTCCATTTCCAAATAAATTAATGAGGTGCTTAGTCATCTGATATACTGAGTAGAGAAGAGGTTGTTTAGAAGTAATTTTGAATGTCTCGGTCTGGTAAAAATGTCTTTCCCATTTGAAATATTTACGTGGCAGTGCATGTTAATGAGTTTACTTTGAAGATGCTCAATGCTTAACGTGATCAAATGCATCTTTACTCAGTAAGTTTCTAAGTGATATGCTGGATTTTCCCTGTCTTGTGCCCATTAAAATCATCAACTGGATTTGTAGATTTTTGCTTATCTTTGCTAGATAAGTAGCAAAAGATGCCAGGAGGTAATTTGTTCTTGAACTTGCGTGGGTTCGCAATACCATGACAGGTTGATGGGAAAACTTCTAGGGAAACTTACATGTAGAACACTTTATGAACTCTGCAGTACTCAGCTTGCATGGTAAGTCAAAAGGAATTCAAAGCAGAGAAGAAAAATATTCCTGAGCTGTTCAGATAAATTCTGAGGAAAGCCAAAATTTGTTGGCTGAAGTACAGTGGTGTTGGGAAGTAATTTTCATGTGACTTTCTGTAGAATTTATCTTGTTTCTCTTGGATGTTAAAAAACATCAAGAATGGTGCTAAAGTAGGAAAACATTAGAAATAATTGAATATGTGATTAAATTGACACCAAGGAGTATTGTTTTTTTTAAAGCTGTCAATGGACTGCAAAATTAAGCATGTTCCATGTTTCAGTGGATATCAGTATTATCAGAAGAAGGATAATATCTAAATAGAGATATTGTTAAAAGAGGTACAACAGGTAAAACACAATAAATCTATTATGTGAAGAAAAATATGATACAGTGATTCTTCTTTTTATTAAATATTTTATTTATTTATTTATCAGAGAGAGAGAGAGCACACAAGCAGGGGGAGCAGCAGGCAGAGGAAGAAGCAGGTTCCACGCTGAGCAGAGAAGCCCGATGTGGGACTCGATCCCAGGACTCTGGGATCATGACCTGAGCTGAAGGCAGCCATTTAGCTGACTGAGCCACCCAGGCATTCCGATACAGTGATTCTTGACTTGTATAGAAAATAATAGAAATACAGACTTGGAAGTTGCTTGAGAGACAACCCAGTGGTTTTGATTTTTTACAGAAGAAAATTAACGAACGAGGATGATAATAGCTGGCATAGTTGTGTTAGCATTGTTTTGATTGGGAATTTCAGAATCCTTAAGAAAAATCTGGGAATTTGGCATCTTGCTTAAGTGCAAAGTCCAGGGTAGGGTCGGTTTATGACCATAAAGACACATTGTCAGGAACCTCTCTCTATGGCCTGGCTCCTCTTCTCAAACAGTCTTCTTGGGGTTGCCTACAGCAACTGCAGCTAATATCTTCCTAGGTTAAAATCCTGTGGAAAAGAGAATTCTTCCTTGAAAATGTCTAGGAAATTTTCCATTGAATTTTGTCTTCCTCTGAATGGATCACATTCTCATCAATCCAAAGCTTCATAGGAAGCTTTTCTTCTAAGAGTGGGGAAGGAATCGCTATCCAAAGAAAGTCACAACTTGGTTATCAGAGATGGGGGTCAAACCTCCAGGTGTCCCAGAGGCCCTACATAAGGCTACTTCTGGGCAGAATTCATGCTCACCTCTGGGTGTCCTGACTCTATGACATCAGACTGTCGTTCTTTCCATTGGGACCATTAATCCTACAAACACTTAACTCCATGTCATCTATGAGCAAATGTATAGAAGGTAGCAAGTTTCACTAACAAATTGATCCCAGTTTGGATTAGAGAGGCACTAGGGTGCCCGTGTCCAAAGCTGGCTGCCATGGGAATCCTTTAGCACACCTCCCTCTGGACTTACTAGGTCAGAATTTCTGGCACAGGAGCCCAAAAATGTGCTCTTTCAACAGGCCTCCTGATGAGGAACTGATTACTGTGCTAGAAAAGAGTGTTCTAAGTGCAGAAAAATGTCTATTAGTCATTTGAAGATTATTTTCTATCATATGTGCAAACCAAGTTGGAGTTTCTCAAAGCTAGGGGTGTAGAGCACCTGATTTGGAATTAAACTCTTCAGATTCCAAGACCCCTAATGAAATTTCTGATTTCCGGCTTCGCAATCTATGTTTTCTTTAAGGTACTCAGGGGAATTCTGATACATGATAAAATTATTCTCCAAAGTGAGCTGCATGTTCAACCTTGTTCAGCCTGTTCAACCTTGAACCACTGGGGCTCAGGGAAGAGTATTTGCTAGACTGGTTATTTTTTATGTTTTTTTAAAAAGAAAGCTGCATTAATATTTGATATATACATGGCAGCTGGCGCCCTCACGTGGTCTGTGTGCCAGGTGGTCATGTCTTCTGTGGCAGATATCCAGTGGTAAGAAAGGTGTGCCAAAATGCATGAGCTTTCAATTGCTTTCAGCATATTGTAGTCAATTGCATTTTATGTATCCCTGTATAAGTGAATCTATGTGTTAATATTATGTTTGTAACTAAACCTCCATTCCCAAAATAGACAAATGGCTTCATCAACATGCTCTATGGCAGCCATCTTCCGGGTAAAAATTAATTAGGTTCTGATTGGCTCAGACAAGGAAACCATGGGTTATCAAGATAATTTGATATGTGCTTTTATGTCCCTTGTCATTAACCATCATCAGTCTCACCTAAAATTACACTTTTTGAATTTACCAAACAGTAATATGAAGATGAGCATTATATTTTGAAATAGTGTTTATTTCAATCCTCCCGTATTCCTTTTTTTAGTTCTACTTTTGTGTGTGTTTTAGAATGAATGTTCTGTATTATTTAGTACGGGAGTACAGGTGTATCATTATCGGTGAACAAAAAGAGTGGGAATGCACGTGCACAGAAAATTTGTACCAGTGGGGTAGGCACATGATCTTAAAAATACAGAGACCAGTGCTCTGTAAAACAAAAATAATAATAATAAATGACGATCCTGATGACGCATTTGGCTAGCCTTTCAGTTCCTTATAGGTTGACTCTAAAAAGACAAAAGAAAAGAATAAAAAATAAACTGCCATTTAGTGTTAGATTTAAGCCATTAGGGAAACAACCTCATCTGTATTTACATGTTAATAAATTGCCTTAACTCTGTCAGATTCATTTTTATATTGCTTTGTTGATGGAAAAGAGGGAGATACCCAGAGTAGCCAGGGAGCTCAGCTCAGGCCACACATTAATTTTTAAACTGTTCTTCAGATCACAGTCTCTTAAATCCATTTGCTTTTCCAGTTTCAATGCCATTTGACAAAAGGATATGCTAGTGTGCATTCTCTGGCTTCAGGAAAAAAAAAATTTTTTTTCCCTAAGGGTACATCAAACTCTTGACAGATATTTGAGTGTCATTTTCTTGGTTTAATATAGACTGTATTCATATTTATAAATGTAATTACTCTCCAAAGGAAATCAGTAATTTGTAAGCGATTATCTGTATTTTGAACTTCACTGCCTTGCTTTTAATATGTTTGAAATTTCTTTAGCTGGTGCTTAATATTCTGAAGGCATGAATTTGTTTGCTGTAGGAAAGATAAGTGTGACATCTGGTTCCCACCTGTGGTGTTGGGGATGAAAAGTATGCAGTAAGTTATACTCAGGGCCCTCCGGGTCTTCAGGGAATGGTCTCCATTCTGAGATTTCTTCTCATCTAAATGTAAACGAAAATATAGACACCTCTTCTCTCTATGATTCTTCCTCCCTCCCAAGGCTTTTTAAAGGGTCAGAAGGAGGGGATGCCTGGGTGGCTGAGTTGGTTAAGCAGCTGCCTTCGGCTCAGGTCATGATCCCAGCGTTCTGGGATCGAGTCCCACATCGGGCTTCTTGCTCGGCGGGGAGCCTGCTTCTCCCTCTGCCTGCCATTCTGTCTGCCTGTGCTTGCTCTCTCTCCCTCTCTCTCTGACAAATAAATAAATAAAATCTTTATATAAAGGGTCAGAAGGCTCAAACTGGTGGTTAGGGAATTTGGCTTCCTAGCTCTGCCAAGCCAGCTGTTCATTCGTTGCTGAATTTTTGAAACTTTCTATTGAGTATAACATGCCTATAGTAAAGTTTTTAGGTGGTAAGTGTAAAGCTTGATGGCTTTTACAGTTGTGTACACCCATGTAACCCCCATCCAGATCAAGAAATAGAATATTTCTACCTCCCTTGATGTCCCCCTGGGGCCCCTTCTCATTCAGGAACCTCTCTTCACCCCAAAGCTATCATTCTGCTGACTTGGGTCCTCTCCTGTCCCCTGTTGCCTCTTTATGACCAAAGTTAATCACTGCTGGTATCATAGTTCTTAGAATATTAGAATATTATTCTTGGGGTACTTCTATGGCATCTAGAGCTCTGAGCCAGGGAAAAGTCCTATCAGAATTTGCAGTAGGTCTTCTGTAGTAATCAAGCATCTATTATTAGTTAGCTACTATTTTGGATTATAGTTTTATCCATCCTTTGGTCTTCTTTCTCTCCTGTTGACTTTAATATACTTGTCACCTGTTTGTTAAGATGTTAGTATCTGCTAACCCATGGGTGAAGATCACTGGATCCCATTGGCTTGTTGTTCCTTGGCAGTGGGATGGCCCTCCCAGGAGGGAAACATGGGCCAGGTAACTTGATGAAAAGAATCAAGAAAGTCAGGGATTCTTCCGAGTGTCCCTTGATCTCACTTGTGTGCGAGGCAAACCTGTAGAGGGAGGAAGAGGCGACGTTAACAGTGGAGGCTGGGGCAGCTGTCTGATCTAGGGTTTCTTTGGGATATTTGAACTCTTCCATTTATGAAAATGGAAACAAAAACGGGCATCTGGATTATGTAGGTACCTTTCAGAAATCATGTGATAGTCTTTTTTTTTTTTTTTTAAAGATTTTATTTATTTGACAGAGAGAGACACAGCAAGAGAGGGAATACAAGCAGGGGGAGTGGGAAAGGGAGAAGCAGGCTCCCCGCTGAGCAGGGAGACCAATGTGGGGCTGGATCCCAGGACCCAAGTCGAAGGCAGACGGTTAGTGACTGAGCCACCCAGGCACCCCGTGATAGTCTTTTTAAAAATTATTTATCTTTAGAGAGAGAGAGCGAGCAAGCACACGAACAGGGAGAAGGGCAGAAGGAGAGGGAGAATCTCAATCAGACTCCCCACTGAGTAGGAAATCCATTGGGGTTCCATCTCAGGACCCTGAGGTCATGACCCAAACTGAAATCAAGAGTCAGACGCTCAACCGACTACTCCACCCAGGCGCCCCCCAAAATCATACATCATAGTCTTCATAGAACTGTGTACTCCTTCATTTAGTAAGTATGTAACAACCTGCGACACAGCATTCAGAGATGAAAAAGATGTGGTTTCTGTCTATATGACACTTACACAGGAGATGTATATATGTTGCCAAATAAGTTTATAGACAAGTTATAAAGGCCGAATGTTAGCCTATATTGGGAGCAAAATATGATCCCTGCCCCTGGAGTTCTTTGAGGAAGCAAGGAGAAGAACGATGGCTCCCTGGTCAGGAAGAACCTCATGTAGTAGGTAACACTTCATCTGAATCTTGGAAGATGATGAGTGGGAGTTTTACAGGTAGAATTCTATGTCCGGCTTTCCTGTTTCTGGTTGTTCTGAATTGATACACTCCCATCACAGATGGCTATTGTGGTTAATATTGTAATTAAGGCCCAATTATGCTTCAAGTCTTAGTGGGATCAAGTCCATGCTTTTACTGCATTGCAAGACTTAAGACAATAATTAATATAGGACTATGATGATAGCATTATGCTCCATTTAAAAATGACACCATACTTAATTTTTAAATTTTGGATTGGAATGGCAAAATGTGGTTAAGAAAAAAAAGATGAAGTTGCAACAGAAGTAGAGCTAACATGGCTGGTGGCGTTGAGGCGAGCCAGGCTCACAGCACGGATGCTGCTGCTTGTCCATCCAGTGGGGGGGGGGGGGGGGGGCGTGTCTCCCCGCTAGTTGCTCCTTTGCTCGGTACCACTTAACAGCTGTAGAAACCGGAGACCTGTGGAGTCCCCTGTGCTCGCTTCCTAGGGCTGCCCTAACAAGGTACCGTAAACAAGAGAAAGCTTAAAAACAGAAATTTCCTGTTGCTCAGCCCTGGAGGCAGAGAGGTCCAGATCAAAAAGCTGGCCACACTGGTGTCTTCTGGCAGCTATGAAAGAGAGTCTGTTCCATGCTACTGTCTCTGCCTCGGGTGCTTTGCTGGCAATCTCTGGCATTCTTTGGCTTGTAGACACAGCATCTACCTTCGTTTACGTATGACATTCTCACTGTGTGTGTCTTGTGCCCAAATTTCTCCTTTTTTATAAAGACATGGTCATATTGGATTCATCTTAAGTTCATCATTTGCAGAAACCCTAGTTCCAAATCGGGTCACATTCCCCAGGTCCTGCCGGTTAGGACCTCAGCATCTTTTTCAGGGAACATGGTTCAAACCATAACATTGTGTAAGCTCACACAGCTAAAAGGCAGAAGAGATTTTGAATTATTCAAGTCCACGTGACTCCATAGCCCAAGGCTATAGCAACTGTGCCTCCTACCTTTGGGAAATGCATTCATATCCAAGTACATCGTGCACTTCTCAGTTCAGCAGTCAGTTAGCACACATCATGATATTGACATCTTGTCCAGACAGGATTGACCTGGGGATGTGTCCTGGTAAGAAGTGTTAGTCCAGCTGTCATGAATGTGGAGGGCTCTACTCTCCACTCATATACAAGTTCTGTGCTTCATTTTGTGTGCAAAGAACAAATGAGTCACAGTGCCTTGTAGACTAAATAGAGCAGAGCATCTCAACCTTGGCAATGACATTTTGGGCTGGATCATTCTCTTTTGTGTCCTGTGCATTGTGGGGTGTTTACGAGCATCCTAAGCCTCTACCTACATGCCATTGGCACCCTGTCACAGTTGCGACACCCAAAAATATCTGCAGACATTGCCAAATGTTTCCTGGGGAGCAGCATCACCTCCATTGAGAATCACTGGGTTAGAGAGGGAGGAGTAGCATGTGGCCTGGCACTTGCTCTGCTTTGCCTAGACTTCATGTTTATTTAGGTGGTTGCCAGTGGAGAGAGAGAGGAAGACAAGCCATCCTTGCTAAACTTACTGGAAGGCCGGTGGTGGCCGGTGGCGTCTGTGGGCAGGAGAAGGACAATAGAGGTAAAGAGAGTTAAAGACCCAAAGCACATTGTGTGCTCTCTGAACAATGATTTCTTTTCTTTTCTTTCTTTCTTTCTTTCTTTTTTTTTTTTTTTCAAAGCAAGATAGTGGTTTTGGAATACATGTGAGATAAAAGGAGAGATCTTTTTTTTGAACATTAAGGGGTTATCCATGTTTCCAGAAAAAAGCAAGTAACTCTAATGGCAGACCAGAAGTTAGGGGTTTTACTTGCGATTTGGGGAGATACTTGCCATTGAGATCAGGGTTTTAATGGGCCTTCTGTCTTAGGGAAAGGGAGTGGCTTACCCTGGCTATACCTGCAGGACATTTGTGAGGTCTTTTACCCTTGTCTTTATGGGGAGAAGCCGTGGTCATTCTCAGCTGAACACTGGAGCAGATCATCAGGAAATTCAAAGGCTCACCCATATCCTTCAACCTCTGGTCCACACTGTTTTCTACTGCTCAAAAAAGGGGAATATTGCTCTTCTTTTCAGAGAAATGCTTCCTTGTGGGTCACTTGGTTGGGACACCCACAGGATGCCATTTCCCAAGATGTGCTGGGCGTCACACCCGAAGGTGTTATCTTGCCTCCATGTCAGCTGGTGCATTTTCTCTTGGCCCCAACCATTACCATGGTTGTATACCCTAGTAACAGCTCACAAGACTGGAAAATGAACTCAGAGCTCTCCTGCAAGGAATGCCAACTAACAGAAGATAGCTCCGCCAAAGCGGTACGCGGACAGGTTTGCAGCTCCTAGAACCACTGTGTTGATGGCCTGGAAAAGCCCAGTAGAATGCTTTTGAAAAACGACAAAGAAACCCATCTGCTCAGTGGTTAATATTCCAGAAAGGTAATGCCTGAGAACTCCCGAGGGGTCCTAATATGCTGTTTAAGACACAGAAAACTCAGAGAGCTCTATGTTCCACACCACCCCATGCTCCCAGACTAGGAATGAAAAGCAGGACCTCTCTGTGAGCACAAATAGACAATCACGTGGGGGGATCCGTGGGAAGGAATTACTGAGCCAGCGTGTTAAAAATACTTGAGGTGTAGGCGTTTGAAGAAATAATAAAGCCCAATACTCCAACCTTTAGACCAGGACACGGGGCTATATTAAGATGGGATACAATACTTGGAATAAAAACATAACTGCTACCCATGACTCCTTTGGAAAGCTCACAATGTGTGTGCAAATGTGTGTCTCCTAGCATGCAGGTCTTCATTGATCCAGCCTTTTTCTGTGCCGTTCAGAAAGCAGCATGGAAAATTGTGCTTACCTGGCTTCCATTCTTCCCATTAGCTATGCATCTTTCTGTGACCTGTGTAGAACGACTCCATTCCTGACCTCTATCTACTTTAGTAACTTTGGAAGTGACCCTAAGTTGCCTTGTCGTGGGGAGGGAGCTTGACCACACAGTGACGTTTGGGTGTTCAGTTTAATTGTGGCCGTTCTTTTATTCTAGAGCCTACCCCCTCTCCTACATTTTCTTAGTATCCAAGTAAGAGCTCCTGTAGATTCTGCTCATCCTTGTTCTCACCCTGCATTTACGGCTTTGGGAAGTTTATGTGCTGAGTCTGTGTGCAGTGGGTCTGCCCTGGGCTGCAGTACATGCCCAGGGACTGTTGGTGAGGGTGACCCTAGTAGGAGGTAGTCACCAGGTTGAATTCAGAGTCACTAACAGCGTCTAGCAGACAGGAGAGAGTTTGAGTTTCAGCCTAAGCTGTTATTAAGACAAACTAGGTTCAGGGTCCTTAAAGAAAGCAAGCAGAATCCCAGTGATAGGACTCTCTGAAAGTGAGCTCTGATCTCAAGGCAAAGGTTCATCCCTGCGCCAAACTGCATTGTGGCATCTGCTGGGTGCGTCTGGCCCTTTAGCCACGAGTGATCATCGCACCAAAGGGGCTCCACTCTTGATGGACCAAAGTGAATAATCCTCCGGCATCTGACAGGCCCACTGGGGTGTACCACATCCCCAGGTGTCTCATCTGTTGAGGAGGAGCAAGTCTGGGTCCCCAACTGCTTACTGGCTGTTCCTGAAGCAATTCCTTCACTTTTCTTTTCTTTTTTTTTTTTTTAAAGATTTTATTTATTTATTTGACAGAGGGAGAGAGATCACAAGTAGGCAGAGAGGCAGGCAGAGAGAGAGGAGGAAGCAGGCTCCCTGCCGAGCAGAGAGCCCGACGTGGGGCTCGATCCCAGGACCCTGGGATCATGACCTGAGCTGAAGGCAGAGGCTTAACCCACTGAGCCACCCAGGCGCCCCAATTCCTTCACTTTTCTAAATCTCCCATTCCCAGCCTTTAAAATGGGGTAACAGCAGCAGCTCCCTCACAGTGATGCCACAAAGATAAAATTCCATTATCTTTGTAAAGTATACTTTATGATTTTTTGGAGTGGGAGGTTCTCAAATTCTTGTTCCTTAAACTGCATTCCATCCACCTCGGGCAGTCGTCTTCAAAATGCATCTACTCAGAGTTACCTCTGAGAACTCTGCTAGCTTGCCACCAAACTGCCAGCATCTGTAAAACAGGCGCTTTCCCTGATCTTACAGCTGCCGGCCTTGTGAAAACACAGATTTTGCCTGATCTGAGAGGATTCACTTTAAAGCATCATAACATCTCAGGCATAGAATGCCCTTAAAAGGAAATTCAGGAAAATGACTGTCTGCCTTTGGAAGTCAGGAGATGGTTATTCTTGGTTGAAGATGGTGACCCGATGGGAGCACACAGGGTTTCTGGAGGGCCAGGGTTTACATAGGTGTGCTTCCTCTGAAGCTTCGTCAGGATCGCTCACAAGTGCACTTCCGATGTGCCCTATTCTGCATGCACGTCAGTACTTTGTCAAGTTTGATCAATCTTGTCATCCGTACACTGTTCGGTTTCCACTTTAGTCTTTCCTTGTGGTTGTTGTCTTTCACTTATTATTTCTACGGAAGAAATTCTCATTGGCAAATCTTTAAATCTTATTGAACACACAGAGTCTAAATGGAAGCTGCTGTTTTGTACTTATCTCCATTTTCAGTTCTCAGAGGTAACCACAATTAAGTTTCTCATAGATTGTTCCAGGATTTTTTCCATCCGTGTGTATGTTTTGGTGTTTTTTCCCTTTAGTCCAAAAATGAGATAATCAATGTACCATAACTTGCCTGTTTAACTCAATAACCTATCATGGGTGACCTTGCATATCAGATACAGAATCAACATCGTTCGTTTTAGCAGCTGCGTAATATTCCACAGTATGGATGCATCCAAGTTCATTGAGTTATTCTCCTACTGAATGACAGTGAACTTATCTACAGAATTTTGATTTCATAAATAATGCTTCATGAACTCTGCGCATCTCCCTTGTAACATCTGTGACATTGCTTTAAATCCCAGACAAGGCAGTGACTTAAGCTGCTCTTGATTTAGAACACCTTCTGCATTAAGATTTTGGGCTAGGGTTTTTGTGAGGTTGGCTCTGAAGATAATGAACCAGGTTTCCTGGGTAGACTTCTGAGTGTGTTCACTGTTTTATTATATGTTACAACTTCAAGACAAGTAAAACAAGTGTTTGAGCACAGTTTTATTTAGTGTATAGTCTGTCTAGATGTGTTCTAGTGTTAGCTAATCAGGGACATGAATGGAGCCAATCAATAACATGATTATTGGCTGACACTCTCTCCTGCAGATTCTTGGCTTCATAAAACCATGGCTTTGATATTATGTTGTTTTTATCCCCTCCCTTAACTCTGTCTTTATTCCTAATTATTAACAGTTCCCTGCTGAGATGTAGCTATCAGAATCTCAAGATGTTGTCATGAATACCATTATTAACCCCCTTGCAAACCAGCAAGGCATCCTCTGGCTTGGACCCAAAGCTTGGAATATATTGCTTGGCTTTCTCTTCATGTTGAGGTTACAGTTTGACAATGGCTGACTGTTGGAGAATGGTGATGGGTTTTTTCCTTGAAAACTCAGTACCTGACAGAATGGATGGGTAGAGAATGGACTGTTGCTTGATAAAGCGAGTGTATTAAAATGTTAGTGGTAGAATCTAGGTGCTGATATACAGGTGTTAACAGCAGTATTCTTTCCAAACTCATCTAAAATTGTGCTCTGGGGAATTCATAGAAAGGAGGGTCACTCAGCCAAGAATATTTTGGTCTATAATCACAGTGATGTTGGTGGCAGAGCTCTGTCCTCACCACTAAGGATGTCAGTGTCTCCCAAAAATCACCCCCCCCAAAAAAAGCTCTCCCAAAATCATCCCTTCCAGGTTGTACCCTGTAAGTACACTGGCAAAGCTGGTGCTCTTCCTGGCTTGGGCAACCTTGTTTTGCTCCCTAATTTGCTGCTGTCTTTCTGACCATAGATATGGTCTGAGAGAATTAGTACTTTGTGTTTACCAAGGGTACACTATAATTTTAGGACTAAGTAAAAAAAAGTGGGAAACTATTCATCTGCATAAATGTATTTTTCAAGAGAGTGACTAGTTGGATAGTCCGTGTGGATCAGAAACAGGAGCTCCATTTTTCCTTTATTCCCCACCCCACCCCCTCTTTCGGAGTATTAGCTTGAAGGGTTGTATGTTTCATAGCCGGCAGAAATAAATGAGAAGTGAATTGTGGCAAAGTGATATCAGGGATAAAGTAGGATCATAGCCTGTGTGATGTTGTGCTGTCTGTCACTAGGGGCTGAGGGATTCATTCTTCTGGAGCACTTGGCTGATAAGGCTGGTTTTCTGAGTTCCGTCCCCAAACAGATACATGAGCTTCACCTTCTTCCTCTGTAGCAGTGGTAGGGATTTTGGTTTTGTGGCTTTCCTTTTCGATTTTTCTTCTTTATCCTCTCTCATTTTAAAGAAGACTTTTCCCCCTAGATGTGCAGTGAGTTAGAGCCACCAAGTGTTTTAAACAGTCGGGATGAAACAAACTACCTTTCTTGGCCCCAAACCAATCCGAGCCCCTTCCCTAGAGAAAACCACAGTTAGTTGTGCTGTTTTCCTGAGCCTTGCCCCCCATCTGCTTTCTTAGTTCTGTACCTCTGTGCAAATACATCCACAACAAATAAAGTATTTTGATTTATGGCATTTTTTAAGTCGAGTGTGTAATTATCATGCATCTTGACTTTCTCCATTGGCAATATATCTTTGAGAACTTTTAATGGCATCGCCTATTGGTCAACTTCTGTTCTTCCCTCCAGGGTTCATCTTATCACTTCTCCTATTTATTATGCATGTCTTTTTTCCTCTGATACCAGTAGTGGTGGGGCAAATACGTTTGCCTTTGTATTTGGAACACTTCTGGCAAAGTCATACTTTTCTTCTTAAAAAGACCTCCTAAGTGATAAAAAAGGAAAATCATTAGAAAAAAAGTGAGTAAAGGTCCTTACTCTTATTGGTTATTGGGAAAACTAAAAATAAGAACAGATATGTTCATCCAATGTATAAAAAATAAGGATTCCTAAATCCACTGTTAGCAATGGTATAGGAAGATTGGTATTCTCGGACATTGTTGACTAGAATATAAAATGTGTACAATTTTCAGAGGATGGTTTGAACTGCTTCTAGGTATCTATCTTAGGAAAAGGATTTGTGCTCCTGGAGGGCATGTTCACTTTTTTTTCCCCCCCTGTATCCCTGATTCTTAACCTTTCCGGCTTGCAGAGCCCTTGAAGATTTTGTCAAAAGCCATGGACCATGTGAGAGCAGGGCTGAAAAATGCATCTTGAAGAGTTATCAGCACATTGTAGTAGATGGAACCACAGGAGTTCATCTGATAGAAAATGAAAGTGCACACATACCATCTTTTGGCCGCATTTCAGGCAGCCCTTCTGGAGACCAAAGCCCTAGCTCCTAAATTTGTTTTCCCTACTCTACTAGTTATCTTCCCAAAGGCACTGGCTATTAGGGAGACTAATAGAATCAGAGAGGCTGTGAGTGGAGCAGGGCAGTGCATTTCCTCCAGTGTCAGAAATAACATCCCTTCATTTATCCCACAGTCATTGCAGGAGTGCCTACTATGTGCTTGGTCCTGGGACCAGCACCTCCCATGGGGAGAGGTCCCAGCATACTCTATCCAAAAGAGTCCATCAGAAGGGCATCTCCACCAGAATTAAACAGGTGACCCAAGGAACAGAGAGCTGTTCCATAAAACACATGTTCTAGTTGGGTTGACCCAGCTAATCTAAAAAATCCTTCAATGTGGGGATTGTCCTGAAGACAGTAGAGGATTTGATTTTGATTTATAGAACTCAGAAGCACTGGGAAGCATTCAGGTTGTCTAGCATGTGTGTTCTCAGAAATGTTTTGCATGAACATTTTTCTTACAGATACCCTGATCTGGCAGAATTAGCTATGTAGGGCAAATTGCAGTTTTCTGGATAAAACAGCATAACTTTTCTTTGTGCACAAGCTTTCTTGTGGGGTTCTGGCTAGGAGAGAGGGAGGAATACGACCAGCACTGTACCTGTGTTAATTTTATTTAGCTTAATTGCAAGTTCTTGACTTCATCATTTTCCCAACACCTATTATGGGGTAGAAAATACAGTATCAGAAGTGAGGAAGGAACTATAATGGGAAGTTTGGGTGAGTAAGTAACAAATAAACTACATTTCAGGTTTCTTATATTTCAAAACGAGAGCCGTATTGCTGATTCCTAGTTGGTTTTGAATGATTTATAACCTTTTATTTGTGGTTGAGTGCTGCGGTCTATGTTGTCATGGAAATTCTATTGAATTTATAGGTCCATTTATCCAAAATGATTTTCCAGACTTCATTTCATGGTGAATCATGTGGCTGTTACTACCAAGTACAAAGCAATTTCTAAAAAGTTTCATATTACAAAGAGCACAAACACTGCGGTGGTTATTTTTGTGTTTTTGAAATACAAATGAGTTCCAGATGCACCTGCGGATCCCCTCCCCCTCCACTGTGTCCAAGGTGTTAAGCTCCACCGCATTTCAGAATCAACCTGATATGTGATGTAGTTATGCAGGCAAGGAAAGGTTGTTTTAATAGAAAAAAAAAGTTATTACAGTAACTCCAAGAATAAGTAAAAGTGGTTTGAACTTACTGGTTTATGCGTAGGGGGAAAACTGCTCTCCCAGTCCTTGGGCCCCATTATAATAAACTTGTTTCTCCCCCTTTAGAGATCAGTAGTAGTGGGAAGAGGGAAAGAAAAGCAAAATGCTTGACCAAATCCCTTGGCTAGGTTTCATGTGACAGTGAGTATAGACAAGGTGTCTACACCTCAACACTATTGACATTTTGGGTTGGATAATTCTTTGCTTTCGGGGGCTGTCCTACACATTGTAGGGTGGTTAGCAGCATTCCTGGCCTCTACCCACTAAATGCCTGTAGACCCCTTCCAGTACTGAAACCCAGCATAACTCTAGACATGGCCAGGGTCCCCTGGAGTCCAAAGACACCCATAGTGGGGAACTACTACTCTGGAAACTTTGTGTGAGGATCCTGGAGATGACTAATAGGTATTCCTCATTGCTAGTGGGAATTCTGATCAGGATGTTTTATAGAGAGGATTTTAAATGTGTGGGTTCTGTAATCAAATGCCTGGGTTTGAATCCCAGGTTTGTTACTGCTCAGACAAGACCTAGTACCACAAAAAGTAGTGGTGAGGATGAAAGGAATTAATTCATGTAAAGTATTATAAGGATTGGATACATTTAAGCAGCCCTGTGGAATGTTTTATGGACACACTAGCTCTGAGCTTCCTTGGCCATGTCCGCCGTGAGGGAAAGTGGGGCAAGATGATGGTTGGTCCAGATAGTTGTTATTGATCCTAGGCTGGCCTGATTCTACACACTAAGGCATGGTCCCCTTAACTTGCTCTGTCAAGCAAATACGTTACCTCTAGCCAGCCTTACCCTCAGATTTGGAGTAGCCTCCATGAAATAGAATGGGTCCCACAAAAGGATGCAAACTCTTCCCTGCTCTTATTGTTAGGTGGCATTATACTTTTGTTTATCCCAGTTTCAAAAGCATAGAATTTCGTGAATTTTATTTAATATTGAAGTATTCTATACAAAGAGGAAAATGAACAAATAATAATAATACAGGTTAATGAATTTTCATACTCTTGTAACCAGCCCTGAGATTAAGAAAGAGCACTTCTTAGCACCCCCAGAATCCCTTTTCCACTCACTGCTCCCACAGGTAACCTCTGTGTTGGCTTCTAACTGCATGAGTTATTCCTGGGCTTTGTACTTCATTTCAATAGGATAACAGTGAACTTTTTTTTTTCTAATTTTAATTCTTTTTTTTTTTTTCTTTTTTGGGTATTTGCCTTATTTGGCTCAGCATTGTTTCTCTGTATTGTTACATGTGACTCTCACAATTTATCAATTCCATTAATGATTAATGCTTGGTTTCCAGTTTGGAGTGACTGCAAGTAATCCTTTCATTAATTTCTTCCCTTTTTTTTTTTCCCTGTTAACTAATTGTTAAAGACATTTGAATCATTTGGGGGCCTACGGTATGGCACACATTGTGGGAGGTGCTTTCCTTGACTTATTTTGTTTAATGCTCACTATGACCCAGTGGTTCATTTCTCATTTCTTTCTTTCTTTTTTTTTTTATTTTAAAGATTTTATTTATTGATTTGACAGAGGGAGAGATCACAAGTTGGCAGGGGGTAGGGGGCGAAGCAGGCTCCCTGCAGAGCAGAGAGCCTGATGTGGGGCTCGATCCCAGGACCCTGAGATCATGACCTGAGCTGAAGGCAGCTTTTTTTTTTTTTTTTAATTAACATATAATGTATTATTAGCCCCAGGGGTACAGGTCTGTGAATCGTCAGGCTTACACACTTCCCTGCACTCACCATAGCACATACCCTCCCCAATGTCCATAACCCAATCACCCTCCCCATGGCAACCCTCAGTTTGTTTTGTGAGATTAAGAGTCTCTTATAATTTGTCTCCCTTCCGATCCCATCTTGTTTCATTTCTTCCTTCCCTCTCCCACAAGCCCCCCACTTTGCCTTTCAAATTCCTCATATCAGGGAGATCATAAGATAATTGTCTTTCTCTGATTGACTTATTTCGCTCAGCATAATACCCTCTAGTTCCATCCACATCGTTGCAAATGGCAACATTTCATTTCTTTGGATGGCTGCATAGTATTCCATTGTATATATATATCACATCTTTTTTATCCATTCATCTATTGATGGACATCTAGGCTCTTCCCATAGTTGGCTATTGTGGACATTGCTGCTATAAACATTCGGGTGCACGTGTCCCTTCAGATCACTACATTAGTATCTTTAGGGTAAATACCCAATAGTGCGATTGCTGGGTTATAGGGTAGCTCTATTTTCAACTTTTAGAGGACCCTCCATGATGTTTTCCAGAGTGGCTGCACCAGCTTGCCACAACAGTGTAGGAGGGCTCCCCTTTCTCTGCATCTTCGCCAGCATCTGTCATTTCCTGACTTGTTCATTTTAGCCATTCTGACTGGTGTGAGGTGATATCTCATTGTGGTTTTGATTTGTATTTCCCTGATGCCAAGTGATGTGGAGCACTTTTTCATGTGTCTTTTGACTATCTGGATGTCTTCTTTGGAGAAATAATGTGTTCATGTCCTCCTGAAGGCATAAGCTTTAACCCGCTGAGCCTCCCAGGAGCCCCCAGTGGTGCATTTCTTATCCTCCATTTACTCCTGGGGATGTAAGACTCAGAGAGGGCAACTGATTTCAACTGGGTCACACGCTAATTAATGGGAGACCTATAGCTTACTGCTCCCTATCCTGAGGACATGAAAAGTGTAACTGGCCAATATATAGGTGGATGTTGAACCTACCTCCTTTGTGTCTGAACTTATGCTGAACTCTAAGAAATAACTCACGAATCAGGCATAGTAAATCCCTAAAAAAGTCAATTTGATACTGTAAGCAAGAGCCTGAATCATTCCTTACCAAGGGAAAAATACAAAGATTAAATATTTATGTGACTAATCAGATGCATCATCGAACCAGAAATTCCAAAAATCAGCTGATAAATAAACTTAGAAAGGCACAAATAAGTAACACACAGAGACTTTTTAAAGGGATCCCAGAAATCTTCCCAGCACCTCACTGTGTATGAGTCATAGTCCTAGTGTGCACTTTGGAGTCTTCTCCTGCAGAAATTTGGATTCCTGCTATAAAATAGTTGAAGATAATTCCATGTTACAGGGAAAGTAAAAAGAAAAAAAAGGAAATAATTAAGGATTAGCGTACTCCGTGATTAATGATATTGTATAAAGCAAATGTTTCAGAATGTTTATTTAAATGCTACCTTGCCTACAAAGGTACTGAATCCCTGCTATTCTTTGGAGCACAGTCTTCTAAAAATAGTGTTCCAGTGAGGGCTGTGTGAAGCCTAAACACACGTTTCTTTGCTGAACTTTGTGGCATGACTCACTGGGTTGTTGGCTGGCCTGTGGAAACAATTCATCTTCACCTTAATTCATATATCCTTTCCGGTCATACAGTAGTAAAGATACATAATAATAAAACATGGGAGCTGCTTAATTTGTTCTTACTTTACCAAAGCATGTGCTTAGTGGATATGATGACATTAAGTAATACCCCTGTTGTTCAGAAGTGGACACTGAGCCTTGGAGCTCTCAGGTGTCTTAAGTATTCGAATCAGGTCTGACTTGCTAGCCCAAGCTCTTCGATCTCTGTTTATGTCACCCATGGTCATGTTTTCAGCCAACTTCATGGCCACCTTGCTGTAAGCCACAAGAGTGTGTGAACTGTGTTTTAACAGGCGCTACATTCTCCAGGGGAGAACCTTGTTAGAAAGAACTGAATGAAGGTGAGAGCTCAGAGCTCAAGGAAGCTCAAAAAGTAACTGGTTTGCAGAATAGTTTGGAATGTGATACCCAGTCACTTGTACATATGTCGTATATAGGTGCTTAAAATCAGTCCTAACTTTGGGGGTGTATGTCTCATTCAGTCGTGGGGGCAGTCAAGTCCAAAATTTGCAGAGCAGCCTAGAAATTCCAACAAGAGTTGATGTTGTAGTCTTAAGTGTGATGGCTGGAAACCGAGGCAGAATCTCTGTGTTAGAATCTGGAGAAACAATTCCTTCCACTTAGGGACACTTTACACTTTCACCTGATTGGATGAGACCCACCACATTATGGAGGGTAATCTGCTTGACTTAGAATCTACAGATTCAAATATTAATCACATCTAAAAAATACCTTTGTAATAACATCTACAATGTTTAACCTAACAGCTGGGCAGCACGGCCTAGACAATTGACATATAAAATAACTATCACAGGTTTAAAAATATAATAATGATCCTTTTAAAAAGTAACTGGGGGTAAAAATTGTTCATTGATATAAAACAAAATGCCTGTATAATGATTCTGAATTCAGAATGTTTGTGTCGTCTATTTCTATATGCTATATATAGCATGTTTTTATCATGCTTTCCATAATTTGAATGACTAGGTTTTCTTTTGTTAGAGTATCAAAATTTCAGCCTACTTACTTAGGTAGAAAATGGTTTGAATTTCTTACAGATCGAGGAGAAAATAATATAATCTACGGTGTTTAGCAGAACCGTACCTGGAGCCACTTAGCATTTCCCTGTGATTTTGGTGTCTGCACGTTCCTGAGCGTTTTAATCCAGTGGTTTAAATCCATTCATTCTCTTAGTATTCTGATCCGTCCTTGCTATTCATTTAGTTATTTATTCCTATATATAGGAAGAAACTCATTACATTGGTTTTGGATTTATCGGTTGTCTGTCCTTGCTTCCTACCACACATAACCTCCCTCCCATGTTATTCACACCAAAAATCAGTTACTACTATTTACAAGGAGCAGCCCTCTGAAAGCCCTAGCTTTGATTCGGCAGATGTACTTCCTGCCTGCCTCGATCTTCCTGGCTGATGGCAGTGGCAGAATTAAAGAAGTAGAACGTGCAGTGTTGAGTGTCTGTGATTTGGCTTCATAGCAGTTACGGGGCTGCACAGTCTACAAATCAAGTTAGACTAAGAAGTTATTGTGCAAAAACTTCAATTCTGACATCATCCTAGCCAAGTGATCCAGCAGGTGGAATCAGCCGATCATTAACTGTGCTTGGAATTGTGCTTTGCCTTTACTGCACATGTTTATACTTGGGCATGTGTTTCTAGCCCTCCGCTATGTTCTCAGCTGGCTTACTCCAGGTCAATGCCATGCATGATCAGAAAAGTACATTTCACCTCTTTGGTGCTGCTGTCTACTGCCTCCTGTATGGTTTTTAATGTCGCTGTTGCCTTTCTTGTTACTGTCTTTATCTTGTCCCATTTACATTGCATCTCTGTCCATTTTTCTCCTGTAGCTGTTCTGATGTGTATTCTTCCACTCCACTGAAGGTGCCCAACAGTATCTGGAAATGGCTAGGGAATCTTTCAGTAGATTGCCTTTCCTCTGAACTGACTGCATGTTCTTTCCTCACTTAATTTATCGGTTTTTTTTTTTTTGCTTGGGCGCATAGGTATGTGGGAAGCCTGTTGTAGAAATACCAGTTGTTTGAAATTAAAATGTAGAGCTTTCTAAATCACTGGAGAAGTCACTGTTGGATTTTTCCACCCATGTTGGGGTCATTGCCTCTTGCCTCCATTATCATGGAGATGTGAGCGCTGACTTATGCACACAGCTATAACATTAGAAGGTAGAAAGTCCATCATAAAGGAAATGTCCCCTCTAACCCATCACCCGCATTATTTTAGTATTCATTTACTACATGCCTCACTTCTCTAAGAGCCATTCATTGGCCTACGTTTTTTTGTGATACATTTACCTATGATTCTAACTTTGGCATTTAAAAAAAAAAATAACCTTCTTTCATTATTGATATTTCTTTTTTTTAACTTCATTTTATTTTTTCAATGTTCCAAGGGAAATTCAAATCAAAACCACATTGAGGTACCACCTTACATCAGTTAGAATGGCCAAAATTAACAAGATAGTAAACAACATGTCTTAGAGAGGATGTGGAGAAAGGGGAACCCTCTTATACTGTTGGTGGGAATGCAAGTTGGTGCAGTCACTTTGGAAAACTGTGGAGATCCCTTAAGAAATTAAAAATAGAGCTACCCTATGACCCTGCAATTGCACTACTGGGTATTTACCCCAAAGATACAGATGTAGTGAAAAGAAGGGCCATCTCTACCCCAATGTCCATAGCAGCAATGGCCACAGTTGCCAAACTATGAAAACAGGAGCCAAGATGCCCTTCAACAGAGAAATGGATATTTCTTTTCTTTTTTTTTTTTTATTTTATTTTTTTAAACATATAATATCTTTTTATCCCCAGGGGTACAGGTCTGTGAATCGCCAGGTTTACACACTTCACAGCACTCACCATAGCACATACCCTCCCCAATGTCCATAATCCCACCCCCCCAACCCCCCTCCCCCCATTAACCCTCAGTTTGTTTTGTGAGATTAAGAGTCACTTACGGTTTGTCTCCCTCCCAATCCCATCTTGTTAGAGGTGATGCAACATGGGGGGTTAAGGGGGTAGGAGAAGAATGGATATTTCTTTTTTAAAAAAGATTTTATTTATCTATTTGAGAGATGCAAAGCATGAGCTGAGGGGGAGGGGCCAAGGAGAGAGAGAAGCAGACTCTCCACTGAGCAGGAAGCCTGACTCCACGTGGGGTTTGATCCCCCGGACCCCAGGATCAGGACCTGAGTGGAAGGCAAATGCTTAACCAACTGAGCCACCAGGACACCCCTCATTATTGATATTTCACTCTTTCTAAGCACAAAATGGGTCTTCATCTGTCATAGTACCTTATACATAATGGGTAGTAAGCAAATAGACTTGTCCTTATAAGGAAACCCTGTAATTAAGACCTGAACTCTAGGATTGGAAAGATTAAGTTCCTATGACAGTCCCTCTCCCTCTTCGTTAACTGCTTTCTAAATTTTGGAAATCCTGGGTTTCTTTGGCTGAAAAGTGAAAATCATGATGGTACCTGCCTCAGTGAGTATTCATGCATGATAGCACAGTCCCTGGCATACAGTAAGCACTCCCTAAATGTGTAGAACATAACAGAATTAATAAAAATATAGAAGGATCTAGTTTTCAGATTTGTTGCTTTGCATTCATTCAGCTTAACACAACTAGTGATACAGTTGGAAACCAGGCATAAAGATAGTTTTTATATCAAATTGCACCTAGAGTCATTTTAACTATGAGGGGAGAAAATGGCTCAAGGCAAGAGAAAGGGGAAGACGCTAAGTGGGCATTTTGTTGTGACTCTCTATGCATCGTGCTAGTACCCTTCAACAGTGGAGCATTGACCTCGGTCAAACTTATGCTCACACTATCCATTTCATCCCCCTCCCATTACTTGGAGGTGTTACTGTTCATTCAGGCACTTTCCATACCTATATTTTGGCATAAGCCTCCTGGTCATTGGTAGGGCTTTTCCTCTTTGTGAAATTCTGTTTTACAAATGTCAGGTCATACTATGTGATCCTCTGTTTTTTCTATCACCCTGACCTGGCTAGAGAAATATTTTTCCCGTCCAGCCATTCTACAAGGTAGAACTAAATGATCCATCTGGGTCTGTGAGGCTTGTTCATGAATTTGAAGGATTTTGAAGAACTGGTCCCTTGACTGTGCACTGGTATATAGTCTACCAGTGGCTTTTTAGTTAATCTTCTTTTTTTTAAGATTTTATTTATTTATTTGACAGTCACAAGTAGGCAGAGAGGCAGGCAGTGGGGCGGGGGGGGCGGGGGGGAAGCAGGCTCCCTGCTGAATTGAGAGCCCGATGCAGGGTTCAATCACAGGACCCTGGGATCATGACCTGAGCTGAAGGCAGAGACTTTAACCCACTGAGCCACCCAGGTGCCCCTTTTTAGTTGATCTTAATATGGTTTGTTTCTGGGACTAAGGAGACTTAATGTGTCTCGTGACACTCTGCATGGTAGAATAACACCCATTTATATGAAGTTGATCCAGCTCTCCTTCCCATGGAAGGAAGGTCCTGGTTGGAATAGAGTTACTGAGCCTTAAGCTATATAGTTTTCTTGAAGGACCAAATGTTCTAATTGCAAACATATTTGGAAAATACTGACGTAAGGGTATAATGCCTTTAAATACCATTCCTTGTTAAAAGGAACCAGAACTCACCCAAGTTATGACCAATTTTAGTGTTGGAACAGGGAAAATACAAGATCATTCTAGAACGTCTGTGTCAGCTAATAAGGAGATGCTAAAAAATATAACATGTAAAAATAAAAATAGAAATATACACAAAATATAAAATATAAAAAATATAAAACGATGGGAAGACAGCAGAAGGACAAGAGTCCATTAGGAAGGGTTCCTAGTGTGCAAAAGATCTCCTATTGAGACAGTTTGTACATTAAAATAAATAATGGTAATTTATTATAACCCATTGAATAAGACAAATTAGTGAGTTCATGTGGATTTAAATAAATGAATGAATGGATAAATAAACTGTGGAGAAGGAAAAGCTATTCCTTTCACGAGAATCCCATTCATGCATATAGAGGGGGTAGTGCGCTTAGAAAAGTCATCAATGAATGCTGAGACTAGCGGATGAACGTTCAATGACGAACAGTGTATTTATGTAATCTCAAGTAGCTCCCTAAAAACTGTTTTTAATTATAAAAGGAAAATTAATGGCTTGATAGTGGAGAAGGCTGCCAGACATCAACTTAACCATACAATGAGGTTAAACACCCCTCCTATTGGGAGAAATCCACAGGGTGTACTTCCCGATATGGTGCGTCATGAAGACAATGTCAGTCCTGTGGAAACTTGCCCTGAATGCATCACCTGAATTCAATCATGAGAACCTATGAGACAGACCCTGATTGTACCTAACAACTGACCTGCACACTTCACACTGTTCAAATAAAGGAGGACTGAGTAACTGTCCCAGATGGGAGTGGGGGCGGGAGGGGTCAGTATAAAGAGATGTAACAACGAAATGCACAGTTTGATTCTAAATTGGATTCCTGAACTAAGAACCAGAATAATGATCTGTAATGGACTTTATTTGGGCATTTGCCAAAATTCAAAATGGATTGTGAATGAGATAATAGTATTGTATCAAGTGAAATTTGCTAATTTGAATAATTATACTGTGCTTATATAAGAGACTGTCCTGATTCTTAGAAATTATACACTTAAGTATTTAGCAGTAAAGGGGCATATTTTCTCCCACTTACTACCCGGTGATTCATAAAAAGGAATTGTGCATCTGTATGTGCAGACGAGAGAGAGAGAGAGATTGAATGCAAATGGGATAAAATATAAATAATTGGGGTTCCTGGTAAAGGCTGCGTGGAAGAGTTCATAGACCACTCTGTTGCCAGACTTTTCCTTCAGTTGTTGTGTACCGTGATTTTTCAGGAGAAGGACTGATACACTGATACAGATAAACATGACTTAGATTCGCTTTATTAGGAACAACACTGTTGTGATGGGAGAGGACTCTGGGTATGGCTTTTGAGGTCAGATACAGAAAGCCAGTGGGCTCCTGATTATATTTTATAGCCAACCTAACACCTTTCAGAGATGGTTTTGGGAAACAGGTTTCCAGCTTCTGCCCCCCATTTATCTCATCAGCAATAACAACAAAGCGATTTTAAAGTCCAGTTCACTCAGCAAAACTCCATCCACTCCTTACTCTTCATATTTAAGATAGCTTCAGAAGTTAACCTAATTCAGCAGGCTACAACTCGAGAGAAAAAGCAAGGAAAATTGATATTTCAGACTTCTGCTACTGTTCTCTTTATGAGACATTTCATTATTCTGCTGGGTGGAGCCATGACTCAAAGACATTTTCTGAAAATGAATTTCCTCACTCGGTCATAAATGAAAATGCCCTTGAAGAGGTCTTAAAGTATTTTGTATCACACACTATTCAGGTGATGCATTAAACAATGCCGATGCTGCTCGTGGGCTGTAGAATAAGAAAAACTTCTGTGAACTTACTTCATTTGAGGGCCTGAGTTTTAAAAGGAAACTGAGGTGTATTTTCTGAATATACTTGTGTAGTGTTTCTTTCTTGCGTTCGCAGCATTGTACCCAAAGCAATTCACCTAAGTATTAAACTCTTTTAATCTGCACCTCATTGAAAGGTGTTTTCTCAGTGTAAATGCATGATGTCTAAAGCTGTCCAAACCTAAAGGCAACACATTTGTAAGAGGCTGCCAGAATCAGTGAGAATTCACAGTGTAAGAAAAATAATTCACTGTAAGAAGGAAAGTCCTTCAAAGGAATCTACCCATCTTTCTTTCATCCACTTGGGTGCCTGACTTTTCCTAGAAAGTATCCTGATTGGACCACCTGATTTTAGCCTTCAGAAAAGAAGTGTCACTTTATTCTTAACAGTCTCAAGTAATTTAGCTCTGTTTAACCTTTGACCTATACTTGAGCTAGTTTTTCTGACTTAGCTTTCCCCTCTGGGAATTTAGCATTCAGTATCCTATCTGCAAATTCCCTCTGGGGTGTGGTAGTTCAGTTTGTTGTGGAGAATAGCATCATGTCATTTGGAAAATAGGGACTACCTGATGAATGATAGAGGAGATTGGATTTTCTGTAAGGAGTAGGGTCATTCCAGAAGATTCAGGGGAATCACAGTCTTATTAGAAATTTTACAGTGTCTGCCAGATGTTAACCTTGAAATATGATGATGATGATGATGATGATGATAGTGATTTGCTGGCACAGTTGAAGTGTAGGCATGATGCTTCTACATACTGTATAATACAGTGACTTGTTGGATCTCCACACGCACCCTACCAAGGGTAAATACTTGATTCTATACATGAGGAAGCTGATACTTTGAATTAGATTTGTTTGTGTGAGGTCTACAGGCAAGTAAATGAAGAAGCTAGAATAAAACCCAAAGCTGTTCTTTTTATTATGTATGTATTCTTTCGAGAACATTCCATGGTCCATTTTTGCTCTCTGCAGTGTACTAAATAGCAAAGACTCTTCACGCATTAAGATCATGTAATGATTTTAAGTTGATTTGTCTGTATTCTGCTTTTGAGTAAGAAACTCTACCCAAATGTAAGAGAAAGTATTTACGGTTCCAATGAGAGCAGCTGGATTTTTAAGTTTTTCTCGGATGTTCAATCTTAGCCAAGTTAACATCAACTTTCGGAAGCACTATGTCTTCATCTGATTTCTTCAAATCACTGAGGGTAGTCATTTCTGCCCTTTCTTCATAGGGATTGATTGTTACATGAATTAAGTAAAATAATCTATGGTACAGTTTTGAAAATTGGAAAATGTGAAGTATTATTATTACCATGAAATTTCTTGTGGATTCACTGAAAGACTCCATTTGGGCTATTGCCTCCTTCAAATTCCTCCAAAAGAGTATTGCTTATAAAGATGTTGTGCCCATTTAAGTATCTATAATTTAAGCATGTGAACTGCATCTCATAGGCTTAGTTATTTTTTTTAACTTCAAGATGTTTTACTCCATTAAAATTTTGCTCCGTAATACTATGGGAACTTTCACCATGACACGAATATCAGGCAATCAGGTGTCAGCATTCTTTTGGGTAGCAGGAAGGCACTTCTGTGAGAAAATGTGTGATTGTGCAGTTTGTAAGGAGAAAATGATACAGTGTCTGGGGTTTGCTCTTAGATACTTTAGCAAAGGAAAAATATGGATAGGTGAATATATTTGGCCAAATCTGAGGAAGTGAGGAATCTGGGTCCCTCGTACTATTCTGTCTACTTGTGTCTAGGCTTGAAATCTTCCTAATACATATTTTAATTGTCTTTTACAGATGCAGATTTTCTTTTATAATCCAGATGACTTTGACAGCTTTCAAACCGCAATTTCAGAAAACAGAATAATCGGAGCCATGGCCATATTTTTTCAAGTAAGTTAATGGTGGCTCAAGTACTTCAACCAGAGAGTTCTCTGAGTATTTTTTGTTTTTTAATTCGCTGAATTGTTCTGTGTCTAATGAATGCATCTGTTTTCTAGTTCACACCTGTCTAAATGAAAGATATTTCATATTGTCTAATGTGTGATTTAAAATGTAAATAAGTATGTTGAGAAACATAATGAAAATTTTTGCATGAATTATTCTGATTTTATTGCTACTTGACTGGTGCACAGATTGAAGAACACATTTATCATCTAAGTTACATCACTGCTGAAGCGATTTGAACAGGTTCTTCCAGCATATTAAAAGGCTGATGCAAAAAAAAAAAAATGTGATTTTCTTTGGAGCAACTTTAAAATTTGACATTACTTGCAAATAGATTAATAAATAGCATCAGTCACTTCTCTGAAGAGACCCCCTTTCTTTCCCTCCCAGAAATCCCCATGGTAACAAAAGTTTTCACTGAGACCATTTCCAAGCTAGTACCTTTATGAACTTCCATACTTTCTTTCTCTTTTTTATTCTGGTCGTAGTGAGTTTTTCTTCTGGCTTGTATGTTGGTTCTATAGCTAGAAGCCAAACATTGTATCCTTCCATTGGATAATACTGTCCAGGCTTTTTATTAATTCACATCAATTTGAAGTAGTGTCAACCATCAAGTGTCTTGAAACAGTAACTGAGAGGAGACCTGGTGCTTTTTTGGGCGGAAAGTAACCTGAGCAGTAGGTATGTGACTTTTCTTTCAGTCTTAAAATTTGCCTGGAGTCTACGTACCAGTGTTTCTTTCATCAGTGAGTCATTGTTGGACAATGATATCTTTCTGATAACTCAAAGGAATATTTAAGACATCAGAACCTTTCCCACCATGGGTCTTTAACCTCTGCCTTTTGGGGCAAGCTTCTTTGTCTTTGAGATGGACCCATTCTTGTTGGGAGTATGTTAATTTCACCTCTCTTTTTAGCATATGACATATGATAGACAATTCTATCCAGTGCTCTCACTACCTTTTAACTACATTTCCCCCTTTACTTTCATGGATAAAGGTTCAAATGGAAGATTATTTATGGAAAACTGAAAAACCCAATATTCTACCTAAACCTCAGAAATAGTAAGAGTGGTGGTCATTAGGATTGGTTATGGCACTGTTTTTCAAACTGTGGGTTCTGACCTACTAGTGGGCCATGAAATAATTTTAGTAAATCCTGCCAGTACTTTTAGAATAATGATGGAGCAGAAAAAATAATCAGAAAATACCAGAGTGTATTACTCATAGTAAGGGTAAATTTTGTTTGTTTGTTTGTTTTTGGTAGGACCTTTTTTTAGTTGCTTTTATATAGAGAGGCATAGTGGGTGTGTAACTTGGTCATGTTACAAAACATATTTCTTACCATGGCTCATGGTCTGATATTTTGTAAGTTCTCTGTTTATGTATTTGGTTGATCTCCCCATTGTTCTTCCACACATCTCTTTTCCCTGGTTACTTTCATAAATCAGTTGAGCATCATGTTTTAAAAACTCATTCACTAGCATCAAAACTATGTGCTTTTGAGTCCCGTCTCTACTTAATAGCTGCATAATGGTGATGGAGTTATTTAAACTTTCCAGCCTCAGTATTCTTACCTGTGAAATGGGGATAGCAGCTTCTGTCTACACCATTAAGATTGTAAGTAGTCATTAAATGAAGCCCGTAACGTGGGTTCTGGCACATAGTAGACATTTTTAATGCCAAATAAAGTCTGTATCCATATCCATGCAATTCTTTTTCTATGGGATGGAGGCCTATAGTATATGTGTCTTCTTTGCATGAACAGAAGGCTGTTTTGGGCACTGCCCTGTGGGCAGGTTCCTTGGGTTCTATCTATACCCCTTCTGCATCTAAACCATGATCAGTTTGCCTTATGCAGTACAAAGGTCACTTGAGCCATTCTTGAACCGGACCCACTTCCGTGGTTAATCCCTTGTTTTCTGTGATTGTCCTCTTGGACAATATATTTTCTTGTAGCGATACCTCTACTATAGCTACACCATCAAATCAACCCTCTCCTCCTTCTATCCTGCCCATGCATGCCCAGCCCAACCAGGTCCTACTGTATAGGTCACCTTTCTTATAGGAAAAAAAAGTTTAAAAATGTTTCTGTGAGTCCTGGAAGAACCAGTTCATAATATGTGCTATGCAGAAGGTTTCTGTGCTTTTCAGCTCTATAAACTGTTGTGAAATGTAAGACCAGTTAGGCAGGTAAAGCCCATTGGTGTACAAATCAGCAGAACACCTCAGTGTGAAATGCAGGTTTTAAATTTTTAAAGTATTTCTAGGGCATGATGACTAGTTCACATGCAAAGATATATTTTATCTGATAAATCCTTCTAAAAATCTTGGGTTGCTGCCCTGTGTACAGCACAGAAGGTAGATAACGTAAAATAGAACAGAATTTTTTTTTAGATGCCAACAGTGTTGAGCAGCTTCTTTTGTTTCCCTCATAAGTCCACATATGCATTTATACATCTTTGTTTAAGCAATGGAGAGGAAGATAGTGTTGCTGTTACTTTAAGTCTAATAACATTCAATACTTCGAGATCTTTGTGGTTTGCTGTAAGATTGTTAAATTTCTTCCCCCAAGTAATCAGATAAATCTTCATATATATTTTCAAATTCAAACCTGATATCTTGCATTTTGGTATTGAGGAGGTATATCATCTACTCAGCACTGATTCAGTGCCAGGGAAGGCAGTAGTTGCTACATTAAGTAAAATAAATGCAAGCAGCCTAGGACCTCACTGTCAGGGTCGCATGTGATAATGGCTAGTGAGAGGTGAGTGGAGAAAGCCTTATATTTGTAAAGAGGCTGTGTGCTGACTTGGTGCTTATAAACCCACATATTAATTATCCAGAGTGACATGATGTGAATGACAGGTGCATGTCTAGGTGAGGCTGAGTTCCATGTAGATGTTGTTGTCCTGATGTTAACTTACTCTGTACCCTAGAATGATGTTCTTACACCTTCAAATTTTCAGTATCTTTGTTTCTCTTTTCTTCCTCATCATGTGCCCGTTGTTTTGCATGATTTCAGCTCTCCCGCTGCCTTTGCTGTGATTGGATATTATAAAGTTCTTAATGTTTCCAAAGCACTGAAACAAGCCCAGGCCTGGTGTGCACATGGTTGACCAATGAACTGTATGTTGGCCTCGCCTAGAACCACTGCAGGTGGTTCTCTTGTAGCTCACAGGCATGCTTGTTGAACCTACATAGCATTTACTGTTCTCTTCTTCAGTTGAAGGTGGAAGATATTACATAAAATGTCCTGATGATGTAGCAGTGATCGAGATGCGAGTAGGGGCTGTCAGTGACTGCAGAGGGAGCCTACATTCCCATCGCAGCACTATCTTCATGCCTTCATGTCAACATGATCTAAGATCATGACCCCCAATCTGAGCACCAGTAATTTAAATGGTGACTGATATCTTTTTTTTTTTTTTTTTTTTTTTTTAAGAGAGCAAAAGAGAAAAAACAAGTTGCGGAGGGATGGTGAGGGAGAGACAGGGGCTGAGCGAGGGAATAGCAATAGGGGTAGAGAGAGAACCCTAAGCAGGCTCCACACCCATCATGGAGCTGATGCAAGGCTTGAGCTCATGAGCCTGAGATCATAACCTGAGCTGAAATTAAAAGAGTAGGACGCTTAACCGACCAAGCAACCCAGGCGTCCCTGACATCTTTGGATTACAGAGTTGAAAGTCATTCTCAATGCTGAAAGATAAGCATCTTTCACGTAAGCCAGGTCTCCCCCAAGTGCTTCATAGGAGCACCATTGTAGGAAGGAGGGACCACGTCCATGTAGGGAGGATAATGAATCACAGCAACCACATATGCTCGTGCACATTTGAGGCCACACAGTTCTAGAAGGTTCGCTCACTTCATAGGCACTGGTGAGTAATGTGTCTAGAGGAAAGAACACCTTTATTCTAATTCACACACATCTTTGGATCAGGAACCCTCTAGAAGATCTAAGGGAATGGTAAGGGGGGGAGGTTGATTTTAAAGGGTTTTTAAAACAAATAATTACAATAAGAATGGGCAAAGGCTGGAGATATCTATTAAACCACTAAAGAGAATAATAAGTGCTGTGTAGCTAATTTATAGAAGTACAGAAATTAAAATTATTGTCTTCTGTTGTTAAAGTAGAATCTCTACTCTTTTTTGCTGTTAGCCTGATTTGAATTCCTGTAAAAATGTAAAATACCAAATGCCATTAAAATACTCTTGAAAAATATTCTGTTATTCTGATAACACTCTACCTAGCTTATCTGTTTAAAGAAAGAAATATGAAAAAATTAACATTGACAGGACAGCTGAAATGACAGGCGAATGATTAGGTAATTTGTGGAAGGATGCTTTGTTTTGAAAACAACACACAAAAGGATTTGATTGGCTCTGGCTTAAGTTTATGACTAGAGAATACCAGGTTCTTAGAATGACCTTACCTTAGGTAGCCTGGATGTTTTTAGACCAAGAAGTCTTCCATCATCTCCATATGAATTGTTTTTTTTCTTCCACTGTTTCTTCACTGTTCCTTCCTTGTTGAACACTTCCCTCCATTTTCCATCAGAATCCACATCTTACTGGCTTTCCATCTGGTGCTCTTACAAAGTTGGTATCCCCAAGCTTTTTGCAGTTGTGATCACTATGGGTTTATGGGTTTGATGATTGTGTTCTTTTCAAGAAGCACATGATTATTGTTGAATTTATCATTTGAGGGGGGCATTTCCTTTGTTTTACTACCTAGTGGTAATTGTTGGAATGCCTAAATTTTTATTTATATTTCCTGATTCCCTTGGGCTATGGAATTATAAATGCATGATTTTTTTTTTAAAGCAGCTACAATTAGAAACTTTTCTCATGTGCTGTTCTCACCAGCCTCCTTGGTAGACCTTTCTGGGTAGTCTCTTCAGAATCTTAGCATCAGATGCAAAGATAGAAAATTTTTATTATGTCTGCATCCAGCAGCCCAGTCAATGGCGTCTGTCTTGTATATTGAAGAAATAAATTGGTTCCTGATTTATTTATAGATTGTCTTAAAGTATTTCTTTTTGACAACTGATCTTCAATGAAGTTTCTTCATTTAATGTTTCAGTTTCATTCCTCCTGGCAACGTTGAGCCCCCTTGTTCCAGTTATTTTGTTTTGTTTTTGTTTTTGTTTTTCCTATTCCTGTTTAAATTTCTGCCCAGAATATGACCGTGGTCGCTTAGTTTTCCTCTAACGCCTCTGGTTCAGTGGTTGCCCCCCTTTTCATTTCTGCCCTCCCTTTAGAGTCTAAAGCAAACTTCAAAACTCAAATGTTTCACAAGTTGCTAACCCATTCTTTATATCATGTCAGTGGTACAGACTGCTTAATTATTTTTCTCCATCTGGAGAGGCTTAGTAATTAAATGAAATGGCAGTACCTGGGATTATTTATAGACCTTGAGAAGGCAGGAGGAGTTCTTGATGACTCATCTATCTAGGGCTGGCAAGGAAGGCTTTTTCTCCACTTCCCTGCATTTCCCCCTCCCCCCTTCCCCACGCAGGTAGATGGGATTCGTCCTTCCTTTAACCCGCTGTTCTCTGAGCATTCCATTGTGCATTAAAGCTGTTACTTTACTTGCTTGCTTCTGCCTTTGTACTGTGAGATCATTGAGGACTGGGAGTCTTCACTTACTCATCAGTGCATCTCTTGCAAGTGACTAACACTGTGGCTTGGTTGTGCCATTATTTAACTGAATTCAGGGGAGACAGACTTAGGCTCTGTCGTCTTGAATGGAGAGGAGCAACCTGATAGCCCGTCAGCTGGGGAGTATCAGGTGTTCTTGGTGGTCTTCTTGGAGTGTGATCTAGTAGATACTTTGGCCCCAGGAGGTGAGGGACCTGAGACTAAAACAAGAGAAACTCTTTGAGGCTGAGGTCCATGTCTTGTTCCTCTTCTGTTTGTACCCCACCGCCTACCTTTCCCTCGCCCTCCTATCAGTGCCTTGACCCCAGTTTCTATTCAGAAAATAGATATTGAGTAGGGCTAAGTTATCAGAAACCTCTCGGGGTCCTCCTATAACATGAATCATCTGTGTTGTGAAGAGTATGTCTAGTAGTTGTGTAAGCTTCACCTAAAAGGGACTGTGGTCATGCAGAAGTTTAAGACCATCTCTTGATATGGTCAAGGACATGAACGTGAAGGCTATGAGTCTCCTGATTCACTGAGGATGGTAACCGTCTGACAATGGTAGTGGGACTCCATTGGGTCTGACATGCCAACAAAGAAATGTTTCTCCATTTATGCCTGTGGTTGTGAAAAGGCAACAGGGCTTTACAAGTCTTAAAGTAGGCCTCAAAGGAGTGTTTCAGTGCCAAGAATAAGAGGATATATCTGTATCAGAAAATGTTTTTTATGAAGTTTCTTACTAGAGCACCTGGGTGGCTCAGTCAGTTGAGCGTCCTACTGGATTTCAGCCCAGGTCGTGATCTCAGGGTTGTGAGTTTGAGCCCCGTGTCGGACTCATGTTCCACATGGAGTCTGATTGAGATTCTCTCTCTCCCTCTGCCTCTCCCCCGAGGGGCGTGGGCGCTCACTCTCTATCTCTCTCTTTTTTTCTCAAATAAATAAGTAAATCTTTTAAAACATAATAAAAAATAAAGTCTCTTACCAGAATGCTTTTATCTCAGTAGGTGGTGGATCGAGAGGCTTTTGTGGATTATTTTTCTGTTTTTTTTTTTTTTCTGGCTTGCCTCTGGTTGCGTCTTGTTTGTATCCTTCTGGGGTCTCTTTGTGATAGTTGATGGGTTAGTTTCTGTGTGTTTGAGGGCGCCTCTGTGTAGGTCTCTTTGCTTTTCCTTGCTCTTGCTATTCTTTACATGTTTGTGTTTTTCTTCCTCTGACCCCCTTTTTCTCCTTCAGATTCTCTAACTGAACAAAATGTAGTATTTTCTCATTTATTCATGCACTCATTTGCTAACTCATTTGTTCATTCTGCAATATTTATTAAGCACCTTCTCTGTGCCTTTCTCTATGAAAATTGTCAATGTATCCTCAGAATACTAGCCTGCCTGCAAAGTAATGGGGAACTGGAGGTTTTGAAAAGAGTTGGCCTCTGAATCCTTTCTTCAATGGTAGCATCATTTTATTACTGGAATAAGAAAGGAGGATCAAGAAAGGGAGATGAAATATCAAGGAAAAAATACAATTATATCTCATGTACATTTTCAAAATGGTAAATTTTCATTCTAAAGTATGAAGTTCCTATTTGTGAATTTCTTTTTTTTTTTAACCATTCCCTAGGAATCTTTTCCTTTTTTAAATGAAGAATACATTTGCTATCAGTGCTGTGGTTAGTTCTAATTTTTTTTTTTTAACTTTTGACCATTCCTGTTGCGGATGTGAAACAAGGGCCCCTACCACATAGATAAAAAAGGAAAGAAAGGAAGGAAGGAAGGTAGGAGAAGAAAGAGAGGGAAGGAAGGAAAGAACTAAAAGAGAAAAAGGAATTACTAATTATACCTATCTACCAACACCCACCCCAAAAGCCAGTAACTATTCTTCAGTGGGAGAACTTGTGAGTTTGAGTCAGTGAGTGATGGTGAGTTGTAAAACTTCCTTCTGAGACTGCTTTTCAGGATATTTGCCGTACACTGATAGGATTCTTAATTTATTCCTTGCCGGTTGCTGCTGTTTGAATATCATCCTTCTCACATTTTCCACATCCTTGGTTTTATCCAGTTATAAGTTCACTTCTTTCACTACATTACCTAGAAGTGTAATTTCAGAATGTTTGGGGTTGATTAGCAAGACTTTTTTTTTTTATACACACACACAAAATTAAAATACATATGTTCCAATTAAACTATTTTAACAGCTAATTGATTTCATGGGACTTACCATTAAGTGAAGGCTGGAGTCATTTTTAATGTTCAAATGCAATTTTGGAGTAGATTTGTGGATGTACAACATTGAATTTATAGCCTATCAGGTGTTTTCAGTACATCTCTTGTCTGCAAATGGCCTGTAATTCAGATTTCCTCTTAACAGACATTATGGAGGACAATTTAATAATTGGCAAAGCATCACATAATTAAGAGACTTTGAAAAAGACTGTGTGAAAATCTTCCTTAATTAAATCATTGCACTTCAAGGATGGTTACCAAGTACTTTGCCTCTGTATCTCAATAAGTGAAAATAGTTTAGAATCTGTCATTTAGTTTAGAATTTAGTTCTTTGGGCCATTTGTTCTAATAGAAGTCGTAGAATCTGATTGTCATAGTCTCAGAAAAAATGCAAGGAACTCCATGGTGACCCCCCAAACAGGACAATTCAGAGACCTAGCTCTGAGGGGTTAAGAGGTTGACCATCATCCCCTAGCTCTTTGGCATCTACAAGACAAGGGAAGCCTAGTTTCCTGACTCCTGATCCAGTTCTCATTTTCCCTAGCCTTACTCTTCTTGGAGTGTGATCTAGTAGATGATTTGGTGGACTACACTTTTGGGAGAATAGTTAAAGCACTTTGCATCCCAGATAGAGAAGCAAGTGGTAATTCTTTTTCTTCCTCCTCCCCTCCCCTAGACCTAGTTGAATCTGGCACTTGGGAGGCTCATTCAGTTGAGTGCTGGACTCTTGGTTTTGGCTCAAGTCATGATCTCAGGGCCGTAAAATTGAGCCTATATCAGGCTCTGCACTCAGCAAGAAGTCTGCTTTACATTCTCTCTCTCTGTCTCCCTGCCCTTCTCCCTGCTTCCTGCATACCTCCACCCTCTCTCTAAACCTTTAAAATAAATAAATAGAATACAAATACTGCTAATAAAAGTTAGTATCTATTATGGATTTAATTCATGGAAAATGCTAATAAAATAAAATGACTATATTCAATATTCTCTTATTTAACCTTTACTGGGACCCCTCAAGGAATTATTACGCTCTTTTTACAGTTGCAGAAGCTTGAGGCATGGAGCTTCTTTTCAATGTCAATTTTGCAAGCCTACACAGGCCAATAGATGTTAAATCCAGTATTTCAATAGCAACAGTTCATCTCCACAGTCTATGCTCTTAGTGGAATACCGAATCAGAGGAGTTACTATTCTGTTTGAAAGGGTAGAGAAAAAGTAGATATCATTGGTTCTGATAATTATCACGTGGATAGAAGTTCTTCAGGGCCTGTGTTAATTTTGCTGGTACCAGAAGAGCTATTATCTTGTGACTTAAAACTGTGATCTTGTCCTTTCTGTGCAGAATGAAAACCTTTGATTCTCTTCTAAATTCTCTTAAGCTCTGTGCCTGTAATTATTTTATACATTTGATCACAGCCTTTTTTTTTTTTTTTTTTGCTTCCTCTTCTTTATAAAAGGTATAAAGAGTATGAATGGTGTGGTTAGATTAAGAATAGTGTGAGTGGATGGGGTAAAGGTTTAAACAGTCACTTATTAACTTTTTTAATGACAGTGGTTCTTATAGAGGAGGAGGGAGAGGACAGGAGATTTTGCCTTGTGGCTATGCCTGGAGACACTTGATTGTCCTATTGGGGTGTCACTGCTACTGGCAAGTGATGGATAAAGATAAGAAACACTTACCCAATGTCCCACAATACATAGGACAGCCCCTCCCAGCAGAAAACTATCTGGCCCAAAATGTCAGTGTTGAGATTGAGAAATCCTGCTTCATGGTCCTCAAGTATTTGAGGACACGTGAAGTGTTGATTTCAGTGGTTGGGGGAGTTGTTTGCATTATTCTGCTCATTGATGGCTGTAGGAGTAACTAAAAATTTCGTGCCTGAGAAGTCCCCAGTCCCTGGCCAAACAAGGTATAATCACCAGGGATTTAAAGATAAGGTATGAAGATTTGCATGCCAAAATATTTAAATTGGCCCTGTTTTACATCAGCCCACATATTCCAGGCTCACCTATAACCCCTTTAAATTAAGGAGCCCACATGGGTATTTATTTCCAGATACTACAGTGGTTTGTGAAAGGAGCACCAATTTGATAAACCATTCCTTCAGACACAGAAAAGTAAACAAAGGTAAGAGCATGTGCAAATGCCTTTGAACTTGAAATCAGCGGGAGCTGGTTTGAAAACCTCAAAGATCAGTGGAACTCCCTTGTGGAGGTTATAGGAGGATCGGTCTCTGCAAATCATAGCACTACCCTGGTCCCATGGCTTCACAGAAGTAATTTCCCAGGGCAGGATTCTAAAACTATTAATGCTGGTTTTATTTTAGAGGTTTGTTATTGTCTCTGAAAATCTTGTTACTCTCTGTGCATCTAGGCATTGTCCCAGAGGAATGATGAACTGTCTTTAACTGTATGAGTCCTGAGGCTACTCACCCGCAGTGCTATAACACAGGCTTGCCTCTACGAGAAGCAGCTTACAAATTCTTTTGTATTGAGGGGCTACATGGGAACAGTTTGTTTTCTCTGTCTGTAGCATCTTGATATATATGGTATGTCTGTACCCATCTGAAGCCCAGAGCCTATTTCTGGAGGGTGCCTCTGACACATACTTTCAAAGTACATGTACCATTTCCGTGGTGTTTCAAGACATACTGGTTTGCATAGATCTTTCCTATTTAGTAGAAATCCATTCAGTCATTTTTACAGGATGTGATAACAAACCAGTAGGAAACTGAGTTTCATCTTTTGGTGTGAGACTGTGTATGATTTGCCAGTAGCCCTCTTTCCTCTGTACCTTGATCTTGGCAAGACTGTTTGGCCAACTGTGGTATTTTTCAGAAATGCAACTCCTTAGGTTTGTGAGGGATTAGGAGACAGAGACAATGGGGAGAACTTCCAAAACAGAAATATTTTATCCTTCCTGCCTTTTACTTGCAACAAGTAAATGTCCAACTGGGATTGAGTAAAAGCCACAGTAGTGGGCGCTTACCTCATTTCTTGGTCAAGACTGCCAATGTGTCTTTCGAGAAAATTATTCGTATTGGATCCTCCTCCTGTTTGGGGCTTTCTTTGTGAGATCTGGGAGACCTACTTGTATCTTGACTTCGTCTAGACATATCTGTACAACAGATTCTGTTTTTCTTAACCTTTTGTATTTTCTGGATATGTATGAAATTACATGATTTTGATATGCATGCAAATTCCTAGGTAACTGTATATAAAATAATATGATAGCACTAATTAATTTAAAGATTGCTTACCTGGAATTTGGGTTTTCCAAGGTTGAAGTAAGCCAAGACTGATGCTGACGAAAGTGTTAATTAAGCACATCAGCCCTATAGACAACATTGAATGAGAAGAATTGCTTAATCTGTGTATATCAATTGAGTATTATCAACCAATTTTTTGTAGTATTCATTTGATATCAGTCCTTCAGTTCTAATAGACAACTTTTATATATCATTTATTATAAATGGGTTTGGTGAGGAGTATTCTTAAAAATCACACTACCAGAAATTAGTTTGCATCACATGAGATAAAATTATATACTCTGAATACCCAGTTCTTACTCTTTGATAATTCAGTTCTTAGAACTTCTAGATTCTATTACTAAGGTCTTACTCGACTTTCTGCAGTGTTTTCCCTAGTATTTTGGCATTCTTGAGCACCATTCTAATGAGGTTTCAGTGAATTATTTCTATTTTTAGTCACTCTCCAAAGGTGGCTGCCAGGCACTGGTTCTTTTTTTTTTTTTTTAAAAAAACAACCAATTATAGGGTTTAGTGCCAGATGTCTCAGAAATGGAAGCAGCTAACTAACACAAAGCCAATTCCTAAACCTTTCAGGAAAGGAAATGAATATTTAGGGCCACATGTGAACTTGGTAGGCTGACTAGCCCTCCCCTTTTTTTAATGGCAAGCAGCCAAAAGCTTTGGTTTTTTTCTATTTTACATTGTATAGATGTCCTCATCCCACTAAAACAGATCCGACAGGTAAAATCACAAGTCTTCTAGAAAGAGATTTCCAGTTTCTGATTCTCTTCGAATATAAACAATGATTTTTTAAAACAGGTGATAGTTATGGACTCTGGTCCTATATCAGGGCCTCTGCCAGTTCTGTCAAGCATTCTACCTACATCGTCCCACTCAGTTCTCCTAACAGCCCTCTGAGAAGGAGATTCCAATTCCAGAACCTTCCCCAGATGCTTCGATTCCCTTCGATGATGAAATCAGTGTTTAGGAAAACGGCTGAAGAGGGTTGGGGTTTTGTAGTGAAAAGCTTTATGCTACAATTCCGACTTGCCACTCACTGGCATGTTCCCCTGGACTATTTCTTCATTCCCTCGCTCTCTCAATTCCTCCTGTCCATCACATGGAACTACCGATAGCCGATGGGTTCGTTGTGAACTTCAGATGAGATCCTGTATCTGAGAGCACCAGGGTGCAGAACTTTGAAGCACTCCATACCGTGTGTTAAAACAGTGACGATGATGGTGGCAATTAGTAACAACTAGAGATCAAAGGGAATAGTTTGAACCATTAGTCTTGGATGTCCCAAAGCCTGGCCCAGAACCGGTAACGTTCAAATAAACATGTTGCTCTTGGGGCGTCAGACGTGTGCCACCTGCCATCGCACTTGCGTTTTGGTGAAGGGTGCTTCAGTTCTCCCGATGGCCGTGGCTGGGAGACAGGATTCTGAATTCTCAGTGGTGGTTGTTGGTGCTGTCACTCACTAATTCAAGAGGAGGTAACCGAACTCAAATTTACTCAAGGAGCATCGACACGTCTCTCTTACTACTTTCAAGAGGAGCTAAAGTAATTAGTTGTAACACCTTGGCTGGTGAAATAAATAGTTATTTAATTGGAGCCGCCAGTCATCCGAGAGAGAGACAAGCAACATACGACATGGGCCTGGATGCCCGCAGATGGCGGGGAGGCCGTTTGGAAGTAAAAGAGCCTCATCAGATTTTCCACTGGCCCCCAGTGACTGCTTAATTCCTGGGAGTGAGTTTCTCTCCAGTGTCAAAGTTGTAAACCAGGCAGCCTTTATGTGGCCTTATTTGTGCTGGAAATATATCCTCGTTTATGCGATCCCTTATTAGTGTCTGCTTGCTTAGAGGCACTGCCAGCAATAATGATGTGATCGTTACAGATTTTTAAATACTACGGCATGTGAATTATTGCCTATTGTGGCAATTCATTTCATTCATCCTTGTGTTTGATGCGCACTGAAGATTAGGGTTGTGAGGAGGAGGTGTGTTGCCTTCTGCGTTTTGGCAAGTGTGGCCATGTCCCCCCTCATCGAAGGGGAATGAGATAATCCCGAACACATATCCTTCTTGGCTTCTTTCTTGTGGCCCTTCTCTTGCTCCGTTGTTGATTCCCTTTGCAAAGTCATGGAGTCATGACGGTGTCCTGCATACAGCAGTCAGCACAGTGTCCGGAGGACTGAATAAAGCATCCCTGTTGTTGAGGACATTACTCCATGCTCTCTCCGCTTCAACACACACACACACACGCACACACGCGCACACACACACGTTTGTGCACACAGACGCGTGCACATACCCAGACACCTTGAGGCTCCTTAAGACAAGGACCGCTCCTTATTTGGTGTTAATCGTCTCAGTGCTGACCGTAAAGATACTGAGTGAAAGCAAGAGACAACACTTAAGAGTCTGCTTGATAAACGAAATGGACTCTGAGGCCCGGATGCTTGATTAAATCCCAGTTCTGCCCATAAGTAACGGTAAACTTTAGTCAGAGTCACTTAGCCTTCTTGTCCCTCAGTTTTCTCATCTGGAGAATGGAGCCAATAATAAGAGACCTATCCTGGAGGGTTGTCTCGAGGACTGTAGTAGTTCACCCAGGGGGAATGACTGTGTGCCCAGTCCATAGGAGGTCCTCCATCTGTGTAAGCTTTCATGACCACTGAAGCAATAACACGTGCTGTTGTTTATGCAGTGGTAAAAATTAGCTACCCAGCGTAACAGGAATGTAGATGGTGGAGTGGTTGGCTAGCAATGTGTAGGAGAGGCGAGGCGTGCTCCCCTGAACAGGATTTGTGACATGTTATCTATGGTTGTGGTTTTTTTTTTTTTTTTTTTTTTTCTCTCTCTCTCTCTTCTCCAGACTTAGTGGACTGAAAGGGTGTGGACGGTTGTCCTTCACAGTAGCTGTGCAGTGGGATCTCTGAGCAAGCGTTAAGTAACACTGATGCTTGGGTCCCTCTTGTGGGACTTCTACGTCATTGGTCTGGGAGATGGCCTGAGCATCAGTATCTGTAACAGCTTGTCATGTGATTCCAAAGTGCAGCGCAGGTTATGAGAACTACAGCCTCTCGGGGCTCTCCACCCCCCACTCCTGCCCAGCCGGCGCTCTGCTTAGCAGGTGATGATTCCTTTAGGCCCTCCTTGGTGGGGGTCTCATTTTCTTGAGAGACTGCTGAGGCCCCGATGAGCCTCCCTTGCTCAGCTTCTCAGAGGAACACCAGTCCCAGGTGGAACCTGTTCTCACGTTGTCGGGAATGGTTTCAGGAAGTGGTGTCCTCTGTTGTGACCCTACCTTGGTGACCCTACCTTGTTGTGTTTATCCGAAGCCGTAACATTCTCAGAGGTGTAGAGGAGCCTGTTTATTTGTGCCTCCTCCTAGTCTGGGCCAGAAGAAGCTCAAGTGTAGGAGCTGTTTGGTGATGAGGCAGATTGAGCGATATGATAGGGACTGGAGCTCCCGTGAGTCTTCCTGCTTCTGCTCCTGGAGACGCTAAGCAGAGTAAGGCCAACCTGGGTCACAGCCTGGGAACCAGAGGTGAGGACTGGGGTCTTGTCTTGGCCAGCTAGGTTTGCTTCATGCTGGAGGCTAGAAACAAGGGTATCTATCCCCTCTGGCTTGGGGATCACTGGAGAATTGGGAGGACATCTCCCGGGGAAGAGAGCTGTGCTTGCTTTTCTTGGAGTGGCCCAGCATTGGGGAGGAAGGACTGCCCTTCCCTTGGGGAGGAGGTTATAGAGGGTAGGAAACTGGTAGGAAAGGAGAGAGCTGCCCCAGCACTTGTGAATCAATGCAGGTCAGTACAAATTTCCACTTCTGGTGAGCCCTGGAGGGAATGTGGGAGAGAGAAAGAGTAACATTTTTTTATGTTTCTATCTTTGTCCTCCTGTTCCTTCTGTGACAAATAATATTGAGGAGGAGAGTTTTATGTTCCTGTTGGCCAGTCTCTACCTATTACTTGCTTTGACGCCTCAAGTTTGTGCAGTAGGAACATCTGTGCCTACCTGACTAATGAGGCAACCAAGGAACAGCCATATTTGATGATTGACCCAACGTCACAGGACTGGAAAATGGTAGAGTTTGAACTGGCTTCCTTACTCTAGAGGCTCTTCCTCTCTTCTCGATCTCAATAGTGTGCTGCTTCCCACCATCCTGTAAACTCCAGAGCCCCCCTCTGCTCCCCAGGAGTGTAGACGTGGGGCAGATGCCTGGTGGCAGATGCCCAGGTTCTCAGGACCTGACCCAGTTAGGACTTTCAGGGTAAGTCTTCCTTGGGGAAACTGTATTTTTGAACCACTTCTCCTGCCAGCAGCTCTTATAAAATTTGGATGGTGCTAAGGTGCTGAGAGCTTTGTGTTTTCCACTAGCCTGCCTCCAAAGGACAGGATTTTAATTGGCTACCTATGGAACCTAGTTTCAAGCCCATCGAAATTGGATTTTTATGGTGGGAGCCATGCAGCTCCCTCGGTCCCGTTGCTTCCGTAAAAGATTTTGGATCTGGGAAGTTCCATGCTCCAGCAGCCCCAGGTAGACGTCTCAGTTCCAGAGCCAGTCCTCCCACAACCCCATGTCCCTGGTGAGGCCATCCAGGGCCGACGTCGAGCCTCACTAACACATGGGGCCAGGAGGCAAACATCTTGGTCTCATGAGCCTGAGGAAGCTTCGGGGGATGGGGGGAGGTTCTCTGTTGGCTGATGAGCCTCTCGGCTGCTGCTGAAACTTTTCAGAAGCCCAGAAGCATCTTAGCTGTGTTCTGCCAACACCAGGTGTTTTTTGAAGTTTCTGGATCAGGAAGGCTGTGACCCACTGCAGGGGAGCACTTCTGTCCAAGAGCTGACTTTGCCAGTCTAAATGAGAATCTGCCATCCGGGCCTTTATCTGCCTGCGCCCCAGCATAATAATCTCCTCCCCTCTCACTTTATAAACGATGAAATGTGGCTGTGTTGTTCTGTCAGGCAAATGTGTAAAATCAGCCCGGATACCCAGCAAAGCACTTACGTTCAATTACCTCCTTGTTGTAAAAGCTTCATTTAAAAATTCCTGGGCCATAAAGCAAAATGAAAGTGGTATTTACCATCACAAGTTGTGAAGCAGAGACGGTCTTGGTGTCAGAGGGGCCTCTGTTAGTCAGTGATGCTATTGGTCATTGAAATGTCAAAGCTACATCATGCCCCTTGTGGCCTTCAGTGAGCCAGAGAAGGATGTCCAAAAAGGTTTTCACGATTTGGTTTGGATCCCACCTAACTGAGGACTTGCAAGACTCTTCTGCTTACAAATGACAATAGTGGACTCTACACCATGAGTATAGCAGATCATGGACCAGTCTTCATCCTCCACGAAAGAACCCTGTTAATATCTAGGTCCTTGCAGTGTCTGTGTACAGAATTAACTGTCTCCTTTCAGTGTTCCTTCCCCCAAAGATTTCTTGCAGCCTCTCTGATAGGCACTGGGGCTACCCTGGTAAAGACATAGCTATGGGGTCTTTGTCCTTGTAGAAATCATAGTCTGTTGGAGAGATAGATATTCATCATAGAAATGTGCCAGTGGATGCATAATTCAGCCTGGGTTAAGTCCAGCAAAGGAAGGAGGTAGTCAGAGCTTTGAGAGCACATGATGGGGGTCAAGAAGTTTTCAACTCCGAGGGAAAAGCATGCATGTTGACTCCAGTGTGGGAGGACAGAGTGCCCGTGGACATACAGGAAGGTGCCAGGCCTGGCGCTGGACCCCACGAAGCTGTGAAGGCCATCAGCTCTGGACTTTTATCTGGGAGCCATTGAAAAACTGGCCCAGGCAAGGGGACCAACTCGGTTAGCATTTTGGAGATGATCAGTAATGCGGTGGCGAGAGCTTCAAGCTGGAGAGAAGCCTGGGAGGACACACTGTCATCCGTTTGTCATAAAGGAAAGAGATGGTGGTAGCTGGAACCTGGGGAAAAATGATCTCTTTCTATTACCAAGATTGTAGGAATTTTATGTTCTTCTGGAGGAGGAAGAAAATTAGTTTCAGGCTCTGGGAGCACGCATTTGAAGCAACTTGGTGACTAATGAAAATAACACTTCTGGGGTAAGGAAGCAGGTCAGGAGGGTTTACGAATGCTCACGATCGGGTTTGTAGAAACGTCCTCATCGTTGTCTTGATACTGGCAATTTCACTGCTTTTTGCATTTGATGTTTTCTCCTGTTGTGTTTATTTCCTTACTTGTTTTATGGGCATTGTACAAGTGTATTGAATGGGCCTTCCGTCTCCTTCGGCTTCCATGTTAACTTTGGAGAGCTGGACAGGGCTGTGATTATGATTATCAGTTCACTCATGCATTTTGCCGGGTGTTGTCATCGCAAATTCAGCCCGCTGCTTTCTGCCGTGCAAAGTTAATTTTGCAGCCACGATGCAAAACCCAGAAACCCACAGACTGGACTTTTTAAAAGCAGGGGCGTTCAGTCATGTGTTTTGCAAATAGTTCTTAGATATCTAACAGAAAAATTCTACTCATCATTCATAGAACCACATTCTCTCTCCACCCTCTGTGTTTCAAGACAGATTGATGACCGGGCTAAAGCCTGATTGTAATTATCACAGTACAAGGCCAAATTAGTTGGACCGTCCCTCACTGCAGGGACCTTTATGCCAATCACACCACACTCCATTACAGTGTACAGTTTAAAAAAACCTTCCATTTAGGTTTCTTTTATGGCACAGAAGGATTTTTAAACATACACCATTTACCAGCTCGTCTTCAAAACACAAAGCAAAAAGCCATCCATCTGAAAAGTGAAATTATGGGGCTAAGCTGGCTTAAGATGACACCATTAGGAGCCACTGTCAGAAGCACAAAGAAGCCCCTAGCCAGTCGTTACTATTATCGTACATTTAAGCAAAGGGCAAACTCAGATTCTCTTTGTAACTGATTGCCGTGTTCCACTTAGTCCTATAAAGGAGATATTGGTTGTAAAACCTAACGATATAAAATAGACCTAGTAAAGGATGGCCTTCCCAGTTCCTTTAGATCTTGCTCGTGTAATCTTCCTGCTGCAAAGTGAGAGTATGACTCCTATTAAATGTGGTTCAGGATGTTCTGCCAAAGGCGATACTACTCCAGACCTGTGACTGTTCCCAGCAAATGAAAACCTAAATAAACCCCACAACAGCACCTAGTGTTCTTTAAAGGACTCCTGGTCTGAGCAAGCGTTTCCACATAAATAAATTAACACTCCCAGAAGTGATGGTGCATTTTGGACATGCTTGTGTCACTGGTATAGGAATGTGAATTTAGGGGCACACCTCTTTTAGGGGCAAAAGAGGAGTCCTCTACAGTCTTCCCCCAAATTAGAAAATCCCATAGCATAGAAGGGATCTGTTCAGAAAACAGAGTTCTAGATGGTATCCCTTGTATGAAATATACTTCACTCAGACCTTTGAACCCTCTGTATCCAGAATGCTCAGAAAACAGACTTTTCAAGAACCCCCCCCCATAGTCTAAAAGTTAAATTCACTGTTTTGTGTATTAAACAATAAGGAAAATGATACAGAATTTTGTATTTAATAAAGAATAAGTATGAACTAATATGGTTAGAAAATACTTCAAAACTAGATATTTGTTTTCTCAAGGATCTCTTCCATGGAATTTTCTATCCTGCTATATATACTCTTTCTGTTTTGAAACATGGGTTAAATTAAATTATGTATTTTTAATACAGAGAAGTGGTGTTGATTTTCCTCCTCAATCCTCTTCCGATTTTCTATTATTTTATAAAGAACACAAAGTATATGATTTATGTTTTTAGAAATACTGGTAAGTGGAATGACAGGCGTGGCCAAACATTATTATCTCAGAGAGCCCTCTCTGGAAGAGGAGGCATTTGGTGTTCTCAAAAGTACCTTCGGTTAAAAAAAAAAAAACTTTAAAGCGAAGTATAATGCTAGGAAATTAACTTTAGTCATCAAAGCAGGCAATAAATATCTCAGAGTAATAATTACCACCAGCATACTTTACCAGGTTTGAACGGTTGCTATCTTAGAGATCTACTAATCTTAATTAGACATTATATGCTTTATGGGTCCTAAACTTTTGAGAGATTATATAACTAATTAGTAAAAGAACCAGAACAAATATTTTAATGTCATTTTACCTTTCTACAGGGCTTGACAGTTCATCAGCTGCCTTTACTTACATTGTTTGATCCTAAGTCAAGTAGGCAAATAAGGCATTTTGGGTTTCATCCCACCTCCCATCCTGGCCGCCCTCCCTTCTTTTCTGGTGATTTTTCCTAACAGACTTGGAGAAAGAAAAATCAGAGGCTAAGTGACTTTCCCTAGATCACAAAGCTGTTACAAAAACTGGCACTGGCTGGCTGGCACTAGCTATTATGCTCGAATTCTTTACTTCCTTCCGGGAAAGCTGATGTATCTATAACTGTTGGCCTTCTCTAAAATTTCATGGGTGGACAGGTTCAGTGGATATTCTAAAAGGCATGCTAAGTAATTTTATATGTAGGCCCAGGAAGGCAGCAAGATCTCGTGGTTCCTAAACTTCCATTTCCTTGAACTCACCATTAGCAGGTCGTAGGACTGAATGGAATCCATGCACTGAAAAGATTTTAGCCACAGTGTGTATTCTGTGTATTCTGTAGGGAGGAAACACTGAACACACAGAATGTCTTAGAAACAAAAGTGCATATCCACTGTCACTGGACAAATTCTGAGACGAAGATCTTGTATTCAAATTCAGAACTTAGTGTTGTTTGAGACAGGAAGTGCTTCTGACAGCCATCTGCCACTTAGTTGCGTTTTCTGAGGTACTCCTGAAATGCCCACATTTAAAAATTCTCACTGTTGGTGCTAGAGTCGGGATCCCTGTCTGGGATGTGACTATCGAAGAGGAGTTGCTTGTACTTGGGACTCGGAGCAAAGTGCTAGAATCCACAGTTGGATTCGTGTAGGGTTTTCAAAACCATCTCTGCTTTCACCACAGCTTTTGGTCGAAACCAACCGTTAGTGTGGAATCTGTTTGTTTTGGGTTTTTTTTGCTTTGTTTTTGTTTCTTTTTTTTTATTCTTTACCTCCCATCCATACTTACATTAGTCTTCCAAAATGGTATTTTAGGCCTGAAACGTAATCCTGAGGAAGGCGTTCCAATGGTAGAAAAGGTTGGGACACAAAAGCACTCATTACACTATCATTTATGGTAGTTAAAATTATTTATAATAGTGAGCAAGTCGATATGCCCAGTATTTCAGGAATGATGATATAAATCAGGCCCATCCTGAAGTTGGAATATTATGTAGCCATTAAAAGTTACACTTTATGGAGACTTTGAGTGACATAAGTGACAAAAGTCACATTATTAAATAATATTATTATTGATAAAATATCATTCCTGTGACTACACCAAGCAATTAAGAAGAGCAAACACACATCTGGGACATATTATGAGGAGCTCATCTAAGCACTTGACACATCACATCACACTGAGGTCAGTATCCCTGGTATTTAGGAAGGAAGAGCTGTTGGTAAGCTCATTTTTTAGATGAGGAAACTAGAGTCCAGATGTTGGGTCACACAGCTAATAAGTGGAGGGTTGGGGATTTGAACCCCTGAACTCAGCCACTCTAGTTCTTTTTCCCAATGTAATGTCACAAATGATCTCCTCCATATTGCTGCATGTGTGTATGGAAAATTTGGAAAGGCGTGCATGGTGGAAATTTGGATTGGTTACCCATGTTGTAGAGTTTTTCTTTATCTTCTAAAGAATGTGTGCTGTTTTTGTTATTAGGACATAATGCAATTTTAAATAAATGAATAAAGGAGAGCCTTCGTTACACTTTCCCGAATTTCCTATCACTGAGTGAAAACCCAGAAAACCCACCCCTACGCTGTCATTTCTGTGCCATCCAGTTTGGTGGCCAGGCTTCCTCCACCATGATTTGGCATCGCTTGAGTGGGTTTGGACACATTCCAAATTCACCTGGACATTTTTCTGCTTTCCAATCAGATGCAAAAATCCAGGAGGCACGGGAGAATATATGATCTGAGTTCTGGATCCCTCAGGTCCCATCTTATAATTTTTAGTTGATTTGGCTAAATGCTTGGGCCGTTTAGCCATGGAACAAATACTAGTAAAGACTTTATGGAATAAATAATGGGAAGCATTTTCAAATTTCAGGTGCACTGTTTCCCTTGAACTATGGACAGATGGGTTGTTTATGCTATTTCAGATACAGCCCCCTTTTTTTGTTGTTCTTTTGCTGGTAAAAAATAGAATCAGTATTCTTTTGTTTTTTCCCTTGACTTTCTTCTAAACCTATTTATTTATTTATTTTTTAATGAGAGAACAAATATGCAGGTGCATGAGCTAGAGGGGAGGGGCAGAGGTAGAGAGAGAGAATCCCAAACAGACTCCATGCTCCTGCAGAGCCCCATGTGGAGGTCAATCCCACGACCCTGAGATCATGGCCTGAGCTGAAATCAAGAGTCGGATGCTTAACAGACTGAGCCACCCAGGCACCCCTCTGCTAAATCATTTTTTCAGTGTTTTGCCTTTATAAACTATAATTTGCAGTGATCGAGTCATACCCCAAATGCTAAAGGAATCTCTTGAAAGACATGTGAAAGAGTCCCTTTCTTTTAAAAATGCGTATGAAGGTGGTTATCAACAGAACATTGGTCAAAGATTTGCTCCAGCATGACTGAAGGAATGTAAGGATACAGATGAAAGAAGATTGGTCATGAGGTGGAGTGATGGGCACCTCGGAGTTCATTACTCTCTCTACTTTTGTTCCTGTCGAAACATTGTCGTCATGAAGAAAATGAATCAGACACCTGACTGCTCTCCTCGTGGTCCCATTGCATCATGAGATGCAACAAATGTCATTTGAAAGGGAAATTTTCAGGGAATTTACATAGAACTTTAGTCTATAAAATGCCAAAACAAGCAGTTGAAATGTGAAAAATTCTGACAGTCTATCACATTGTTTGCATACAAGGCTTAACCATGCCAAAGAATAATTTGACTGTTTTTTTTTCAACTCAGCTAATCTTATAGTAATCATATTAATGGGTTTTGGTGTGGCTAAGTGTGGCTTTTGAGCTGTGAGCCTTTTAGAAGCCCTTACTCTCTCACCCTTGAACTTTTATGCAAGTATCTGAAGTGTTCCCTTGGATTTCGGATTCTCAGCCCTTCTGGCCATCCTACCTGTTCCGTGGAGACTGGTAGCACTTTTCCTTCATCATGATCTGTGCCTGGAACTTGACAGTGGACCTCTGGTTACTCTTGTGTAAACTCTGTCTTAGTCTGGCCAAAACATACCCTGTAGATTGATTTCTTCGACTACAGACCATTTCCTAGAAATGGAACCATACAGTCAAGAGAATGAGCTTTTTGAAATCTCTTGATACTCATTTTTAGATCCTCTTCTGAATGAGTTGTGCCACTGTGTGCTCCTACCAATGATGTAACCGTGCCCATTTCACCATATACAAAGAAGCAGTGGGCGTTATTATTTTTCAGAATCTCTCCTGATATGGGGGAGGGGGCAATTCTTTTTATTTATTTTTTTTTTTTTAAGATTTACTTTTTTATTTTAGAGTGAGAGCACATTCACCGGGGTGGAGAAGAGGAGCAGAGAGGGAGGGAGAGAGAGGCAAAGAAGCAGTCTGGCCACTGAGTGCAGAGCCTGGCCCAGGGCTTGGATCTCAGACCCTGAGGTGAAACCAAGAGTCAGAAGCTTAACCAACTAAGGCACCCAGGTGGCCCTAAAGTTTCCTTTTTAAAAAAATTATATGGAGGATGACTAGTTCCCAAATTTTCATTATTGTTCAGTTTTTTTCCATTTAAAATGTACTTGTTCATAATGCCCATCTTTTATTTTAATCACATTCATAGCACTATTTTACAGTGGGACACAGGCTCATCCTCTGTTCTCAAATGTCAATTTCCTGAGATGGTCCCATCATCTGACCCATTTCTGCATTCAGACGCAGGGTAGGGACTCAGATGTGCATAGAATACAATAGTGTCCATTTTGAATAGCAATTTCTATGATATTTGTTGTTAGAAACCCTATTTTTTTGTTCAGTGCTTCCGAGAGGAAACCCCTGGAGGGTCCTGGGAAGCCGGTGACTGTAATGTGTGAGTAACTCCTCTTCTGATTTGTGAACTGTGCTCTCCATACCAGTAGCATCTTGTACAAAAAGGAACAGTGTTGTGCTGAAATGTGCAAATTGATTGTGTGACATCACACTCACCAGTAATTTCTCTTGCACTCATGCCATCGCCTAATTAAAGACAGTATGATTGACAAATTTGGGGAAGACTTTTTTTTTTAGCTTGTTGCTCTAGATTATTCTAGTGTCATTTTTTCTCCCATTTTTCAATCTTGGTATTAAAAATGAAGAGATAAATCAGAGGCTTTTTTTTTTTAAGATTTTATTTTTGTGGAAGGCTTACACCCAGCATAGGGCTTGAACCCACGACCCCGAGATCGAGAGTCACATGCTTCACCGACTGAGCCAGCCAGGCACATCACTTTATGTTATTTCTTGCTAGCCCATCTTCTGTCGTTTCCTGCTCCCCTTCTTTCCCTCATGATTTTTGGTTCTAGAAAATCCCTTTTCACAGAGATTTTCTCATAAATCTTGTTTCTCAGCTATTTCTCATCAAATTTCCTTTACTTTGTATTTCTAGCTTCTGAGCACTGAACCCAAAGAGTCCGATCTTCCCGTGGCATGCCTGGACTCATTTAAAACCTGAGGAAGCCAGTCTTTTAGGTTCTGACTACTCTTGGTAGATGTCCATTACGTCCCAGCCTTAATGATATTTTGTGTCACTCAGTCCTCACCAGGTCACCTCCACTTAGAGAGCTAAGTAGAGTTTTGCTTTCTCTTCCCACGTGTGTGCATGTAATTCCTCTGAAGTAAGTCATCCATTTCAAATACCTCAGATCCCAGTCCTATTGTTGTAAAAAGCATCTTCCCTGTTCCCACAGTCTGAGATGTACCTAGAAAGGCCAACTGTAGAAAGGCGTATTTGATTACCTCCCTGTCCTCCCCACCCGCCAATGCCCCCTGTTTGATCCATCCCCTCAGTTCCTCATTCCACCAAAGCCTATGATGCTTTCTCCTTCTTTTCATTCTGGTGTCATTTGGTGACAGATGGTGAATAAAAGCAGCGATCCCAGGCCAGGTGGCAGAATATCTGTGTCTGCATTTTGACGACACCTGTCACCGGAGAATCTAGGCATACAGACTGAGATAGTGCCCAGGGACAAGGCAGAGGAAGTGGGCAACCTGGAGGCTCCACCAGCTAACGAGTGTACTGGGGTCTCATGAGCTTATGCAGTTCTCATGTGATTTTGTAGTTGGACCCAAATTTTTCTAAGCAACTGGCATTCCACAGGAGTTGCTGATAACTTGACTCATGTTTTCTCTTGCTTGACTTTCCCACCATGAGGTGCAGATTCTATGCAATAAAAATATCAATGAAATAAAAGCACAGTCAACATTGTGCCACCCCTGTGATTAAACAAGGTTGTTAGTTCAGGTTCTAGAATATTAGATATATTTTTTATTCTCCAGCATAACTGCTTTAGAACTATGCTTTGGTAAAGAGAGTAAGCTGGAATCGTTTCCCTAGGTGACTTGTTATCCAATCTGCATGTCGTTTTCAAGTCAGCTGAACTATCCAGCTTAAAGCGATCCAGTGGCAGAGATCTACCCCCAACTTCTTGCCAAGCTGACATTCTGGTGGGAACTGCAGAAACAGAAGAACTGATCATTTTGACCTCACGACATGATAGGCTTTTTTGACGCAGGCCAAAAGAGGAGGAATATGCTTGCATTTTCTCTGCTATCAGCTGTCTTCCTGTTGGCCTCCTAATAGTTTATGTTCTGACATATGGAGAGATAGGGAAGAGAGATAGAAATGCATGGATAGACGTGTCTGTATCTGCATATAAGCTTTGCTGCTTACTGTCTCTTGGATGTCCCCATCAGTCCATTCTGAGATTCCCACATTAGAGCAGAGCTTTCCAACTCTAACTGCTAACAATGATTCATCAGGGCTGGTATCCTCTGGCCAAATCAGCAGAGAATGAGGCCTGCCTGGTTTTGAAATGAAGCTTTGTGGCTTGTCTCCCTCGAGTTATCATTTGTCTGATGTCCTCTGCTTCAGGTCACATACTGTGTGACAGCCCACACTTTCTACTATGTGGGAAGGAGCCCTACTTGCTTTACTTTCTGTCTAAACACAAAATGTACTCTATGGCAACACTAGTGTGCAACCTTCCAGGGATTTTTTTTTTTTTTTAAGCAAATGGAAGAAAGACATAGGACATGATTCTGGCGCCGTTCCACCCAGCGTATCGACTCAGGACCAGTGTCATGGTAAAATGATAGTATATGGGCATTGTTTGATGTGTATCCTGTACTGCTTCTGTGACGTGCAATTATTGACTTATTTTATTTTGTGAGCCAAAATGAGCTTTCGGGATGAAATCCTACGGCTTTGGATATTCCAGAATCCCTCTCTAATAGCCAAAATTAAGTAGCAGCTCTAAATGATACCTAGACGTCCAACCTAAAGAGCTTTCAGTTCCTCATCTTTGTTATCTGGAAATTGTCCTTCTCTTGGCAGTGATTTTGGCTTTATTCACTTGTACAGTCACTTGTTGACTCGGTAAATGAGGATGAAGTATCTGGTATGCCCCAGACACTATTAGATTATCTCCTAGACATTTCAGTGTCCAGGGGAGAAATGTGTCCTGGTGTTTGTGTTTCTGGTATTAAGGACCATATAAAATAGTGGACTTGAGCATAATTTCTGTTTCCTCATTGGGTTGCTTTAGGTGGGGAACAGAATCCACTTAAACACTTCATCGGGGAAAGGCCCTCCCCTGCTCTGTAGGAGTGAAATCGAGAACTGTCTGTGTGCAGTGCCGTATCTGACCATGAGTCCAAAGTTGTAGTTTTCGCGGGTTTCTACAACCTGGCGATTCTACTTCTAGAAGTTTATACTAAGGAGCTTAACATGCATATGTACATCCCTGTCAAGATGTTCATTTGAACTTTAAAAAAGATAGTGAAAAGTTGAATATAATCTCTGTCCGATGGTGAGACTCATTACGTACATTGTGGTTCTGCAGTGGAATCATAAACAGACACTAAAAGAGATGTTGGGGGCGCCTGGGGGGCTCAGTCAGTTGAACATCTGACTCTCAGTTTCAGCTCAGGTCATGATCCCGGGGTGCTAAGATCAGACCTCGTGTTGGACTCTGCTCAGCCTGGAGTGTACTTGAGATTCTTTCCCCCTCCCTTCCTCCCTCCCCCTCTGCTCCTTCCTCTGCTTGTGCACACACACACTCTCCCTCGCTTTCTCTAAAATTAAAAAAAAAAAAGTGATGTTGAAGAATATTTAATAACCAGAAAAAATGAAGCTATTTTTGTACATGTACTTTTCACACATTTGAGAAACAGGAAAATGTTGGGGGCACCTGAGAATCCGTCTTCAGTTTATCCATCACATAGGGTCGTTGTGAAAATCAGTGGACTCATTCACATAAACTCCTTAGCCCAATATTTGGCACATGATAAATGTGACCTATAATAATGTCAGTGATAGCAATGATTGGAGATTGCATTGAATAAAGACTAGAAGTCTACACACCGAAATATTAACATTGTTTACATCTGCATGGTAGAATGAACTTTGATTTCGATTGTTCTTTCTTTTTCCCAGTGTACCTGAGTATTTTTAAATTTCTGCAATTAACAGAGGAAAGCATCTCAGTGCAACAAGTGTAGTCACTTTGGCATTACAAGCACCAGTATTTTTTATTAATAGATGTAGGGACTTCATTGTTCCAGTGGAATTGGTGGGGGAAGAAACAATTGCCCACAGATATTTATGGCTGAAGTTTCACCAAGACAAATAGCATGCTCTAGCAATTGTCAGTGGGAAAATTCATTGTATTTGTAAGGCATCTGTATTAGCAGCGGTGGCCAAATAGCTTTATTTATGTTCTGGGGCGTGATTTGGGTTAATTACTGTCATAGCTTTATTAGACTTTGACATGACTTTTTTTCCCAGGAAGTAAAATTTGAGGATATTCAAGATTGGCATTAACTGTCTTGCTGCTGATGCATTTCTAATATGGACAACTAAAATCAACAGCTATAAAACCACTGTGTCACAGGAGAGCAAGGATTTCCTAATACAGACACAGATTTCCTAATACAGAAAGCCTCCATTGGGGAAAAAAAAAAGCATCCTTTGTTTTTTTTTGTTTTGTTTTGTTTTGAGATTTTATTTATTTATTTGACAGAGAGAGATCACAAGTAGGCAGAGAGAGAGAGAGGGAAGCAGGCTCCCTGCTGAGCAGAAAGCCTAATGTGGGACTCTATCCCAGGACCCTGAGATCATGACCTGAGCTGAAGGCAGCGGCTTAACCCACTGAGCTACCCAGGTGTCCTTTGTTTTTGTTTTTTAAGATTTTATTTGTTTGTTTATATTAAAGAGAGAGATGAAGGGAGAGAGAGAGAATCCCATGTAGACTCCAGGCTGGCTGCAGAGCCCAACGTGGGGCTCGATCCCACCAGCAGAGCCAAAACCAGGAGTCAGATACCCAACTGACTGAACCACCTGGGTGCCCCTAGAAAGCCTCCTGTGATTTGACTTGCCTTTGGACACGTGTTCATTTACTTGCCTAGAGAAGCATTTAAGGCCAGAAGGTTCTAGAGAAGGGATGGTTTGCATTTGCTTCTCCTATTACTGTTAGAACCTTCTTTTTCTTTTTTTTTTTTCCTTTTTCTTTTTTAAAGCTTTTTGGTAGTAAGCCACTTTTGACTCATTAGCCATTCTTGGTATTAAATTTTCCCTGTTCAAATTACTGATGAGGCTCCTGTCTCCAAACTGGACCCTGACCGAAAGAGAAGGGACAAGAGAAAAGCCACCTGCGAAACAAATTAATTGCCACTGAACTGCCAACTCATGACCAACACTCTGTATTCTTCAACGTGCTTAATAACTGATTTTATTTTAGTATGGATTACATCAGACAGCCCATAATCAGGTGCTGACTATGCCCATCAGCATTACCGCATTGAGTACGAAATAAGTAAATACCCTTTATGCCTCCATAACACGAAGGCATTTATCCACTCAGCAAGAGATTTATCCGGCAGTGTCAGCGTGCTTGGCACTGGAGGAGATGCTAAAAAAAGGAATGGGCCTCCAGCCTGGCCTTGCAGGCTTGTCAGGGAGACAGGCCCAGGGTGTGTGTGAGAAGTTAACCAACAATGCAATAAGTTTGCAAGGCAGCCTACAGTCCCATTAGCATTTGTATTGCTTCATATTTCCAGACTAAGTAATGTTGCAGAACACCAGTATTCTGTTCTGTATCACCCGCTCACATTTCTAAGCGCATGGGCGTTCATTTGTCTTTTCAATTGTTTTTCATTTTCCCTACATACTCGATACTTGCTGGTAAGAATTTCGAAGGCTGCAAATTGGTAGGTCCTCTGTAATCAATGAAAATAGTTTATGACACCAGATCTTTGAAATGTTGTCTGAATATGCACACTTTGGGACTTGAGGCGTTATCTCTTTTACTGTATAAATTACTGGAAGCCAGCTGTGCAGGATGAAGCAGGAGTGCTTTGTGGAATGTCAATGGTTTGGAGATTGTGGGGCTCCATGGGAGGCGGTTCAAGTTTTGGAATCTCGATGCAGGCAAGACTCATGGAGCCAGATTGAGAGTCTGGTGTCTCTTTATACATGTGCCCTGTACAGAATAGTCCTGACATGGTCTCGTCTCAGCATCGTTCTAGGGAGTCCCTCAGATGGAACCGTGTGCCCTTCTATGGGGGGTTCGTGCAGAGACGTTAGATCCCATTAAGAAGCAATACCTTGGTGTCTGGAGCTCTGAAGCTGGTGAAGGTAATGCTCTGGAATGTGCTAGCTCAGTCTTTGCCAGCACATACTTTGAGGAGCAGTGATCCTGGAAGAGGGTTGACCTCGGTCGAGTCCTGGAAAATGCTCTGTAGTCTAGAATATCCTCCTGCTCTTAGACACTGACAGTGCCAGTTAGCATAACAAAGGCTTGCTGACAAGTCCTAAAATAAAAGGAACCTGTCATTTTCTAACAAGGTATTCCTGAAATTTTGTCTACGCTGGATCCTTTCTTCCTTTAAATATGGATTGTCCCACCAAAATACTGATTTCTCTATACTAATTAGGGAATCTGGCTGTTGTATTTGAATAGCTGTCATCAAAGCCTTAACCCACCTGTGTGTGTGTGTGTGTGTGTGTGTGTGTGTGTGTGTGTGTGTGTGTGTGAAGGGAGAGAGAGAGGACCTATATGGCTTTTTTTAAAAAGTTTTTTGGTGTCTCCTGCCATCCCTAAGAATTAGAAGGTCTGGATAAAGGGTCATGGGGCCTGGAAGGGGAACCATGCATTTGAGGTATAGGAATTATGATGATTCAGGCAGTGGCTTAGATTGTGCCAGAATGCCCATGGCGTTCAGTTGGAGCCCTACCATTTTCTAGCTCTAACTTTGACAAACCACTTGTCTTAAAGCCTTAGTTGCCGAATGTGTTACGGGAGCATGATTACTTGGTCTTACCTCGTAGGTTTGTTGTGGTCAAAGTGAAAAAATGAACATCAAGCACGCGGTGTAGTACATGCACATTTTCCCCTCACTGTTATTAATTTGAGAGCGCATAGGTGGTGGCCAGCCTGTGGGATGGTCCTCTGCAGAGCGTGCCTGACTGTGCTAGAGGCACAGGAAATTTTAAGCAAGGTTTGCAGAGGTGCTGCTGGCCAAGTGGAAGATATCCTGCCTGATACCAGGTTAAGCCAGAAGCATTGCCATGTCCCTTATGTGTGCGTGTGCATTCATGTCTGCAAGGAGGGGTCCTTGAGGAATGCAAACAAAACCCAGCCACTCACACAGAGGCTGCTGGAGGAGCTGGGCATCACGTGTCTGCTTTCTCACCCCTGTGCTGTGGTGTTCCTCCAGCTTCACTCAGTGCAAAGCACCTGCCCTTCAGCGCAGAGCAAGTCACTTGGAATCTGATCCCGGTGTAGAGAATCACGAGCCTCACAATTCACAGGATAAAAACCATGATTCCTCTCTCCAAGTGGATTCCAGTCTGCACCTGTTTGGGAAAAGAGCTGCCTAGGCTTAGCTTAGCAAAACACTTCTTTGTTTTCCTAGTGCAAGTCAGGGTGAGGCAGGGCTTGTGAGGGTACCTGGAGATGTGCATTTAGTGGCATTTTCTGTCCCCATCCAGGTCCCCATAGGAGGAAGAGGGGATTCAAGAAAAGTGGTATAGGAATGAGGCCTCGGCTTTTACAGCCTCTCAACAGTGTGTCAGAAGGACAGGAACCCATTGGAAGCTGTTGGCGTCATTGGCCCTGGGTTGTCTTTGCTAAAATGCTTGCTTTAAGATAGGCGTATATGAATTAATTTGTTTATCATGAATTAATTTGTTTATCATGTGAATTGATACAGATAGATCAGCCTTTGAATGCAGTGTTTTCTCAAAAGGCAAATAAAATTTTTTCTGGTTCTAAAAATTACCGTGTTGTCTCAATTTCAAACAGCATGAGGGCAGGGCCCATTAAGGAGAAAGGAAAACTGGAATGCCCTTGATCCCACCCTCCGAAGAGAACTACAGATGTTTGTTCTGTCTGCAGTCAGGAGTTTTAACTTTTTTTTTTTATATGATTTATTCATTTATTTGAGAGAGATAGTAAGCTAGAGAGAGACCACAAGCAGGGAGGAGAGGCAGAGGGAGAAGCAGACTCCCCACTGAGCAGAGAGCCCAACGCAAGGCTCAATCCAAGGACCCTGAGCTAAAGGCAGATGCTTAACTGACTGAGCCACCCAGGTGTCCCAGCAGTCAGGAATTTTAAAAGCATTTATAAATATGTGTCGAAACTCTACTATACGGTGGTTTTGACCTTAGTAGTGTGTCATAGTCATGTCTTGATATTGGTAAATACAGATTTTCCTTGTCCTGTTTTAACCACTTTATATTGTTATACTGAACGGTGATGTCATAATTTAACCAGTTAGCTATTAATAGATTTTTTTTAGTTGTTTCCAATTTTCCCTATAATAAGCAATATCAAAGTGTTATAGTCACTTGTCTGTGCCCTTACCCACCTGTACAAGTTTTTTTCCTTATATAAATTCTTAGAAGTCGATTTGCTATGTCGATAAGTATGCCCAACTATTAATTTTGGAAGGCTGTCACAGAGGATAACTACTCGAACCAAGTATGCCAGTACCTACTGGACAACTTTCTCAACAACCTGGGGGCATTTTTTATGTGGACATCATTATTTTAACGTACAAATCTTTTGTGCTATTATTCAATCTCATTCCTCCTTCTATCTGTAGTAGCCTTATGACTTCACCCACTTCAACTGTTGAAAGCGTTTAAGAAAGTCAGTAGGAAACAACAGAAAAAATGTTGACCTCTAAAGATTGTTTGGAAGCTATTTTAAAAAGTAACCAATTTTTTAATCCAAAATAAATAGAGCAATTTATACTCTTGGGCTAGTAGTAGTAGCTATAGCCTTGCTAAAATGGGATCCAGCTAAAAGCTTTAGCTGTACAGAGGCACAGTCAAAGCTAATAGATTTTCAAGCCATCAGGAAAATATAGATTCCCAGGCCATGAACACGTTTGTCTCTTCTCTTATCATCCTGCCTCCTGCCTCTTCTGTACCCCAGTGGCCTGACTTTCAACCAGACAGAATTTTAATCTCCTGTTGGTTTCATGGGAGGTAGTATACAGAGGATCTCAAATTCATAAACTTCCTATAGGTTTATCTTCCCAACACTAATGCAAATGACTAAAAATCACAAATGAAAATTTTTTCCTTTCCCTCAGGAGATAAAAAAGGATGTTTATTGCTGACACAGTCTCCCAACTAAAATGGCGTTCTTTAGTTATACCAACAGATTTCCTAGGGGGTTGGGTGTATAAGCAGGTGGGTTACTGCTCTGTGAAAAATGATTGATCATGGAGGAAGGACTTGGAAACTCATGTTTGCTCTTCACTGACAGCTAAGCCTGGCGAAGAGAATTCATATGTCCCTTACATATGTGCTTGAAATATTATTTCTCTTTATTATCGAAGAATTTCAACTTAGATTATAGAGTGTGACTGTACCAAGCACCATACTGATTGATCCAAGTCACATTCTCATAGTGGGAGAGAATGTTAAGTCGAAGGGTTATTACAAAAATCAGTTTATTACTATGATGTTTTTAATTAGCCAGAGTTGGTGTATATTGTAAGCAACTTTTCCAAATGTATTTTATCCCTTCTATACTGTGGTACAGTGATGATAGTATTTGAGGGTGCTTGTTCCATAAGTGGATTAGAGCATCAGTTCTCATGATAGCCGTAAGAGGTTATAAAAGCTGTGTTTACTTTGAGGTTGAGAGAATGGAATTACATTGAGGTTAAATGACTTGCCCAAAGTCAGCCTGATAGCCAGAACTGAAACCTGAGGATTTACCCAACTCTCAGACACCTTGCATTTGACCATGATGCTCCGCTGACTCCCCTGCTCCTGGGACAGGGGTCAGTCTGTCATAGTATTGGCCATGCCTTTTGGTGCCATTTGAATACAGTTCAAATTCAGTATCTTAGCTGTGCTGCCTGCTTCCCTAAGACGTTGTTCCCCACCCTTAGCTGCTTTATTGGCTGAAAACCTTCCCATAAACTCCATCAAATTGGTCATGGTTTATATGACAGAAGGAGACATCATTTTCCACTAAAATAGCAAATGTTGGATAAATAAATCACGACATATTCATATGGTCATATTCTCTATAGTAATAAAAAAGAACAAAACTATTGCTACATGGGACATGGATGAATCCCATTGATATTACAATGAGTAAAAGCAGGTGAAACAAGAGATGAAAATGGGAGGTTGCCAACTGGTGGGGGGGAATCATAAGGGAGTCTGCTGGGATGCTGGAAATGTTTGTCTTCATCTGCACTGAGATGCCATGGGTGTATACATCTGTGGAAAGTCCTGCAGCTGTACACCTAAGATGTGTATACTTTATTGTTTTATGTTGTATCTCAATTTAAAATCCAGATAAAAAGTAAATCACAGCATAAATTTCATCTGGGACCTCAGTGTCCATGGGAGGGCCATTTTAATCTAAGGACATTTGCATCTTAGAATTAATGCTTCATGAAACCTCTTATTAAAGCATGCCATACATTTTACAAAGGTTTTATCCTGAATTATAAGGAAGTCTGAGAACTAAAAGGGCACGCTCCCCATCAGCTGACAAACCACTTTATGTAGCTCATTCGTTATACACTTCGACCAACAGATAGTTCTGCACCTCGTAGAGCGAGCAGTGTTGGACTGCACAGATTTAACATTGCAAAGGAGCTCTCACATTTCCTGGTGCACCGTTAGCCTTTTTGAATTACTTTTGCAGTGATACTCGGGTCTGAATAGCACAACACCTGCCAAAAGCTGTTCCTAGATTTTAGGAGATTTTCCTGTGACGTTCATAGATGGACACGGTTCATTTCCTGTGCCCTAAAACGTGGGCAGATTTTGTGCCGTTATTGGAAACCTCCCCACTCTGTAATTGGACTCTTTGTAACAACCGTCAATCAGTCAGCCATTCCCCAAAGATTTTTCTGAAGTCTTAAGGTGGGAGAGGCCACTGGCTTCCTATTATACCCCTTCAAGCAAAATAAAGCTCAAAGTCTGGTTGACACAGTACTAATACTGAAATACTCATGTCACTCTTGCATAGCTCATAGGCTTTGAGAACATTATAGACAGAAAAACTTCATAGTCTTGGGTTTCATTTGCCTTTGTTCATCTAATAGATACGTGTGCAGCCAAATCGATCCTACTCCAATTGTTGGCACTTGTTTGGAGCTTTGTGAATATTTGCTGATTTGATTTTATTTGTCTTAAGTAGGCTCTGCACCCAATATGAGGCTTGAACTCATGACCCTGAGATCAACATTCACCGACTCTACTGACCAAGCCAGGCAGATGCCCCAATATTTGTTGATTTTTATATATTTGTTGATTTTATAATGAATGAATAGGCAGGTGGTTGGTTGATTGGCTAGTTGAGCACTGATAATTTAACAAAAATATTTACTACTCAAAACTCATCAAATGCTTCATATATATGCCTGGCACTGTGCTAAGTATTTTATGTGGATTATATCATTTCACTTTCTTAACAGCCCTATGAGGGATATATGGTTAGTATCTCCATTGCATAGAATGAGGACCCTGAGGCTTAGGGAAGTGAGGTAATTTATTTACCTGGATCCAGGAATGGGCAAACTTTCTCTAGAAAGTCAGATAGTAAGTATTTTTGGCTTTGCTGGTCAACTCTTACTGTAGCCAGAAAGTAACCACAGACAATATGTAAACCAATGGGCTTAGACGTATTCCTGTAAAACTTTATTTACAAAAACAGTCAGTGGGTACAATCTTCTCAAGACCATAGTTTGCTGACCCTTGTCATGCCTCATCAGTGATGGAACTTTGACTTGAACCAAGGCAATGTGACTTTAAAGACCATGTGTTTAACTAATTAGGAACTAACCAATTAGGGGAAAAAAACAAAACTTATTTTAGCAGTCTTCATTAATAATTATTTTATTCTATTTACTTGTTTGTTTGCTTTGCTTTTTCCTTTCCTTCCAAAGTCTTCCTTTATCAACCATACTACTTTTCAGTTGTGTGTTTGGGAGGAAATAAAACCAAAGCTCCCCTCATGGTAATAGTCCCCTGGTCTGTATGCTGTGGAATGTGATGGCTGTTGTCATTCACATCCTTCCATTCATTCTACACCTGCAGGCCCGCCCCTGGAGGTGGGAATCATTGTCCCCTTGCCAAGAGGCATCAAGTCATGGACCTCAGGTCACACAACCAATGCACAACCAGGACTGGAATCAGATTCTTTGGACATAAATCCCAGATTTCTTAGCTAAAATTTTCTCTTATCTTTTTTCCCCCCCTCTCCTTTTTCTGTACCCCTTTTGCCTCTTTTATAGCTACCTGTTGTTCTTTCTGGAAAGCAAACATTTCTTAGTTTTTGCTCTTTGCCGACACTCAGTTGGATGGAACTGGGAGTAGAAAATCAAATTAAATAAAGGATGAGCCCTGCCTTCAGGAAGCTGTCAGCCCTATTGGGGAGATAGGTGTTTAAGCAGGTCATGCTGTCACAGAGGATGCCTTACAGGTGGCACTTGGTGACACTGGAGGGGATGAAGACCTATGACTTGGTTAAACTTTGAGGACCCCCCCCCCCCCCGGTCTGGATTTCCTCAGTGGACCAACCAACTGGGCTGCCTCTGAGCTCTGGGTAGTGACAGGCAGAGACTGGTGCTAGGGAGGAGCAAGAGATTGATGAGTTTGCAGATATTCGGGATGGGCCAGTTTGGTTGGGGTGGAGGAGAGCCTCTTGTAGCTGAGATCTGAAGAGGGAGAATCCACCCTGCTAGGATCAGATGGAGGAACATTCTAGACAGAGGGGTCGGGACCCCGGCCAAAGTAAAAGGACCCAAGAGTATCTGAGGAAGAAGAAGGAGGGAAGCTGGCAGAGCTGGACTGTAGTGAACCATGGGAATCATGGCAGTGCGAATCTGCAGAGGGCCTTGGCCCACATCTTGGAGAACTGCTAAGCAGGCATGTGTTGTGATTAGATTAAGCTTTTGAAGGATCATGCTAAGCCAGGGGTTCTCACTGTCAGAGTCACCAAGGGAACTCTCAAACATCCAGATGCCCAGATCCCGTCTCAGGTTGATCAGAACTTTATTTCATCATTGCTGTTTGTTTTTCTTGTTCTTTTTAAAGCTGATTGAAGGTGATTCCAGTGCTTGGAGAGTACAGTAGAGAAAATAGGGAAGCCATTTAGGTGCTGGAGGTTGTTTAGGCTCAGTGACGGTGGACTGGGTAGCAGAATGGAGGAGCTGAAGAGAACAGGTGTATGAATTTGGATTTGAGGTTTGTTTAGGAGGGAGAATCTTCTGGACTCTCTCATATAATCATACATGGGTATGGAAAGAAAATAATCCCTGGGTTAGATGGAAATTAATTCCTGCTCTACTAAGTGGAAAGATGTTACCATGTTACTGAAATGAAAGGTGGGGTGGGTGGGGAGATTGTGCCTGGCTGGGTTGAGCTTGGAACCCTGATACTAGTGGTCTGTCTGTAACCAGAAGTAATTGTACTTGTGTCTTTATGTGTGTTTGTGTATGCCTGGCTGGGTACCAGAAGGGCACGCCTGCCCCTTTGGGGAAAGAGTGGCTATGCCTAGTTTTATAGAATCCTGGGTGTTTTAGGCACTGTGCTGAACATTCATTTAGTCCCCTTGAACAACACTGTGGAGTTAGGGGTCAATAATCACTTTTTCACAGATGAGGAAACTGAAGCATAGTGAGATTGTAGTTAACTTTCACACAATCACCAGCTGTCAAGTGGAAGAGCAGGATTTTGAACCTTGTTCTACGAACCTGGTTTAAAAAATTCCACTTAACCCCTATGCTAGTCTTATACAGGCAAGTTTCCAATGAGTTCATCACAGGAGATGCATGCTCATTATTTTCTAAGAAGTGACTTATGCTCAGGTCATTATCAATGACAGTTTTCACAAGATAAGCCTCTTCCTGGTTAAATATTACCTGTATCTCCCCTACTGGGGCCATTTTTTTCAAGTGAGTTTCTGGAGGAATTGGAAGATCCTGAGCACTGTTGCCTAAATAAGTAGACTACATGCTCTATGAAGAAATCATATTGTTTTCTCAAAGGAAAGAAAGTTGGCTCAGTGAGACAATGATTGCTGGGAACAAACTTTCTGGTTTTCCATTTTGTTCTGCTACAAATAACACGTTCTATCAATCAAGGCCTGCTGGGAAAGATTTTGTCTTTCCTCATTGCAATTTAATTTTATCCTCTGTTGAACTCAGGTGCATTTCAGTACAAAGCTGAAGTGCTCGGTTATCATTAATCTGTGTCCTCCTGGAGATGGAGCTGGCCCTCCTATAAACTATCATGTACCTGAAAGGAATTCTCCTAATTCGTAGGTTTGAAGACATTTGTACACTTAAATAATTTTTGTACCCCCCCAAAACTCTGCTTAAATAAGACTCTTAAATCAGATACTCCAACTTTAATGATAGTATCCTGAAAACAATTTTCACAGGTTTGTTGGTAAGATGACATGGGACATTTAGATGAGTTAACGGACTGATTTCCAAGGACAGAGATGGCGTAAAGTCCCACTTACCATATCGGGCACTAAACCCTTCATATAAATGTGTGGTTTGGAATAGGCAATGCCCTGTGAGTTATTGCTTGGGAAAAGTGGATTGATACTTAATCAATCCTCAGAGACTACACTATGGGAGCAGTTATTAGGGCTCTAAAGAAGGCACAGAGTAGAAATGCCCCTTCCGAAAGCAAAAGGAAAGGTGTGGAGTGTGTAATTAGTCTATACTTAGCTTCATTGCTGTGAATCAGAAACAGTAGCTGCTTACACCAGTGCATTTTGCTGTGCCCCTTGCCCAGGGGCATCTTTCTTTGAGAAAGCTTTGGGTTTGCTGCTGCAATTTATTTGTTTCCTGTGTTTGTTCAAACATAAAAGCAATTGAAAACGCTTTGTCCCAGAATTGATTATGGATGGCTGTTTGCTCCATTTGGGGTTTGCTCACCATTTTTGCCAAATTTTCCAGGTTGGAACTTGGATTTTAAACATACTGCTTCCCTTCAAACTCTAAAAGCTATGATGTGACATAGTGTTCAGGTCTGTGAGAAGCAAGAACCCATTCGGAGGGGCGGGGGCTACCTTGAAGAGCTGATGCAGCCATGGAAGGAAAATGGCGGCTTATGGATTTTTTTAGGGAGGCCAGTGCCCTTGTCTTCCTGTGGAAATGAGCACTAGACTGGCAGATCTGTGAGGAGGAGGTCTGTGATTTGTTTAGTGCCATATCCTAGCCCCCAAGTCTTGGCATGGGGCTTACTGCTATGTAATGGATGACCATGAGCTTAGCAGCTGAAACCACACACATTTACCGTCTCATAGTTTCTGTGGACCCCCAGCTTCATGGTTTCTCACCAGGCCACAATCAAATTATCAGCCAGTGTTGAGGTCTCTTCTGAAAGTTCAGCTGGGGAAGGATTCACTTCTTCAAGGGCTATTTGACTGAGGGCCTGTCCGTCTGGCTGTTGGCCAGGGACCACCTTCAGTCTCTCACCATATGGGCTTCTTAGCATGGCTGTTTACTTCACCAAAGTGTGCAAGCCAAGTAAACAATAGTGAAATCTGCTAGCAAGATGGAGATTAGAATCTCTTCTAACCTAATCATCGAAGGGGTGTCTCTTTGGCTTGGCTACATTCTACCTGTTAAAAGGAAGCCTCAAGGATGCATAGAAAAGGGAACCCTCCTACACTGTGGGCAAGAATGCAAGCTGTTGCAGCCACTCTGGAAAACAGCATGGCGGGTCCTCAGAAAGTTGAAAATAGAGCTACCCTATGACCCAGCAATTGCACTACTGGTGTTTATCCTAAAGATACAAATGTAGTGCTCCGAAGGGGCACATGCACCCGAACGTTTATAGCAGCAATGTCCACAATAGCGAAACTATGGGAAGAGCCTAAGATGTCCGTCTACAGATAAATGGATAAAGACGATGGGGTGTATATATACAAAATATTATGGAGCCGTCAAAAGATACGAAATCCTGCCATTTGCAATAACGTGGATGGAACTAGAGGGTATTATGCTAAGTGAAATAAGTCAATCAGAGAAAGACAATTATCATATGATCTCTCTGATATGAGGAATTTCAGAGGCATGGTGGGGGGTCATGGGGGGTAGGGAGGGAAAAAATGAAAACAAGATGGTATTGGGAGGGAGACAAACCATAAGACACTCTTAATCTCAGGAAACAACTGCGGGTTGCTATGGGGTGGGGGGCAGGGATAGGGTGGCTGGGTTATGGACATTGGAGTGGGTATGTGCTAAGGTGAGCGTTGTGAAGTGTGTAAGACTGATGACTCACAGACCTGTACCCCCGAAGCAAATAATACATTATATGTTATAAATAAATAAATAATAAAAAAATAAAAGGAAGCCACTAGATCCAGCCTGCCTCAAAGGGAGGAGATTACTCAGGGGCTTAAAAACCTGGAGTTGGGGGTCATTGAGGGCCATCTTAGCAACAACCCACCACAGCAGGCAGTTGGCACATGGAACATAGTTATTGAATGAATGAGTAGAAGACCTGGGTTCTTTCCATTTAGGCCAAGGGCATCCTTCCATTTTCCTCATCACCTCTTTATAGAACTATAAATGAGCAAGATCATTTTAATATTTTATATGTAATATTTACAGAGTCTTCCCCCATCCCTCATACTGCTATCTGGATGTTTCATTTATTTCCAACGTAGATGACCTTACCTACCTCTAAGGAAGAATGTTTTCAAGAGAAGGATCTATCTGGTGACCCCGTTCATCCAATATGCCTCATCTTTTATATTTTTCTTGCTGCACACATGGTAGGGATTTAAAGCAGTCACCACACAGTGCTTTCTGGATTCGGAGTCTTTTGTAAATGGAGCGCCCTGAGCAGCTTTCTGCTTCTGGGGAATAAGAAAGCAAGGGTGAGAGTTCACATGTAATGTGTTTTGGTTGAAGCCACTTGCTCCCTGTGGAAGCAGTCCGCTCAAGACTTTGATATTTGGGGGGTTTTTCAGTGCATGGCAGGATTATCAACAAGAGAAAGGCCGAGTTGTCCAGCATTGCCGCCCTGAATTGAGAGAAACTTGCATGCAAGTCATTGAACCTGAAATAAGCTTCCCTTGCCCCAGGCTTCCCCAGATTGTGTGCTTTTTTTTTTTTTTCCCCCTTAATTTCAAAAATCATAACAATATCTGTGTGAAATGGTTTGCACTCTAGCCTAAGACTCCCGGTCCTACTTTGCTAGGTTGGGATTTCTCTTTTGCCTCTTCCCAGTTCAAGAGCAACCTTTACTTTGAGAAGTCTGGCAGGGGTGGGACAGGCACGTTCTGGGTCTCTGTCTGTAAGTGCTGTAAAGGCTTCCCCACTACCTTCTTGGCTCTGAAACACAATGCATTAAAAAGACAAAGAAGGACAAAAATCACCATGTGGAAGTTCCATTTGTCAGGTGCCCCAGCCTGCCCGTTTTCTTTCTCTCTCTCTCCTGCCTTGACTTTGAAATTGAGTTTTTCAGTGAGTCCAAAGCCAGAGGAAATGGCATTGTCTACTCAGTCCAGGACAGTTTGATCCTCATGAAAAGGAGAAATTGCCTGTATTGACAATAGGCAAGGCTTCTGGCTGGCAAGATCCGCGGTAGTGCAGATTTGCTACTGGGCCTCACTGTCCCCCTGCTGGGTTGGTTTTCCCAGTAATAGACTCCTCCAAGCCAAGTCTGACAATTAAGTGGTAAATACTCTGGTGGGTAGGAGTGGTGGGGGCAGAGGGATAGAGGTCAGTTTAAGTAGACCAAGAGCATTATATTCATTTCCTCCATGGCCTTCTCTGGCTATGCATCTCAATTCCCTGGAGATGAATAACTTGAGAATGTACTAGTTTCCACTAATATTATGAATTAACAGTAAGTAAGCTGTGTCAATGCTCCAGCTCAGTTGGGAGGGGGGGAGGGTAAAGTCTATTAACATTTATAATTATGTTGCCTTTTCATATTAATCCCTTCCCATGACTGAGGAATTAGGATTTTTCTCATCTGTTGATGGAAACCAGTCCCAAGAGGGTGTCCTGTTAAGTACCAGAAAATTGATGATGATACGGGGCCATACCCTTCCTCCCTACCCCCGCACCCCACAACACACACAGGAGCTCTTACCAGTCTTGTGAGATGCATCTGTGATATTCTACATATCTATGAGATTAGGCTTAAAGTAGGATTCTGGAAACCTATTACTCAAGTTAAACCAAGCCCCCTGGCCAGGAGTCCACCTTGGTGACTTGCCTTTAGCTGACTAGGGAGACTAAAATCCCTCCTTCCATGAAAGGCCCTATAGCTTCACAGAGCTCCTTTTCCCTCTGCCATGCCTCATTCTGAATTGGGTGTCCAATTTCTGACTTTTTTGGAGGTACCAAATGCACCAAGACCTTTTGTAATCCCATGACAGCAGAGAGCGTCAGGAAACAACAGAAAACATCAGTAGGATGTCAGAAGAGAAAAAAGAAATTTCTGCCATCAGAAATGGAGGCTGTAGGCTGTACATGAAAAAAAGCAGTGTTTGTGAGTATGGACTTTCCTTATGGGAAGTCAGGAGAAGAACGATGTTCTCATTGTGGATCAGGTGTTAGTTAGTGGTTTGATGCTATGCTTGTCTCCTTGAACATAGACACATTTCCTAAATTACTGGCCAGTGTTTAATTTATTAATAAAGAAATCTGGTCTGTGTTCTGTCTCTAGGTCACACCTAGCCGAAATGCGGTTTGTGACCATAGCCAAGTTATGAAGGGTTTGAGCCAGGAAGCTCTTGACGGCAGCTTGAACCAAAATGTGGTGAGTGGAGGTCAGAATGAAAGAAGGTGGGGCATCCTTGCTACATGGCTCTTTAGGTAGGTAAGAGCCGTGGGAAGAAGAGGAGAATCAGATCTGAAATCAGATCTCCTGAGAAGTGCCTGCCCTTACCCTGATCAGAGGACACAGTTACCCACTAAGCTTCAGAGGGGATGGATCTTCGCCTCTGCAGTTCAGGAAGGCCATGTGGGGACTCGGGTCCTGCTGTTCATCACTTTCCTTCACAGGCATGGTTTAATGGTGTAGCCATTCACTCCCAGCAGGCATAAATCCTTTTTCCCACAAGAGGATATTGGCTGGATGTTACGTTTATAGGACTAAAGGAGCAGCTGGCGATGTCGGATTCAAGGCAAGTAGGTTGTCTTGGCCATCCTAGTTAGCAGATGGCCAGAACTTGATAGATGGAAGATTATCAGGATCCAAGTCAAGGGCCAAATGGCACGGTGGACTGGAAAAGTAGATGGAGGCAGATATCTGAATGCAGACGCATACAGTCTGCTGGGGCCTCTCTGCTTCCGTTTCATCTTGCATCCAGCAGGAGAGACCACAGCTCCTCCTAAGGGCCTGGATTCCATACACAGCTCTAGACATGATGGATAATGCAGTTATGAAACTGATAGTTGGTTCAGTCCTTAACATGGTCTATTTTTTGGAAAGAGAATGTTATGAAGATTAGATTTCATCAGGCATTCCTATGAATCTGGCCTTTTGCCCAAAGCTACGTGTCAGAGTTTCCTGTATTGCTAATGTCTCTGTGTAGTTTGTTATATCTAAAGACAACTTAAAGGCTTTAATTCAGAGCCCTCTGTCACGGGCATGCTGTCCTTTTGAAGATGACTAATGCCAGGAAAGCTGCTCCGAAATGGAAGGGCCAGGAGCTAAGTTTTGCTGTGATAGCACAGACCACGAAGGCGGGGGGGTTCCCATTTCTTCGAGGCCATTTTAAGCTCATTTGTGCAATTGCCGCCTTCTCAGTATTACTGTGTAACTCCTTTGATCTCAGAGTGGAAGGTGGCAAATTTCAAGAGCCAGGAAAGCTCCTCATCTGGCTTTAAAAGGAGCTGCATATTACGAAACTGAGTGGATGTCAAATAACAAAACATAAATTTGGATCTTTTGAAATGTGAGCTCAAGTAGGTATCACGTTTAGAGCCGAGTACATTGAGAAGTTCAGGGATGAAATTGCTATTGTTTGACATTCATTGAAATGTGACTGTTTGGGTCAGGTTGTTGCCCAGTCCCCTCCGTCCCTCTTGAATGCTGCATTTGGGTTCAGCAGGACACCCCAGCTTTGCACATGTAATCCTCAGGATGGCGTGGCGAAATCATGGCCCCATTTTACAGGTGAGGACACTGAAGCTGTAAGGTTCGTCCCTGACTCAGAATTTCATTTTCACCCCCACCTTGGCCCTCTCTACTCTGGATGGAGACCAGAATGTAAATACGGGTTGTGCTCAAACAGCCTTCTTCACTGTAGGCATATTTCAAAGCTGTCCAAATTGCTTAGCTTATGTTCGTGATTTTTTTTTTTTAAAGTGGCAAATTGATTGAAAACAGTAAATGGAAAGGATTTATCAGTGAGGGTTGTGCCTTTACTGGAACAAACCCACTTATTAGCATGCTATTTGGATACTCACCCTGAGTTTTGGAACCAAGACACAGACTGGAGAGTAAGCTCAGTATTATTAGTGAGTTTCTTGGACCAGCCAATAATCTCTGTTATTTTCTCCCCTTCTCCTGATACATCTTCTCAATCCCAGCCATGGAATAGCTACAAGGGGTTGTGGAGGTGAATAGGCTTTGTAGAAGGTGTTTTCATGTATGGACTTGCTTAGAGTCTGGGGTCAGGCTCTTAAGCTTTAATAAGACCAGACCTGAGGAATCAGACATGGAGATACTGTAGCCAGAGGTGGTCAGAAAGTAAACCTTGATTAGTTTGCCTGGTTATTTTCCTCTCACATGTGATCGGTGGGCATAAGTCATGGGAGGTTAGGGACATTTTCTTTGAGTTTTCTCATCATCAAATAAGACTGAATACATTAAAGGGTCCCCCTGATTAGAAAATATCCGCAATTGGGATTGGAAATTAAAGTATCTGTGAAATACTTCCATGGTAGAGGAGGGGTAACATGGTTTTTGCGAAACACATAATTAATTGGGTTGAGGGCAAATGCTGTGTCTTGGTATGTGGACTCTCACTGAGAAACCGTTATGACAAATCATAAGCAAAAATTATTGGCATCATAATCTGTCCCCAGTCTTCCACTTCTACACATTCTAGAAACTCTACAGGTAAACTTTATGCTGTAACAAATGATCCAAATTAGTTAACACAACAATTACTACTTTGTGACTGTAGGTTTGATGGTCAGTTCTTCTGATTGGGACCAGTTTGGGTGGTCTCTGCAGACTTGGGGTAGTTCTTCTGAGGCGGGTGAGTCTGGAATGACCTCAGCTGGGACTACCTGTCTGTTCCATATCATCTCCCCCTCCAGGGGGCTAGCCTGGGATTCTCAGGGTGGTCTCAGAATTTCAAAGAGTAACAAGAGAGGATAAACCTCTGCTAGGCAGGCCTTTGTAAACTGTTCCCTACATCATGTTTGCTAATGTCCCACTGGCCAAAACAAGTCATGTGGTCAAACCCAGTTTCAAAGAGGGGAGCCATTGATCTAATTCTTGATGGGAAGAGTAGCTGAGTCAAATCGAAGAGGTGCGTGTGACGGGGAGGGCGGGAGTTTGTGGCTCTTTTGCCATTTCCCACAGATGTGAGAGTAACTACAGGTGGTTGAACTGGCCTAAACTTCTCTGCCTGACTGAATCTGGAGAAGGAAGACCACGTTTTTGTCTCTGACTTCAATGTGATATGGGATATTTCTCTCAGCTCTTACTTTATTCTTTCACTTTGGAAACTTGGCCACATTGACTGGTAGACTCACTTATCTTGCATTCTTAAGTTGTGATTTCATTTTTGACCGTGTTTTTAAAATGTTGGTAAGTATTTGCTATGGTAAATATGATTGTTTCATTTTGGTGTATTTTTTGTGATTATTTGCCTTTGAGGAATGTTTAGTGCTCCTCCAGTACATTAAAGCCCTGACTAGGGCTTCCTGTCAGGCAATTTGGAGGTATGCCAATGCCAACTCCCAGAATTCCAACTTGGTGATCTGATACATACACAATTCCTAGTCACTTACCCTTTTTAAAGTACCTGTGGTGTTTACGACGTAATACCAAATTCCACCTCACTTTATTAGTCTGTAAACGTAACACCAAACATAATGTGTCTGTGTATATTTATTCAAACCTGCGTTTGAATTTAGTCATAACTCAGGGCTCCAGACATTAATAGGTAATCGCTGTGACCTCATAGAGCATGTAACCCAAATTTCCCAACCTCAGCTTCTGCCCCATTGACACCTTGGGCCAGATAATTTGTTGCCGTGGGGGGCTATTCTGAACATTATGGAATTTTTAGCAGCAGCTCTGCCTCTATCCTTGTGATGCTAGTAGCCCCTCCCCCTTCAACCCTACTTATGAGAGCCAACAATGTCTACAGTCATGGCCTAATGTCCCGTGGATGGGGGTGGGGAGTGGGAGATAGGTAAAATTCGTCTGCAGTTGAGAACCACTACTCTGACTTGGAGGTGCTGAAGCAGAAAAGAGAAAGAAATGCATGAAGTGTGGGTATTGTCGGAGAGCAAACTAGGAGCAAAACCTAATGGACCATTTGTAAGGGGCAGAAGGAATATGGAAAATTTTTAGTTACCTTCACATTTTCACCTAAGATGGCCCTGAATTAACTAGGAGATATCAAGTTGGGTCTTGCTACGTGCTGAAAGGTTCACCAATATCTCAACTTCATTATGTTAAAAATGGAATATGTTAAATAGAAATACTACTTCTGAAAAAAAATTTCAGGAGATATGCTGACCACAGAGAATGGATTTTGAGAAACTATTTGGGAAGAGTCAGTCATCCACAAAAGTAGAGAAAATTATATCAAGACCCACTCGATACGCATCATTTAAGGTCATAAATGATGGAATGAGTGTCAGTCTCCCTGCATCTATGCCTTGCTTGCTTCCTGAATGGCTCTCCACTCTTGGATTATTTTGGACTAAAATCTAGATATTTCATTTCATTTGTAAATATTTCAATAATGTGTCTGAAAGAAAGTACCTCAATACCAAAATCAAAGTATGCTGGTGGAATTATAGCCTTCTGGAAGGGGCACAGATGAGAATTTGTGCTGAGTAATATTAGCAAGTTAGGGAAAGAATAGGTAAGAGGCTTGACTTCTGGGGGAATTAAAAACCCCAGGGAGAAATGAAGTTGGGAGACACTGTCTCTTCAGGCTCCTCTCCTGTTATGTCCTCCCCTCTCTTGCTTTGACTCTTAGAGATTCCTCTTTTAGTATGAGGTAAAGCACAGGAGACTGGGAGCCTAAGAAAGAAGAGGAGGCTGGTAGGGCACAGATCCATTTTCTAAGAAGGAGAGGAAAAAAAACACATCACAAGAAGGTATTGAAATATTCAGTCAATGATGGATTACTCTTTGATGACTTTCAATGACTTTTTAGCAGATCCAGGTGTACTTTTAATAAAACAAAAGCGAAAGAAAAGTCTTACAGTTGCTTTTTAAGATTTTATTGGGACTGTGGTATTTCTCTCCCGTTCTGATATATTCTGAGAAGTTTCTTTCTTTTGATTTAGACTTCCTCCCTTGATTTCATGATGTCATAAATCTTTTGTGTTTGGTGAGAGCCGTGGTCTATGTAAGACCTACAAGGCCCACTAGATAACATCTATTTCCGCCCCCCCTTCTCTTCGCAAGATTAAACTGAGACTGTTGTGTCTGATGCCAGAACAGATTTAACCAATCATGTTTCCTTTACATGTAGGTCAGTCCAAGGGACAATTCCGCACTGGATCCTATTATCCATGGGTTGAAGGGCGTCGTACATCATGGTAAGTAAGCCACGTACGCTTCTTTTTACTGGGATGTGAACAGCTAAGGTCTTTACCTAAAGGAATGGGGTTATCTTGTAGAGGACAGAGGGTGACACCCATTCTTCACCCACTGATGTTGAAGGGCATGAGAGCCATTATTTGATGGGTAAAGAGCACACCCATTTATTACCTGCAAAGGGATCTGGGTTAACAGTAAGCAATTTGTTTCTCTTCAGGTACCGCTTTGAATGCATACGTTATCAGTCAAAGCACCCAAAGAGCCACCATTGGTATGCGCCGAACCTGCCACTGTCTCATGTCTCCCTTAAAAATATTCTTCTTTCGTGTATCTTTGCATTAATAAATTTCTTGATTTGCCTCTCAGATTTTGGGGGAAAAATTTTAAGTAGCTGTGACAAGTCATTAAACTTGGCTGCATGTGAGCAAGCATCACCAGCTCCTAGCATGGAAAAAGCTAGGCCGTGTGCTGTGTAGCAGGCGTCGTATCCCCAGGCATAAAACTGGGAGGTAAAGTAAGATAAATGGGTTCTGTCTTTCCCAACTGGTTTTTATTGGAGGAATTTCCCTGCAACTTTATTACCGGTGACGCATCATTACCTATGACATCAGGATCCTCTGATTTCAAAAGTACCCTTGTCGCAGGGAGGTGCGGAGTCTTAGAGGTAATGTAATGATTTGCGAAGTTTTAATCATCTAATTAGAATTCCAAAGACATTGACAGAAATAGCATTAGTAACCATAATAAATCTCCCCTTCATCTCCACAGCTGTGATAAAACATCTTCACACCTTTCTAGGAGGATTGTCTTTCCACATTAGCCGACTCGGCAGAGCTTCCCAGACCTCTTCCCCCATTTCTCTCAGGGAAGCTAAAACCAGTTGTCAGCATGCAGTGGAAGTGAGTAGGATTTGGGATGTAATTGTCCTGCTCTTAGAACCATTCAGTCGTGCAGCAGGTAACAGTAATACAGTGAGTAAAAGTAGGAAGATGGTGTGGCCGAAGACACCCACCTAGAGGTTTTCATGGGTGGCAGGTTTCCACGGCTTCCTCTCAGTTTCAGTTTGTGTCTCAAAGCGAAGGCCTCACGCAGAGCTGGATTAGGCTGTGAGGCCAGAGAACAGGGCACCTTTACCCGAACTGTTTCTGCCTGAACGTTTGTGCTTTGCTGTTGGTAACAGCAGGGGTGGTTTTGGACAGTAAGCATATTCGCTTTGTACTCTGGGCAGCCTCGAAAGTGCAAAGCAAGCTGGTATGGGGGCAACACGTTGTGCATTCTGAGCTCCTTTCCCAGAAGATCCCCTTGGGTACCGAGTCGGTCAAACTCCTTCCAGAAATTCATCATGTAGACTGAGTTTGGGGGCTTGAAATGTAGTAAATGATGAATAGATCTTCCTTCCCCACGAACTTTTTGTCCTGTTTAAAAACAAACACACTGGCGCCTGGGTGGCTCAGTTGGTTAAGCCACTGCCTTCAGCTCGGGTCGTGATCCTAGTGTCCTTGGATCGAGTCCAGCATCGGGCTCCTTGCTCTCAGCGGGGAGCCTGCTCCCCCCCCCGTCTGCCTCTCTCTTTCTGACAAATAAATAAAATCTTTATAAAATATAATAAAAACAGGGGCGCATGGGTGGCTCACTGGGTTAAGCCTCTGCCTTCGGCTCAGGTCATGATCTCAGGGTCCTGGGATCGAGCCCCACATCGGTCTCTCTGCTCAGCAGGGAGCCTGCTTCCCCCTGTCTCTCTCTCTCTGCCTGCTGCTCCACCTATTTGTGATCTCTGTCTGTCAAATAAATAAATAAAATCTTTAAATATATATATATATATATATATATATATATATATATAATAAAAACAAACACACCATGGAGAGTTCTAGAATCTTCGAAATAGGTACCAATTCTTTGGTCTGCGAGGAAGCATTCCCCCAGCTATGGCATTTAAGTAGATCTGTGTGTTCTTATCTCCACAATTATAATTGAAGGAAATCCCATATGTTAAAAATAAGCAGAAGTTTCTACTAGCTCCCAGATCCCAAAATCTCTGTAAACTCACTGGGTAGTCATCATTTAGTTCATGCGATCTGTGCTAGCATAATCGTGTTATCCTTGCTCATTATCTACAGAGCAAGGCTGTTCTGTGTACGCTCTTCTATGTTTACTGGCACAGGGAGGGTGGCAGAGATGTCCTGGGTTGTGGTTTCAACACTACTTCCTAGTAGAGAAGTCAGAGGAGACCTATCAGAAATAATTCCCTGCAAAAGGGAGTTTACTTACTTAGACAGCAAAAAAGAGTGGCAGGCCCCCTGTGTGTGATTGAGAGACGCAGGGAGGTGTCTGGAAGGGAGGTGAGGTGAGGTAAGGGGCTGCCTCTCTTTTCCTCCAGCCTGCCTGGAGTGCTGTCCCTCCCAGCTTTTGCATTTGCTGTTTCTGCGGCTTCTGTCAAGAAGGTTCTTGCCTCAGCTCATCACAAGGGTGTCTCCCTTTATCATTTTAGGTCTCAGTTCAGATTTGAGCCTCCTCAGACAGTTCTTTCTTTATTATCCTGTCAAATGCCCCACCCGCTCACCACTCCCGTGGTTCCCTGTCACGTCATCCTAAGTTACTTTCTTCAAACCCCTGAAAAGTATCTGAAATAACTGTGTGTTTTATTTACTCATGTGTTACCTACTAAACCATCAGCTTCATGAGGGCAAGACCTCCTGTATGTGTGGCCAATGACAGATGCTCCGTAAATGTTAGCCAAGTCAGTGAGTCAGATAAACCAACAAATAAGTGAAAATACAAAACTGGGAGAAGAGGAGGAGAAACCAAAGGCCACTTGAGTTTTGCTTTGACTGGGAAGAGAAGGGAATATGAGAACATCTTGGAAACCTGACTTTGTCCCCGCCCCCAGTTCTCAGGCTGTTGCTGACTTCCGTTGTGATAACCGTCCTCTCTTTCGTCGTTCTTCCAACAGAGAGTGAACATTTGAAATGGCTAAAACAACTTTTGTTGGAACTAGAAGCATCTTCAAGTTGAAGGTCCTGTGAGGGAATTGAATGATCTGTTAATTTGATGGGACATAAATAATCGTGCCCTTCACGGAATCTCTGGCTTGGAAATGATGATAGAAATGTGTAAAAAGGAAAAATCAATATGGCTTTCTGTTACAGTTCAGAATTGGTTTTATTTCGTCAGCTCTGGGAGCCATATCTTAGAATATTAATTCATCATTAAGCGAAGGGGGTTTTTTTTGTTTTTTTTTTTTTTATTAATAGGAAAAATCTTGCACATTCTTTCAGCTGAAATGACAATGAGAAGTGTGGTCACCCCTGCAGTTGTATTTGGCATATGGTCGTCAGGGGCCTCTGTGAGGCAGACAGCAAGGTGGGGTTTTCAGTGCATGTGAATTTGTTGGCAGAGAGGGCTAAAGAGGAAAGGAAAGAAGCAGGGCCGTGTGGGGACAGGGTCAGCACCGCAGTACAGATCTGATATCTCCGAATGGGGAAGGAATCTAGGAGGACTGCCTGAAGGCAGCTCTCAGAATGTCCTGGCTAGGTCCCTGAAGCACCTCAGGGCCAAGACGGCCTGTGTTGGGTTCCCCTGCCATGTGGAGTCACCGGCTAGAGCGTCCCATCAAGACCAGACGCCATGAGAACACTGGGTTCAGCCTTGAAGGGGCAGAAGCTATCGGCTGGCTGTTAACCTGGCTCCTCGTGACAGCTTGTCTCTGGAAGGAAGATCTTGGGCATGTACCTCCCTTGGTTGGCATGGAGGTTCCTATCTTCCTTCCTAATCCCATTTCCAAAGAGGTTTTTATTGGGTCCCCTCACTCTTAAAATGCTCACAGATTCTTAGAAGCAGTGCTTGGTCCTCTCATGCATATTTAGTAAGTGCCTCATCAAGGCAGACCACGAAGCTAGGCAGACGGAGCACACAGCAGACCTAGAGCTGCCCTCCTCGCCTTTATAAAGTCTCTGGGGACACACACAGTTAAGCATTGCCATTGTGATAAGGAATGGGGAACAGCAGGTTTAACTCAGACTGGGGCGGTGTGGAGGCAGCACCACAGGCAAGGTGACCACTGAGACCTCCCGAGTGCGTAGAGACCATGCAGGAGGAGAAGTGAGGGGTCAGTGTTTCAGGCAGCACCATAGTCGATGGAGGTCTCTGGTGGTGGAAGTGCATGGAGCTTGTTTGAGGCTCTGCGCTCGGCAACATGGCGTCTGTGCTGCTGGCGAGAGAGATCTAGAAACCTCCTGGCAAACATGAAGTGTTGTTTCTTATGTGTTCGTGTTCCCATGTAAATTGTGATTTTTACAAACTTGAGAGCCATGAAGAAATATAAATAGAATGGAGAGATGTGATTTGCCATTGATTCTGGTCCCATCTATCCATTGAGCGTAGACGGAAGCACTAAAATGTGTGTCATCGGCTCCCAAGAGCACACTCCCAAGACCCACCGTGGAGGAAAGATCTAGGGAGAAACTGTGAATCCTAGTCATAGCATGGACTTGGTCATTTACAGCGCTTTTTGTACTCAGCAACCAGCACTTAGTAGAAGTCACGCCTAATAGAAATACTGGTTCCAAAAAACAGTCTAGTTCTTTTTTTTTTTTTAACCCATTTAAGGGGAAAAAAGGGAAAAAACTCAACTTGTATGTACATTGGTATAGAAATACAACCATCCCTGACAGCTAGTTTTACCTAACTGACCGATGCTCAGAAATGTACATTATATCCTATGTCAATTAAAAAGTTTGTTTGTTTGTTTGTTTTACTTTCACATTTTTGGATTACCTGCTTTTCCTTTCTTTTTTTTATAATATCCATCCAAAGAAAATCTAGCAGGCTGTTTGTGTTCGTATTCTAAAGTATCGTGAAAATGCATCAAAACCCGAACCACTCCTTTTTGTCCATCATCTAAGAGAGATCTGTTTTTGTATTTTTTTTAAGATTTTATTTATTTATTTATTTGACAGAGAGATAGATCACAAGTAGGCAGAGAGGCAGGCAGAGAGAGGGGGAAGCAGGCTCCCCTCCGAGCAGAGAGCCCGATGTGGGGCTCAATCCCAAGACCCTGAGATCATGACCCGAGCCGAAGGCAGAGGCTTAACCCACTGAACCACCCAGGCGCCCCAACCGTTTTTGTATTTTTGCAAGGAAACTTGATAGTAGCAACTGCTTGGATGTTGAGCTTTGACTCCCTGACTGTGTTTTCCCATTCCCCACCATCATCTTCCTTAGTGAGCAGGAACAGTACCTTTCTCCTTCAGAGGAAATGTGAGGGGGGCAGATAGAAATTGCCTCAGACCCCAGTCAGAGCCCGATGGCTCATCCCCTTGTCCTCCCTCCCCAGGTTCTTCCGAGAAGGCTGTCAGTGAAAGTACAAGTAAATAAATGATCACCTGAGAACACCCTGCACTTAAAGAAAGGCACAAGTTTTACAGTGATGAAAGTTGGGGCTGTGTCAGGATCAAAACTCTCTTTGCAGAATAGCTTCCCCGACTGACTCTTTATTCACTTGGGTTCATTTTGGGGGTATTCATACCCATTTTCTCCCCTGCCCTGGGGCCCTGGGATGCTCATCCACTCACCAGATCTACAGACAAAGTCATGGAATAGCTAGAGTTCAATCCAGGCATTTGACAGAAAGGGGAGAAATAAAGGAAACTTGGGAACGTACGTGACCACCTGGCCAGGCTTTTCCACATGGCGGTAGGAGTTGATGCAGCTGGATCTGCTCTTTTTTTTCCATATTCCACTTGCTAGGATTAAGGTTCCTATAATCAAGAATAATCTGGAAGAGAATCCAGACCTGGAGTGGTCTGAATTTCTTCTAAAACAGGGGCTAGGCTTTCTCTTACACAGCAGCTGATACATCACTCACCACAGACACGAATTAAAAAGAAGACAGGCCAGGGCATGGTACCATTGGGACCTCAGGACAGCTGCGGTGGGGATGCAGATGGCCCAGCCTCTCGGAAAGCAACGTGGCCATTTCTGCCTATGTCGCACCTCTACCTTATCCTCTGAGCTGGCAAGTCCACATGTAGGTATGTACCCAAGAGAAATGTCCACAGAAAGATTTGCCCATGGGAGCTTTGTTTATAATGGCCCCAGAGTGGAACCAGCCCAAATGTCCCCCTACACATGCAAGTCGTAGAATAACCAGGCAGTGAAATATTATACAGCAATGAAAAACAATGTGCTCCTTCATTGACATGAAAACAGAAGAGCACATACCGCCTACTTCCCTTTCTGTCAACTTCAAGAACAGACAAAACTCACCTTTGGCGATAAAAGCCAGAATACTGAGGCGAAGGGGTATCGTAAAGGAGAAGAAACATAAGGGAATTTCCTTAGATGATAAAAATATTACATATCTTGACCAGGAGGATGATGACATAGGTAATAATATACAAATTCATCCTACTGTCCCCTTAGATTTATACATTCAGTTGTTTGTAAATGAAAGAGTAGCCCATGTATATTGCACAGTGACTTCTCAAAGATAATACATGCACGGAGCTTAAAAATCCTGACAGTGTCCAGTGTAAGCAAGGCTGGGAATGCTGGGAACTCTCACACTTTTCTGGAAGCAGTTTGGTGGTATTTAGCCACACTGATTCAGTACTCCAGCTCCCAAGCATGTCCCCCAAAGAACGCAGATAAAAGTGTACCGTGAGATGTGTACAAGAATGTTCGTGGCATTGTTTTTCCTAGAAATGCCTCACAGGCCTGTCGTCAGCAAGCTAGATAAACCCAATGCAGGCCTGCAAGAGAACATTTCACCCCGATGGAAAGGGTTGGAATCTTATGCCTCTCCCCAAACCGGGGCACATCTGAGAACCACAAAGTGAAGCAAGAGGCTGAAGAGTGCATAGGGTAAAACACTAAAGGAAAGGCAAAGTCATGATTACTTTCCAAAAGAAGATGGCGGTTACTTCTGGAGGCAGGTTCAGAAAGTGATGAGGCACCGGCCCAGGGAGGGTGGCAAGGGCTTCTCCCGTTCTGGTCACTCCGGGGCTCACTTGAGTATATTTACGTTATCTATTTATGTTTTAGGCATCTTGCTGAAGGTGTGTTAAATTTCACAATCAAAGACAGTCACTAGTTTTAGAAAGTAAGAGATATTGGCGGCGCCTGGGTGGCTCAGTGGGTTAAAGCCTCTGCCTTCGGCTCAGGTCATGATCCCAGCGTCCTGGGATCAAGCCCCGAATCAGGCTCTCTGCTCAGCAGGGAGCCTGCTTCCTTTCCTCTCTCTAAGCCTGCCTCTCTGCCTACTTGAGATCTCTGTCAAATAAATAAATAAAAACTTTAAAAAAAAAAAAAAAAGAAAGGAAAGGAAGAGATTCTGACGGAGCTTTCCTCGGGACACATCAGGTACTAGGGAGCTTTGCAGCAAGCAAGGAGGAGGATCGCCAGCACTGTTTAAAAAACTTTCCACTGTAAGCACCCCTGACAGGCTGTTTGTTTCTCTACAAGTTGATTGCAGGCCAAAGAAAGAACTGCAGCTGCCTTGGGATTCTATCATTAAGAGATGACTTTGAGAGCCAATAACTCCTTTGGGAATTGAGATTAAGGAAATCAGAAACAAGGGGGATGGACCTTAGTCTCAGGTCTAAAAACAAAGGCTTCCCGTGCTGCTGTGTGGGTACATGCTGGCTCTACACCAGGCAAGGGTCTCACTGGCCTGACGGGCACCGCTGAATCCCCAAGAAAGCCTCTGAGACACAGCTCTCATGCCCCCCATTATACAGAAGGGCGTGCAAAGCGAGCCTTGGCTGAGTGACTTGAAGTAAGGTCTTCATGACTTGAGAGTGGCTCTCATGACTCCCAGACCATCTCCCCCTCTGTTCTCTGCCAGGGTCACACCATGTGCCTCTGATTGAGGTTCCTCGCATAGACTGTGGAAGGGGCAAGTGAAGAAATACTTAACAGAACCAGAGTCTGTCATTATCACTCTGGCACTATTGAGATTATCCCCAGGGTCTGAGATCTGGACATAAACTCTCTGTCTGAGGCTAAATGGCTCAAGTTCCTGAAAAGTATCTTGCATGAACTTTGGAAGAAAAGGACAAATCCCAGAACAAGGGACTTTTGGGGAAAATTAAACTATTAGGCAGAAATAGTCTGTGCCATGACAATCAAGCAGCAAGATGGCGGCCCAGAGATGTACTGATAGGGCTTGAAAGGTTCTTACCTGTTTTGTATATGTGAGCTTGAAGCTTCTTTAATCAGAGTCTAACCGTTGTCCCATCTATGGAGGGCCTAAGAAGTGATAGGTAAGGTGTTGAGTAAGATGAACAAGCTTTTCCTTGCCTTTAGGAAAATTTTAATATCATGAGAATCCTTTTTTTTTTTCTGTCCTTCCCATTCTTGTTGCTGAAGATTAAAAACACTAATATTCTTCACCTGCAAAGTAATCTCATGTGTTCACATGAATAAGCAATTAGAACTTTGGAATGAGTTTTCTGAAAAGTCTGTGTTAAGGAATATTTCTAAAGAAATGGAATTTGTTATTTTTCACCTATATTGTGATTCTTAGGAACATTGGTTTCTGCAAGGATTCTGGAACAGTGCTTCAGAGTTCCAACTGTCCTGGTTTTGAATCCTGCACAGATTGCTACGTCTCTCCGTCCCTCTGGGGTTCCACCTTGTAAAATGGGGGTAAGGAAAGGACCTGCCCCATAGGTATTAATGCTAACTGTATTAGAATAGGGAACGAACCGAGAAGGAAGGACACCTGGCATGTGTCCACTGTCCTCTACATCGGCAGCCAGCGAGTACAGTCAGTGATCCAAATCTGGCCTGCTGCCCACTTTTGTAAATAAAGTTTTATTGAAACACAGTCACACTCACCTGTTGACCTGTTGCCTATGACTCTTTCTGTACCACAATAGCAGAGTTGAGCAGCCGTAACAGAGATGCTCTCTGGCCTGCAAAGCCTTAAACACTTACTCTCTGGCCCTTTACAGAAAAGGTTTGTCAACCCCGCCTTACCTAAGCAGTAACAATTACAGTAGCTCTGCTAATAGAGTTGCCTTCTCCCGGTGGCCCGTTCACGTGGGGACAATGTAAATACCTATTCGGGCCATTACTTCTTACCATCTGGTAGACTTTACAGAGACGGGTTTCACTTTTTTTTTTTTTTTTTTAAGATTTTATTTATTTATTTCACAGGGAGAGAGAGGGAGAGAGGAGAGAGCGAGCACAAGTAGGGGGAGTGGCAGAGGGAGAGGGAGTTGATCCCAGGACCCAGGGATCATGACCTGAGCCAAAGACAGACACTTAACCGACCGAGCCACCCAGGAGCCCCTAGAGGAGCTTCACTTTTGATCTTGGCAGAATGACCAGCCAATCTGAATGTGTTTCACCTGAATTCATGAGGGGTGTGTTTTAATGTTTACCTCAGAGAAAGAAATCAAATAATTTTCTCATTTTGAATGGTGGAAAATGTTTCAAGTTAGAAATAAAGTCCATACCTCTGCTTTATTACTGAGCAGCCCACTGATAGTTTTGAATGTCTTAACACGTGACAAAATTTCCCCTTTGAAGTTTATGTTCCCAGCGTCGAATTACGTGGAACTTTCCTGAAGTGTGCTATGAATATGTAGTACCTTGGTCTTGGCTAATTGGCTCCCATCTGCTAGGGATCCAGGAAGGGCAGATGCTTATCTGAACACTTTTGATCTCAAAATCTTGGAGAAACAGTCACACTGAAGCCATTTCCACAGTTTCCTGGACTTCGGTGTGTCAGAACTGCCATAGATGTGAGCCATTTGTGTCTCTTCTCTTAGCCAAAGCCAGGAAATGGGATGCTGGGCGGCCTCTATTTTATCACCCATAGTGTTGTGAACAATAATGTTAAGACAGAAAAAGACTTCAAAAGTGATTCCCTTCAGATCGTCTTTGAGTTTGAGGCCAATTGTCATTTGGCCAGCCTTCTTTGTCACTATTTGATCGTTTGAACAGGATCATGGGAGCCCAAGGAAATGCTTCTCCTGGTCATTTCCATGGGATGTGGAGAGCCAAGAGAGAGATTAAACCATGTCTCCTGTCATCTCCTGCAAGGTGCTCGCTAAAGTGCCTGGGGCTACTTTGTGGGATTTTCTCACCTTGCTATATCCATTCCACCTTGATGTAGGAGAGGCGCTGTGGTGTCATGGTCGAGGGCAAGGGCACAGGCTCTGGGGGTGAGTACCGGTTCTGCTTTGGACTAGTTGTACAGTCTGCACAAATCACTTAGTATCTCCACTCCATACAGAGGTAATAATAATGCCAGCGTTACTGGTTTATCCCAAGGAGGTAGTGACTTCTCGTACCAAATTGTGCCTCGCACACAGTCAGCACTCAGCGTCAGCCGTTGTCGTTGCCACTTTCACCGCCACCCTCCCCATTACTGTTGTTACTTGTTGACGTGCGTCTGGGGAAGGCCGTGTGGTGACAGGAAGTGATTGTGGACCCCTAAGCATTGCCACCGTCACTACCTGACTAGAATGTGTGTTGCTTGAGTTAGTTGAGTCACATAAAATAAAATGAAATGAGGAAGACCATGGTCACCAAGGATTTGGGAGTAGCCAGTCCCTTTGAGATCAGGGAAAAGGGTCAGGGGCAGGGAATCAGAAAGTGTGGGAAAGGAAGAAGCAGTAGCCTCTCCTCCACTGGGCTGTGGACCCAGCCCTGCCTGCATGTTCTGTGTGTAAACTCTTAATTAATCCTAGCCAGTAGCACAGATAGGTAGAAATTCTTAATCCTGTGTTACAGAAGGGTGAACTGAGATTCAGAGAGATTGGCTAATTGTCCCAGCTCGTGGAGTGGGACAATAATTTGAACCCAAATGTATTAGATTCTGAATCCATTCTCTTACTAGCTCTGCTGGGCCAGGTTCTGTTTCCAGCATTGATTAACATCCTGATTATTGTCAAAACCATCTCATTCTTATGAACCTCAGTTTTTCTTCTGTGAGTTAGGTCATTGATCAAGCATCAGAAGGAGGCTAAAAGACTGTGGGTACCCTGTCAGTCATGGCCACCCTGTAAGGAGAAGAGGCAGCAGTGGAACTCTTTGGTGACAACACTGAGTTTTTTCACTATATGTATCTGTATAATGTGTCATGTTCATTTCCTTAATTGTTGATAAGACCCTGCTCTTTGTGTTTCTTTGGAAGTATTAATGACAATGCAGTTTTATTCAGATGTCAGTCCTTAAATTAAAATGCCACATTTGACCAATTGAAGAGACCAGTAAACTCAAGGAGCTTAAATGTCCTTGAACCAGGGTGTAGTGGCTGTTTGATGACCTTGGAGCGCCTCTGTGGGTGCTTGAGTTCAACAATGTTTAATCAGGTAGGCTGTCTCCTAATGAAGCTGCCCTTGCTCAGAACCTGGAATAACACTAGCTGTTCATGTCATAATGTGGGCCTGTAGGATTTTCTCCGGACTATGCCTGTTATAAAAGCTGAAGGGTAGGAATTTAATTCTCTGCCCACTGGTGGAAAATGTTTCAAAGTAGAAATAAAGTCCATACCTCTGCATCCCCATGTAATTTGCCCCATTCATTCTCAAATGGGATGCTTGTTGCCATCCCTTTTAAATGTCCTACTTCTTCTATAGGAACAGGGGGTCAGCAAGCTTTCTCTGTAAAGGGATCGATAGCAAATATTTTAGGCATTGCTCCCATATGTACTCTGTTGCAGCAACTCAATTGTGCAGTTGTAACCTGGAAGCAGGCATAGATCATTTGTATACAAATAGCCGTGGGTGTGTTCCAATAAAACTTCATTTACAAAAATAGCTACTAGGCTAGATTTGGCCTCTGGGCTGCTTTTGACGTAGAATTACTTAGTGACTTAGTTCGATCCATGTTTTTCAGCCATGTATGAAGGACCTACCCTTTAAGGCCCTGTGTTGTGTCCTGGGGGTATAGTCAGGAGCTACGGTCTTGCTGTCATGGAGCCTCCAGCCTTCTAGAGAAGAGATCACTATCCACCAATTACACGGCCTGTAATGAGACTGAGGTCTGCACAGTCATGACCATGAGCATGGTCAGGAGTTGATACCCACTCCACAAAGTTGTGAGGCCTTGTTTTGAGAAAACCAGCCATACCCGACCCTGAGCTCATATACCATAAACGTGCACCAGTCAAAAGAGGTGAACCCCAGTCATGTCAATATCCCAATGTCCTCAGTTCTGTGACTCTCGTTTCTTCATGTGCTTTCTGTCATGTGTTTATGCCATGACATTACATTAGTTTCAGGGATACAACATAATGGCATGATATTTTTATATATTGTGAGATGATCACATCTCTCATCACACAGTTGAATTTTTTTTCATTTCTTCGTAGTTTAACAACTCTAAAGTCGGGGTGCATCTTACACTGATATCGTGTCATTCTCTAATTAGTAATGTGCCGCCTTTAGTAGTGGCATTTGAAATAATGATACATCTTATTTATAGTCGTTAGTGACTTAGATATGAAAGAAATGCAGTATCTTGGATGTATTGGTTATTTAAAATACCCCAACTACCATGCTTGTTTGTTCCTTCATTCTCTTTTCACGTAACTATTGGGAACCTACTATGTTCCAGGCAGTGTTTTAGTTGCTGGGTGTATGGGGTGAATGAGAGAGGCAAGGTCTTTGCCCTTGTGCGAAATCAGGCTCTTGAGGGAGACGGACAGTAAATGAGTAAACACACCCTGGGAAGGAAATGAACTGGGTGTGTTGGAGTTAATGGCATCAGGAACATATCAGGTGGGGTGTTCGGGGTGGAGTCTCAGGAGATGGCATTTGAGCTGAGTCTCCTGGGATGAAAAGGAATCCGCCATATGGAGTGGCAATGGGGAGAAGCATTCTTTTTTTTTTTTTTTAAAGATTTTATTTATTTATTTGACAGAGAAAGATCACAAGTAGATGGAGAGGCAGGCAGAGAGAGAGAGAGAGAGGGAAGCAGGCTTCTTGTTGAGCAGAGAGCCCGATGCGGGACTCGATCCCAGGACCCTGAGATCATGACCTGAGCCGAAGGCAGCAGCTTAACCCACTGAGCCACCCAGGCGCCCGGGGAGAAGCATTCTAAGCAGAGGGAACAGCAAGGTGAGGAGACAGGTGGGTGGTCAGCAGGGGTGAGAGCAGAAGCAAAGAGATGCAGAGGTAGACAGATCATGCAGGGCCTCATGGCCGTGGAGGGAGTTTGGATTTTGACGGGCTCTAGGAGGAAAAAAAAGATTGGCTGCTTCCAGCCACTGGAAGGTTGGAGCTGGGCAGTGTCAGGGCTAGATTTATGCTTGTAAAAGCTGGAAGAGTTCTCAGTCTTCTGTGAAATTTTCTCACCTCCTCGTGTTTACGTTGTAAGGGACTCAGAGCCCTGGGCCCGAGAATGGGCTGGTAGAAAGAGCCCAGTGCTGGCTGAGACCCAGATTTACTCCCACCTCACTGTGTGATCCTGACCCAATCACTTTTCCCCTTTGGACTTTGTTTTCCTTGTTTGTAAAATGAAGTGGAACTAACATCCTCTGTAACTCTTTGGAACCCTGCAGTGCTTTGTGATTCTCGGGGGACTTTGCCCAGGATTCCCTCATTGTAACCTTAGGCTTATTCCTTAAAATCATCTATCATGAAGCCTTGTAAGTAGCTATACCTTGAAAATGGTCCAGGCCCGTCCCTTTGGTCCATCTTTCCCATTCCTTCCTGACAGCCAGCATCCAGTTATATAAAGCAGGTATCAGGGGCACCTGGGTGGCTCAGTGGGTTAAAGCCTCTGACTTCGGCTCAGGTCATGATCTCAGGGTCCTGGGATTGAGCCCCGCATCAGGCTCTCTGCTCAGCAGGGAGCCTACTTCCTCCTCTCTCTCTGCCTGCTTCTCCGCCTACTTGTGATCTCTGTCAAATAAATAAATAAAATCTTAAAAAAAAAAAAAAAGCAGCTATCACTACTTGTGTGTTTGTATGTATGTATTTTTAGAGAGTGAGAGAGAGAGCACGAGCAAGAGCGTGGGGATGAGGGATAGAGGGAGAGGGAGGAGAGAGAGAATCTTAAGGTCCATGCCTGGTGCAGAGGCTGATGTAGGGCTCAACCTCACAACCCTGAGATCATGATCAGAGCCAAAATCAAGAGTCAGACGCTAAACTGACTGAGTTACCCAGGTGCCCCTCACTGCTTGTATTTAGATCATAAAATTAATTCCTTGGCTCCTTCTGGGAGGCTTCTCTCACTGTGTTCATTTTAAACTAATGCTTTCTGACCTCTCTGATGGCTCCTAGAATCCACACTCCTAAATTCCCTGGATTCTGACCCTCAGGCTCTCTATTTCCACCATGACTTCCATTTTCTGTTTCTGTGGTCAGCAGGCCCTTTAGTTATGAGCTCGTCACACCCAGAGCTCCTCCCAGATCATACAGCACACTCATGGCCCATCTGGACTTAACCCTGAGCTGCTGACTCTGTGTTCTAGTGTTTTGGCATCTTCATAATTTTTAACCAAATTCCAGATTGTACTTTAACCAGCAGCTGATCTTTTTTTTTCCTCCTAGAGCCCGTCAAATTTTGGGCTGTTGAACTTTTCCTTCTATCTTCCCTCTTGCTCACTTCACCCCAGCCACACATCAGGCAGAATCCCTTTGCACTAGCTTTTCTCTCTGCTAGGAATGTTCTCTCAAGGTTGCTGCATGGCTCACTTCTGCATTTGGGTTTTTAATCAGATGCTTCCTTCTCAATGAGCCTGCTTTTAAAATTGCCATTTTCAAAATAGTCAGGGGAGACTTCATTGAGAAATGTGTCATTCAAATATGACTAACTTGTTAGCAGCTGAAAGGCATTTGATCTAAAACCAGCCATGAATAGAGAGCAGTAAAGAAAGAAGAGCCAATGCAAAGGCCCTGGGGTCATGTGATTACGGGACAGCAAAGAGACCAGGATGGCTATACCTGAGAGTCAGAAAGTAGCGGTGGATGAGGCTGCAGACAGTGTGGGGGCCCGTTTATACAGTGCTCACAGAAACTGGGTACTCTAATATGCTCAGCATTATTAAAAATGCGGACTCTCGGGATCAGAATCTACATTTTAACAAGCTCCCCAGGTGATGTGCGTGAACATTAACTTTGAGAAGTACTGTTAAGAATCTTCTTCCTCCATTTGGAGTGACCTATGACCCAGTTTTTTCCAATGTTACTCTCTCCCTACCCTCCCCAACACAAAGCATACCAGTGCTTTGAAGTGGTTAAGGAAAACGTAATAGCTTTTCCTTATAAAGTTTTGGGAAATCCTGAAAGAACTAAACAATCACTGGGCTGAAAACAGAAGCTTGGGCTTTCTTATATTTGTTTATCTTAACCCTACTATTCTAAAATAGGTTGACTGCTTTTTGAGGGCTGGCACATTCTTCCCTATATATCTTCCAATGTAATACTTTGTTCATTGGGGTATGTGTGCTTGTGTGTGTTTTCAGTATAATTCCATGATTCTTGGTTACTGCATAGGTCTCATCAATATTTTGATTGTTCATCGTATCTTATAAAGGGCTTTCTCTCTTCCTATATAACCAAAGTATTGAAAATATGAGGTTATTAACACAGTGAAAAATGCAATCAATCAGATGATTATCATCTAATGTTTTAATGATCACATTTTTAATCCAATTATGCATGTTTGAATCTTTCAAATTTTCTTTAATTAAAGATTGCCTCCTGGCACTGCTATCAGAAATAAGGAATTGAACAGAATTGAGCCAGATATAATTTAATGTTGAAAGGAAACTGCAAGGATAACTGGGCCACGCTGGGTTTAATGGTGACCATGACTTTACAGCCCTCATACAAAATTTCCTAATTGATAAGAAAAATTTAATCATCTTCGGATATATTCCGTTTGCATTCAAATAAGGTATTTCTTTTTCTAAATAAACCTCCCCTAACTGATTATTCATATTGTACGTGCAAAATGCTTAAAAATGAAAGACAGAGTTGGGTGAAATGTAGACTACTTAATACAGTGTGTATTTAATATAAAAGTCATACATTATTCATTTTTGCAATTTGAATAACTTTGAATTTAGCATCCCTGTTCTTCATCTTTTTCTTTGATGAACAATTAATTATTAAAATATAATATTGTCTGCATACAGCACTGGGATCCTTGAAAGTGGAATATGAGATTCATTCCCTTTCAATTCTTTTATCTGGTAATGCACAGAACCTGCTTATTATGGTTTAATGGAATGAATGGTGGTATAAATAGAGTGTTTCAAATATTTTGCTCAACTAGGTAGGTGGCTGGGATAGGAATGTTTTGAATTCAAATTACTAATTTGGTTAAAAGTTGGAGGCGCCATGCCCTGATCGGGAATGGGTTTGGAGTCAAACTGCCCTTTTCTAACAAGAGCCATTTAACGAGCACTTACATGTACTTATCCTGTGCCAGACACTCTCCTAAGCCCTTAACTCACGTTAACTCACTTAATACTCATTTATTCATCGAACTTGCTTAGGGAGCTTGACACTATTATAATCCCATTTTGCAGACAAGGATACAGTTACAGGAGAGGTTCAACAGCTTATCTCAGGTGAGACCTTTAAGTAAACCAATTAGGATTCAAATCCCAGGGCCCTGGCTCTAGCATGTCTCTCCGCTTTATAATACCTACATTTATTAAGACTTTCTTTGTGGGAGAGTTTACGCTCTCACCAGGAAAGTGCATTCCTCCTTCCTTCTTCCAGTGGCTGACCTCAGGAAGGTCCCCGTCTTGGGTCCAGCCAGTTGAGCACCCTGTGGCTTATGTGGGCTCTGTGGCCAGTGCTAGAAGTAGAGGGCTACCGTCTCTAAAATTATTTCTCATTTACACCTAAGCATTGTGAGCACCCCATTTGTCAGGGGAGCACTGCCTATGGGCCTGAGCAGGAAATGGAATTTTCAGAAAGATGAGTAAAAATTGATGTTCATTTTGAACTAGAAAACTCAAGGAGGAATGAAAACAGCTCAAGAGTTAATTCTGTAATGTATGTTCACAACAGAAATGATCATCAGTAGTGGAGGCATCAGAACATGTAAAGTTACCCGCACACATACCCCAGTTCTAGCTCTGGCTATCATGGTGACTCTCTTTTTTTTGTTCCCCAGGATTTTTTATTTATTTATTTGAGAGAGAGAGAGAGCACACACCAGTGCGAAAGCAAGGGGAAGCTGCAGAGGGAGAGGGAGAAGCAGGCTCCCTGCTGGGCAGGAAGACTAACTCTGAGCTTGATCCCAGGACCCCAGGATCATGATCTGAGCCGAAGGCAGACATTAAACCAACTGAGTCACCCAGGCACCCCCCTGTTATTTTTTAAGATTTTACTTATTTATTTGTCAGAGAGAGCACACACACACACAAGTAGGGGGAGCGGCAGAGGGCAGAGGGAGAGGGAGAAGCAGGTACCCCGCTGAGCAGGGAGCCCGACACAGGGCTCTATCCCAGGACCCTGAGATCATGACCTGAGCCAAAGGCACATGCTTAACCGACTGAGCCACCCAGGCACCCCTCATGGTGACTTTCCAACACCGGTCACCCGCCCCCCCCCTACAGACATACACACAAACAGCAATACACAAACAGTTGCTTTACAAAAAACAGCAGGGAAGCGGCATCTGGGTGGCTCAGTTGGTTAAGTGGCCGACTCTTGATTTCAACTCAGGTAATAATCTCAGGGTCCTGGGATAGAGCCCAGCTCAGCGGGGTCTGCTTCAAGATTCTCTCTCTGCCTCCCCCAACCCCCTGCTTGCTCATGCTCTCTTTCTAAAACAAGCAAATAAATCTTAAAAAAAAAAAAAAAGGACAGGGGAAAATGTGGCCTAATGGCTAAATCCATTTCACTGACTCTTGTTGTATGATCCTTGACCTAGGAATGATTTTTACATTCAAACCCTAATTAAGTGAAATGTTACCCCCCCAAAAAGAATTCTGTTCTTCTCATAGCAGATGTATATATTTTAAATGGTCCTCCATTGTTATTAGCATTTTGAATATTGTTAATAAGGTTGTGGGAATGTGTTTGTTAATATAAGTATTCCTATAACATCTTTGATTTTGCCTCTTGGCCTGCAAAACCTAAAATATTTACTATCTGGCACTTTACAGAAAACATTTGCCAATCCCTGGCTTAAAACACAAAATGAGCTGGTCTGCTCTCAGCCAAGTGCTTGCCTTGATAAATCAGGGCTCCCAAGGCACTCTGGTAAGCCCTTTACATTTATGAGCTTGCTTAATTTTCACAGCCTTCCTGAGGGGTAAATATCCTCTGAATTCCCATTTTACAGATAAGGGAAGTAGCCCAGAGAGCTTAAGACCTTTCCCTAAAGTCACACAGCTGTTAGATATCAGTTGGTTCCAAAGCTCTTACTAGAACTCTGGCAAAGAAAATTCTAACCTGTGTTGCTCAGGTTGGTGGAGAATTTGCCAGACATGAGGTACTTTTAAGGCACTAGTAATCAAGGTTTAAATAAAAAAAAAGACACATGTGCCAGCATTAGAGGAAGTGTATAGCTATGTAAGGTGTAGGTGGCTAGGCCTTGGTTGTTCAGAAAAGTAATAATAATGATAATAATATAAGTAATAAGAATTAGATTAAGAATAATATTTATTGGGCATCTGGGTAGCTCAGTCGTTAAGCATCTGACTTCGGCTCAGGTCATGATCCCAGGGTTCGGGGATCGAGCCCCGTATCTGGCTCCCTGCTCAGTGGGGAGCCTGCTTCTCCCTCTCCCACTCCCCCTACTTGTGTTCTCCCTCTTGCTCTCGCTCTCTCTCTCTGTCAAATAAATAAATAAAATCTTTTTTTAAAAAGTCTATCATTTATGAGATGCTTACTCTATTTTAAGCTCTCAGCCGAGGAAGCTTCAGTAACGGAGATCACAGAGCTTACAGGTGGAGGAGTTGGGATTCGGACCCTGGCAGCTGAGAATCTGCTCTCTTCCCAGCTTCCATAGGGATGGAGAAATGAGATGCTGATGAAAGTAGTGGTTGGATTGCAGTTTTCAGCTCCTGATGCTAGGTGACACTTCTGGTCCTAGGCTTACCGTTCCAGATCCTAAGTGGCTTCTTTGAAGAAGGGATCCCATCTGAGTTTCTGTGTTCTCAAGTTTTTTACCTCCCGTCTGGTCTTCCATTTTCCCCGCAATAAAATTTCAGAATTGGACTAAGTTGGTGGTTTCCAAAGTGTCCCTAGGTTCCCAGGTCAGCTTTAACCATGGTGGCTGCATTTTAGCTGTTTCGGTTGGCTGCCTCCTGTGTAAGATTTTGTTTGAAAAAAGGGTTCCTTGGCTCCCAAAGCCACTGAATGAGGGTGGTCTAAGCCCCTTCAGGTCTCAGAATCCTGACCAAACAGCAGTGACTGTGGCGGGATCGACAAGCAGCAAAGCCTCCTTCTTGGTCCCCCTCACCATGTCCACCCTCCCTGCCTCCCATCTGATTGCACCTGCTGATCATTTAAAGCCAGAACCTGCCCCTGAAGCCCTTAGGTTGGTCAAGGACAAAAAAAGCTCTTCTGCCTTTGTAGCAATGGTCATGCCTGCAGTTTCCATCAGTCCCTGCCGAATTCAGAAGCCTGTACAAGAACTTGCAGGAGACTCCTGATCCTACTAAAACCACGTGCCCTTGGAGAGATCCAGTCATCTCAGATGGGGTGGGAGGGGGGGCAGGTGTTCCTGCTTTATCTTTTTATATTCCTTAAAGCCTCGGCCTCTTCCTCCAGTGGATGCTCTAGGTGGGGGCTTTGCCGCTGCCGGCTTGCGGGCACTGTCTTGTCGCTAGCTGTCTGCCTACAGCATGCTAAACACCAGCCCCAACACTGGACCAGGCTCCTCGGGGAAAACTCTCCAGGTTTTCTGGCCATTCAGCCTGGAGCCCTTGATCCTAAGGCCGATTCATGTGCTGCGGTGCGACGCCAAGTTCACCTACAACGTGAGGGAAAAATGAAGATGATGATTTTGTGGTTTGTGATGCCAGGCCCTATGCTCCCTCTGTTGCCTGGGGCCTTGCCTTGTCTGTTTACGTAGCTCGGGAAGTGCAGGAGCAGCAAGCAAAGGCCGGCATTTTTCCTGCTCCCAGCCAACCCCGTCGCAGCCAAGCAGGCTGGCAGAGGTTTACCCTGTCGTTGGGTTGCCGGTAACCAGGTTTAAATTAAAACCCACACTGGCCAGTGGGCGGAGGGGCAGTTTGGTGATTTCCGGCCTTTTGTCCAAACAGAACCCGCTTTTGTCATTTTGGTTATAGAATCCTCTAATTTGGAGACTTTGGCATTTATGACTTAATATTTAATTTTTCCTTAAAAACATAGACTTGAAAACCTGTATGAGAATCAGCCAAGGTTTCGGAGTCTCATGAATAATGGCTTCTCTTTCCCCATCCCTAGTGATCTTGGGCTTAGTCATTTAACTTCTCTGTGCCTTCATTTCCACATCTGTGAAATTTGAGTCAAGTGTTGTAAATCGAAAGCATATAGTGATGGTTCAAGAATAATGAAAGCCTGGGGGCGCCTGGGTGGCTCAGTGGGTTAAAGCCTCTGCCTTCGGCTCAGGTCATGATCCCAGGGTCCTGGGATCGAGCCCTGCATCGGGCTCTCTGCTCTGTGGGGAGCCTGCTTCCTCCTCTCTCTCTCTCTGCCTGCCTCTCTGCCTCCTTGTGATCTCTGTCTGTCAAATAAATAAATAAAATCTTTGAAAAAAAAAATAATAATGAAAGCCTGGATTCTAAACTCACCTACCTCTTGTACATCCGAGCCCTGTAAATTGGTGATAATAATAGGGCAACTTCATGGGGCTCTTTTAAGAAAGAAATAAATTAATCTTTATCAAACTCTAAGAACAAGGGCTGGCACATCCAGTAACTACTGCTTAACCCTCAGAATGGTGTCTGGCATATGGTAATAAAGCTAAGTAAGTGTTAACTTTCAGTCAATTAATCTCTCCCAAAAGAAAATTGCCATTTTGCTTATTTTTAAAGAGTTGATTTCTGTTGGGGTTTTTACATAACCCCCATCACAGAGCTTTCTCAAGTCCATGGATGCACATTTGCACAAAGACCTGTATTGCTCATTCTGCATTGAAGAAAAGGAAGGAGGGGTGTGAACCTGGAAGGACTACTCCTGTAGGCACAGATGTGTCCAGGAGGTAACCTGGAGCCCTAAGGTCCTCACAAGAATCCTTCAGCCCATGGTGGAGACCACTAGGGATCCAAGGCAAACCATTAGCAGGATTAGAATAGCCTTATTACATCCCAAAAAGGGCTAAGAAAGAAATCCCAGACTTTAAATTCAGGGCTAGACCTTTGTAGACCCAGAGAGAGAATAGAGCCTTCTCTGATTTGGGAAAGAAGCTGGATAATCTACTGAGCCGGATTGGGAGAGCTATAATACAGTACCCTAAACACTGTTGCACTGTTTCTTCCTGCCTCAGGACCTTTGAACATGCTGTTCCCGCAGCCCCAAATGCTCTTCTCCTCTTTTGCTCCTATCCTTCAGTATTCACTGAAGTTGCTTCAGCTTCTTCGTTAGCTGAGTCAGAGCTGTGCACACTCTGGTGTCAGAGTGCCTGGGTTCCTATGCCAGCTTTGAAGTTTAGGAGCTGTGTGACCTTAGGCAGGCACTAACCCCCTCCACACCTTGTTTTTCTCATAGAGTTATTGTCAGGTATCATTTTTCAGTCTTGGTTGAAATATTCCTTCCACATAAGGAAAGACCACTCTGCTTTTGTAAAAAGAAGAAGCCTATTTTCTGGGCCCCCATTTTATAAGCTCAGGTCTGTAGGTTGGTTAGATTTCACTTTGATTTGGAGAGGTGCTGGGTGAAACCACAATCAGATGTAACCAGCTTTGGAGTTGAACTTTACCGTTGGCTGACAGTTTTCTTTTTACACTGAATCTCTCGTGGGTGTCCCAGCGTTTATGCCACTGATTGTTAGTTCCTAAGTATTGGATGGGGAAGGGTTTGGTGGCAAAGCAAGATTGGGAAGGGATGGGTTACATGAAATCAAGTCCATTTCTTTTCTGCAGGACTTCTCAGGGACTTGACTGTGCTAGTGTTTTGTCTGTTCCCTGGGGTGGGGAGAAGAAAGGACCGCAGGTTGCCCAGCAGCACTCGTCATGGAACCTGTTTTTTGTGAAATATAGTGCACCGTGGAGCCTCAGAACACATCCTGGGAAACACTGCTTTGTTTGCTGTGGCCCTCCCACCACCAAATGCTAGTGCTTCTCGGGATGTAAACAAACAGAAGGCTTGTGATGTGGCACCAGCATGCCGAGGGTTTCGACTGTATGTCTGCAGCATAATATGATTTACATCATTGTGCCTTTCTTTTCCTTCTTCCTCCACACAGAGAAGGAGACCTTTCTGGATCCTTTTGTCCTCCGGGACCTCTTGCCTGCGTCCCTGGGGAGCTATTACCGGTACACGGGTTCTCTGACCACCCCACCGTGTAGCGAAATAGTGGAGTGGATCGTCTTCCGGAGGCCTGTCCCCATCTCTTACCATCAGGTAGGTATTCAGCCCCACATGGGACCTCGGTGTTCACTCGTTTTGCGTTGACATAACCATTTAACGTGGCTACAAAACACCAGTAAAAAAACACCAGTTTTTTTATCCTTTCCCCCGCCCCGATTCCTTCTGTCTTTCTAACAGACGTGTTTCTGAACCCAAGAATTGTCAAATATAAAACACAGTTTCTCAGCCACTGGCTGAGGAGAATTGAGGGTATAAAACCAGGTATTAGGTAAGTATTCCATCTTGAGGAGAGAACAGCTGTCCAGCTTGTGCCAGAAACTCTTCCAGGCTCTTTGTATGTGCTCACCTATTTAATCCTCACAAACGGTAGTCCTCTTTGCCCCCCCCACCCTTTCATAGAGAAGAGATACAGAAGGCCACCCAACCAGTTACTAAGCCAGAGTGTCCGATCCCAAAAGTCATGCTCTGAGCCACTAAGCCTACCCGAAGTTCAGAAGAGGGAGAGATTTGTGTACATGACGAAATGAAGGAATAGATACCCTTGATTGAGCTCTTTCTGTACGCTAAGCACTTTACACATGGCCAGTTTTGTGGCCAAACAGCGTGGAGAGATGGCTGTTGGCCGAGGATGGTGCACGTAAGGGTATCGTGGTCTGGAGAGATTGGGTAACATAGCCAAGAATTCATGGGTAATGAGGCCAGAAACTGAGCCCAGGTTTGTCTGATTCCAAAACCCCTGTGGCTGACCATTACACTGAACTTCTTCTCTCTGAGTGTGGCCTGGGCTGATTTCCTAGGAAGGTGGATGTGGAAATTGGTGAAATGGAGATGGGTTTGAGGGCTGTGTCAGAGGAAGAGGAGGCCACTGGGCGGGTGGGAGTAGGAATGGGTGGGGAGGCTTGAAATCCCCTCATGAGGGATAATAGATGGAAGGAGAAAATTCCTAGAGGGGATGTATTAGTCATCATAATGCAGCATGCACTGAAGTAGAAGGGTATGTTTCTTCTCCATAGTTTCAGAAAATAGAGCCAGCAACAGTGGGTAGGATTGTGAGAAACGGGATTTGAGCCATTAAGCAGGACTGTTTAAAAATGGAAGGTTCTTATCAGAGCTGCTCATAGAGATGCCTTCCTAGAGTGTGACAGGTAGGAATACGGAATGTTGTAGTAGGACAGGGGAAGTTCTGGAATTATGTGACAGCACCCACGATATAAGTGAAGATATGGGCAACAAAATTGTGGATCTGGCCGCAGTGGGGAAGAGTCCAAAGATTTTCCTAATAAAGGCAGAGAGTTTGGAATAAGGGGTGGGGGAAATAGAGTTAGAGGGTGTCCTGGTCAGGTGTGTTTTAGAGTTAAGAATCAGCAACCCACGTAAGGTAGCTCAAGTAAGGGAGTATTTTAAGGAAACAGTGGTGGAGGCACCCTGAGATGAAGCCGTCATAACCAGGACTGTGGCTGGGAAGCAAAGCCCTCTCTCAGGGGCCGCACAGGTTCTTAAATCTTGGAGTTTCTGCCACTGCTCTGTGATTCTGTGATTCTGTACTTCTGTAAAATTCTCACTCCCAGTTGGTTTTGTTTTGGTTACCTGGTCAAATATGGTTGCTCTCATACCAGTTCACCTTTCAACTCAAGGGCCAGCTACCAACTGACAATAGTGAGGGTCCTACTCCCAGTATTCAAGAAGATAGATCTGAATAGATGTTGGTCAGCCAACAGCTTGGCTGGCCTTGGGTCATGTGTCCATCCTTAAATAAATCAGCAAACAGACCAGGTAGCTTCCTAAAACACCCAGTGTTGCCCCCCACCCCGGGGGTAAATGGAGCTGGTCGTTTAGAAGGACCTATGTTGTCCCGATAACAAAGTTAGGCCAGACAGACTTGGTTTCACTGCTGTTGGCAGACATTTTACTTCAAGAAATTTCTTTTCCTTTAATTCTTCTCTGATGACAAAAGAAGTACTAGCAGTTTGGTTGCTGAACAGGATCTGCCAGCTTTAAGAAGATAATGAAACAGGAAACGAGTTTTCTTCCTAATGGTGAAGCCAGCATTGTCTTACTTGAATAAAGTAAAATTGCAGTCCAAATATTTATATCCCCAGGGTTGGGGCAGGGGACTTTGAAAAGAGATGCTTTTTGTCCATTAAGATAGATGCTTTTGTCTTCAGAGATACAAAGGTTTGGGATAATGAGACTAAGAAATACAAGTCTGGCCACTTTTTTTGTAGGACACTCTGTGGAGGGGAGAGGCAAAGAGTAATAATTGTGTAGTACTGTGGGCATCTTAGGAAATGCTTAGTTTTTTTTTGTTTTGTTTTGTTTTTTAATTTTTTTAAGATTTTTATTTTATTTATTTATTTGACAGAGAGAGAGATCACAAGTAGGCAGAGGGCAAGCAGAGAGAGAGGGGGAAGCAGGCTCCCCGCCGAGCAGAGAGCCCAACGCGGGGCTTGATCCCAGGACCCTGAGACCATGACCCGAGCTGAAGGCAGAGGCTTAACCCACTGAGCCACCCAGGCGCCCAGGAAATGCTTAGTTAACATCTGTGTACCCTTCACTCCTTGCTGCTCAAATACTCAGAGAGAGGAAGTAGAAGAGTTTTTCTCTGTGACTTGGAATATATGACTTAGTCTGCAGGTAGTTCTGTTTCAAGGAAATAGTAAAGAGATCAATTAATCATACTGGCTTCCCAGTTTCTTTACTACAAACTATCCTTAGACAGTACCTTCATCAGACACAGCTTCACCTTATCCCTCTTTCTCTCTCTCTCTCTCCCCCAAGGGAGGAAAAACAGCTCATTTTCCTGTGGCCAAACGGGATCCTTGCTGGCACACTTGCGTGGAGGTCACAGTGGTGTCAGCGCTCAGAAGGGAAACCATTAACCATCCAAGTATTGTCCCTTCAGACCTTCCCACCCTGACCCTGCCAACATTCTTTCGGAAGTTAGCACAGAACGTTCATTTCAGAAAGGCAGACGGCCAGTGCGGAAAACCAAGTAGACAGAATCCCATGTCTGCTGCTGTCAGAAAGAAAACATTCGAAGTTCTTCATTCTTCTCTTTCTCCAAAGACTGTTTCCTCTGTTCTGTTCCCCCTTACACTATGTGGGTGTCTGTCAGCAACAAAAATGAGAATGTGTTCACCATATAATGCAATGGGTAGCACTTGTATGGTGGCTTGTATGACGTGGATTTCTTTCAAGCCTTCCAGATAGGAACAACTCCTTATTTTGCCTCTTCTTTGAGTCTCCTTGGACACTGAAACCAGCCCCATAGCCGGTAAGCTCTGACTTTGGTCCCTGTGATAATCTGGATCTATTACAGTGTTGCTAATGGGATCATGTGTTGGCTTGGTTGGCTAGCAGTCAGTGTGGCGTAGGTGGTTGGTTCCACTAAATGTCTTTGGTAAATAGCAGGCAAACATTGTGTCGTGACTTTATCATCCCAACAAAATGGTGCCACTCTCAGTGCTGGTTTACCAGGTCAAAGGAGCGAGGCTAGCATGTTGAGATGGTGCCTCCATTGTGTTCATGATCAGTCAGAGAACATGATCATTTGAGTCCAGTAGACAGGGATGTGTTTTATTCTAGAATGGTGGCTCTCAAATGATGGCGCATTGGCCATTGGAAACTATCCCAACCTTCCGTTTCCAGAACTGTCTGCTTCCTGTACTTTAAAATATGATACTACCTATAATTTTTCCTCGCATGAATTTTGTTTAAGTGCCTCTTGGAGGCTCAATCAAAAAAAAGCAATAAATAAATATAAAAATGTCTAGTTTGTTTGCTTTCGGATATTTTTTTTTCTAACAGTAAGCTGGAGTGGTTAGGAAAGGTTGATTTGCAATACTTTTTTTTTTTTTTTTTAAACCAGTGTTATCTCTGTCATAAAGAGCAGAGAAACTCTTATTGAATTAACAAACTGCCTGGGTTTCATTCTTGGCTCCATTTTCCAGCCACATGAGTTGAGTTACTCCACTGCTTACTCTGTGCCTCAGTTTTCTTCTGTAAAATGGGGATGATAAGAATACAGCCACTTCATGGAGTCATTATAAAGATTAAATGATAGAATGCATGTGGCATGCCTAGACTATTGCCTAGCACCACAGGACATGTGCAAGATATATTAGGTGGATTTTTTGTTGTTGTTGTTGCTGTTATTAAATCATCACCAAGGCTCTGGGGCAGCATTGTCCAGCACATACGTGATTTTCTAGTCGCCACATTAAAAAAATGTAAAGAGAAACAAGTGAACCTCATTTAATATTATATTTGATTCAACCCAGTGTATTCAAATTATTATCCTTCCAACAAAGGGAGCTCACCATATTTCTGGGGGAACAGCTCCATTGGGCTCGTGGCTGTTGTAGCCTTTGCGTTTTATCTCAACACCTAAGGAATCACGTAATTCAGAAAAGTTCCTATTCCAAGACCACATAATGCACTGTGTATGTGAATAGAGAGGGTTTTTTAAATGGTGGGGTAAACGTGTCATTATTAATCCCAACATATAGCTTTCTTTGGTGGTAATTATGGTTAAATCCGTTTCTTTCTGTGGAAGGCCTTTTTATAATTGTCTTCATACAAAACTCTCTGTTGCTGCAGGAGGGACATGTCCTTGTAGTTAGCTAGCTATCTTGGATTTTATTTTTGCAGCCATGGTTCAATCAGTAAAACTTCGGATGCTCTGGGCTATTGGGAATTTAATATTCCATCACTTTTGTTTAATAATGAGGCAACACCCCAGGGCTTGCCCTGTCACCCCTCAAATGTGTGCTGAAGTTGAAGTGTCTCCGTGACCTTAGGTGTGACATTTCCATTCTTAATGCTTACCCCAGCGTTTATTATTATGTTTATAATGGACTGTGGTTTTGTGTAAAGGCTGTAATATGCCCATCCTCTAACATATTGTGCACAGCAGCCTTTTAATGGTTCATAATTATATCACTTTGGATTTTCTCTCCTTTTTCCCCTTCAGCCATGATGGCCCTTCCCCACATCTCGTGGACGAGAGCTCTTGCTGCACACGAATAGCGTGAATAGATTTCAACTTTCCTTTGATTTGAACTGACAGATTAAAAACTAATTATTCTCTGTAATATTTTTATAATAAAAACTAAGTTGAAATGATTTATATACACTTCCAGCCAACACATTTGCAATTCAAGGTTAAAATTGTTCTTGAAACAGCACCAGTTAAAATGCAATTACAACTCCCCAAGCAGGGATAAAAGAAAGAAGTGTTTTACGTGTTCGCTTCAAAAGTTAAAAAGTCAATTTTACATTATAGAAATAAAAACTTTCGTTTATTTTTACTAAATGATAAAGACTTCATTAGTTATGTTAAAGTAAAGATAAATCCAGTGTGTTTATTACTTGCCTCTTGGAAAGAATAGGTGAATAAGTGTGGGCTTTTTGTGGTGCATAGATTTTCCTCCTTGTGCCTGCCATCTTGTTCCTGGTTCCCAGTTCCTTCTTCATTGAGCCATAAGCTGTTTCAGTCCAGAGTGCGGAAAAGTGCAAATAGTTTTATATTGCCAATGGTGGGTGCCCCGCATTAGTGGTCTTTCAGGGTCAGCTAGAAGGAACTCTTTGGGGACTTCTGTTATCACATTCAGTAACTCCACTGCGATGTTACTCTTTCCATGAATAATGCTGCAGGCCTATTATGCATGTGACATGAAGTGGCTGAGAGTATGACAGTCATACAGACCTAGGTTTCTAATCCTCACTTCAACAGGGTGAGGGGAGAGTATGCATGAGCAGGGGGAGGGGCAGAGGGAAAGGAAGAGAGAGAATCCCAAGCAGACTCTGAGCTGGGCTTGGAGCCTGATGGAGGGGCTTGATTCCACGACCTTAAGATCACGACCCAAGCCAAAACCAAGAGTAGGACGCTCAACCAGGCACCCCGGTCACGTCATCTCTTGTTTCCTCTGTGATCTTAAGCAGGTCATGTCAAGTCTCTAAGCCCAGTTTCCTCCTCAGTCACAAATAATGATATGATAATACCACCAACTTTATGAGACTTCTGTGAGGAAGTAAGGAAGTAAAGGAAAGCACCTAACACTCTTAACACAATGCCTGGAGTAAACGCTCAGTAAATATTAGCTGTTGGTGTTAATGATATAATAATAGTGTTAACAGTGTTACTCTAATGTTATTATTTTAAACTAAAACAAGTGAGAAGCCAAAGTAATGTTTGTGAATTCCATAAAGTACCATATATACCATAAAGTACCTGTCACAGAATGCATTTGATAAATACATATTCCAAGGAGGAAAGGAGGGAGAAGCAGAGAGAGCATCTTAGAGTTGTTGGAAGTTTATAGTACAATCACAGTTACCACATTTCTCATAAAAGAAGAATAATAGTAATGTTAATAATAGTTAGTGAATATCTACTGTGTGCCAGAAATTATTCCAAATGCATTATGTATAGTATCTCATTTAATAGTAGCAAAAACCACAATTGGTGTTATTGCTATTGTACAAGTAAGAAAACCAAAGCACAGAAGCATCAAATACTTTGACTGTGGTTACACACTTAGCAAGTGGGGATTGGAAACAGGGTTTTGAACCCAGGTAGCAAGAGTAAGTGTTACGAGGTTGGAGAATTGGGCACAGGGTGGATCCTTAGGGCCCCACCAGTAGAATTGGAGGCCCTTGAAAGTTTTTGAACAGAGGCCTGATGGCAGCTCATGTACATTTTAAGGAAATAGCTGTGTGGCTATTAAGCAGATCTAGAAGGGTTGACAGCTTGTCCTGTGGCTGCAGAGTTAGGCAGTGCTGCTAGACCTGCACAACTCTAGGGGGCACCTTCTCGTTGTAGTCTTTATAAATGGCATCCCTTGGAATCAAAAAGTAGAGATCTGGGTGGTGGTCGGATTCACCTTTATCAAGTGTGGTTACAAGGAAAGGATAAGGATCAAGGGACAAAAGGGAGTAGCTATGTCCAGAGTATCACTGTTCACCTGCCAGAATGCAAACGTAGGCTCCCTTGGCCAATCCAGGCATCATGGTGGTTTCCACTCAATGGCCAGACATGCAAGGCACCAGCGAGAGAGGCAATTTTCTGGCAATTTTCATTCAACTTAGAGGAATGACAGGGTTTTAGTGAACACTGCCAACATACTGAAGGACATTTGATGAGTCTGCTAAGCTTGACCTCCTTTTCCTCTTTTGTATGACTGTCAAGCGAAGCTATGATCCAGTTGACAATATAATATCGTCCAGGTCATCAGTTCACTCTGAAAACCGTCACATCCTTCCTTGGAAATCTCTGGGCAAGTTGAGTTAATGACAAGGAAGCAGCCGAGCTTTTAAACCATAGCATGTCATTAAGCTGTAAGAGCAATTTAAGCAAAAGCATTTTTGTGTTAAATTCAGAACCTGCCTCTTTTTACAGTTATATGACTAATTCTTTCCTGAGGCATCAGAAATGAAACTTTTTAGGAGAACTAAGTGCTAGCTGTGAAAGAAGCAAGTCTTCTAGAGAATAAACAAACCTTAGAGTCGGATTGCCGAGACAGTCTCCAAGGCCATCCTTTTCTGGCATCTCAGAGATTAAACTATTTCAGGACAGATGGCTGCTCTTCCAGAATATTTCCGTTCTAACTTGCTATGTATAGCAGCCTGGCCGTTTAAAAAAAAAAAAAAATCACCCTGAAAGTTAAGGAATTATTTCTATTCAACTCACGTCTCTAAGGCTTTAATTTAAACCAATTTCCTCTCTTTGGCCTTCTCTGGACATGGAGAAGAGCTGGTCAGCATGTTCCACATACAAGGGCCTTTAATCAAATTACTCCTAACCTGCCTTTTCTTCAGGCTAAACACTTCCCACTTCCCTTCACCTTTCCACACGGGATTTAGCCTCTGTCCCTATAATCACTTTGGTTGGTCTTTCCCTAGACGGTCTCCAGAGTCTTTGTTAATTCCTTCCATGTAATCTTAAGAAGTTATTTTCTGTCAGGAAACTCTGAAACCTTCTCTCATGTGTGGATGTGTTCAGTTCCGAGTTGGAGTGAGTACACATTGCCAGGTTGAGGAGACTGGATTTCCTTCAGTACCTCCAATTATCTTCATCTGAGTGGGTCATATTTGGCAGAGTAAACAGTCCAATTTTCTTAATTTTTCTGCTTTTATGGCCTTTCTCTCTTCACTATAAATAAAGAAGGAACATCACAAAGAAGAATGGGAAGAAAGACAATTTTCAATAGCCACCACAGGAGTTGTTAGAAGTTAATGAGACTGCTGGAGAACTGGAGTAACACCACAGGACCAGACAACTTTTGCTTTTAGGCTGGGTTGAGAGATATTCTGGATCTGTAACCTTGATGAAAAAGCAGAAAATGTTTCATGGTTTGTTATCACTTTACATTTGCAGGAGAATTGCAGGGGAGGTGAAATGATAGGTGAATCCAGGTAGTTAAATGATTTTTCTTGGCTGTGATCACTATGCACATTCATTGCTTTCTCATGCAAAGAGAGGGAGTTTCAGATCAAGCAGATCAATTTTTGTGACCTTGTCTGAAGCTGTTTGAGAAACGCTGGGGTTAGTTCCAGGCTTCAAGATGACCATCCAGAAACCCAGGTTGGGAGGCTCCTGATGGGCTCAATTGGTGACCATCCAGCTCTTGATCTGAGGGTCCTGAGTTCAAGCTGCACATTGAGCGTGGAGCCTACTTATAAAAAAGAAAGAAAGGGGCGCCTGGATAGCTCAGTGGGTTAAAGCCTCTGCCTTCAGCTCAGGTCATGATCCCAGGGTCCTGGGGCATCAGGCTCTCTGCTCAGCAGGGAGCCTGCTTCCTCCTCTCTCTCTGCCTGCTTCTCTGCCTGCTTGTGATCGCAGTCTCTCAAATAAATAAATAAAATGTTTAAAGAAAAAAAAAGAAACACTGTCGTAATATTCCTGTATATTTAACATTGGTGTTGGCCATGGTCCCTGAAAGCCTAGGGTGGCCACTCAGTGGCTGCTTGGGAAGCATTCTGATTGGGTATTCAAGGAGCCAAATGGGCCAGAAAGAATTTATTCAGTTTCTCTCTTTTTCATTCCATTTTCATCCCCCACTTCAAGGAAGTAGTGTGTTCCATGGCTGGTCATTTTAGATTAATTTTATTTCTTTGGTGACCAGGATAACTTTGTGGTCCACTGAGAACAGATCTCTGGCCCAGCCTCAGCTTCATTTCTCTTCTATCAAAGCATTACTGTGGTGTTCTGTTTTGTTTTTTTTGTTTTGTTTAAGGTTTGTTTTTTTTTTGTTGTTGTTGTTTTTTAATGAGCAGAAGATGGAGGGCCACAAAGAATCCTTTTTAATAATGGAAATATGATCCTGAAGTCCTGATCTCTTTTTTCTTTGCATCTCTATAAAAGTTGGGTCTGTAGTCTTCTGGAAAGTGTTTTTTAATAGTATAAATAATAATGAGCGCAGCTAATCCTAACCATGGACTTAATGGCTGCTAAATGGTTTATATATATTTTAATCTTTTAAGATCGAAATAATCTTATTTTATAAGCTTTTTCCATGATCTTATAAGATAGCGGCTAGTATTATATCTGTCTTATATAATATATATATAAAATGTTGATATGTATTGAGTTACTGATGCTTGACTAGTTTGACTATGATTACCCATCTGGTAAGTGTTGAAACGGAGTAGTTTACCTCACGAGCCATCAGCTTTCTGCCTTAGCAACTTTGCTGAACTGAATCCCTATTACATACGGAAGAAGACGCTTAGTAAGAACTGAATCACTCATCTTCACTGAGCCCTTCTGTGTCAGGGACTGTTTTAAGCACTGCACGTGGATTATTTCATTGAGTACTGGCACAAACCCTACCGGGGTCGATGCTGCTGTTGTTAGCACCATTTTATTGAGGAACAGTTGAGGCTCAGAGCAGGGAAGCCACTTCCTAGAGCCCCGGAGCGGGTGAACTGTGGAGCTAGACTTTCCATCCAGGTACTCTTGGGCTCCAGAACCTGCCAGTTGCACCATCACCTTGTGCTCTTCCCAGAACACGAACAGTCTTGCCAGGGGGGCAGAGCAGAAAGACTGGAACTCTTTTCTGAGACACAGGCTCCAAGAGTTCTGTACAAGCCTCCTCCGGCGGAATGTTCTCCCGGTTCGCTGGCAGGACAGAAACCACAGCCAGATAAGCCCCTGGGCAGTGGTTCCAGCAAGGAGCCTGCATCCTGCTGGGTTCCTCACACTCGGCTTGGAGCACATCCTACCATTTTGTGTCCTTGGCTCCCCCCCCCCCCCACCCCACCCCCCCGCCCACATCGCTTTTCTCATTCTTGGTCTCTTTCTCCCCCCTCCCCTCTCTGGTTCTCTGTTTAGCTCGAGGCTTTTTACTCCATCTTCACCACGGAGCAGCAAGACCATGTCAAGTCGGTGGAATATCTGAGAAATAACTTCCGACCACAGCAAGAGCTGAATGGCAGGGTGGTGTCCAAGTCTGCGGTCCGAGACGCCTGGAACCACGACATGACAGACTTCTTAGAAAACCCACTGGGGACAGAAGCCTCTAAAGGTATAGTTGGATTAAGTGCCCTTGCCCGGAGGAAGATTCCTTATCATAAATTACTTTAAATTAAAAGGCGTTCCAAACCAGCCAAGAGTTGGAACTCGGTGTTAAGAGCATATGTTTCTCTGCTAAAAGAGACTTGTCTGGATGATAAATAGAAGCAGTTGTGGGAAAAATTTCAGTTAAATAGATATGTTCAGAGTTGCCCTTTTGACTAGTAATATATCAGTCATTCTGTTGGTATTTTTACCTTACAACATCAACACTGACTAGTGAATGTCTGAGGGAAGCTTGTGGGTGTCTTACCTTGTATCTGCCCCTCCACCCCCTTCTGTTGGGATCAGGACGCTGTCTCTGACCTCAGGCACCAGCACCTTTGACTTGGCCCCCAGCACTCCACCCTGCAGCCCACCCTTACCTCCTGACTGAGGACCTCCGCACCAGTCAAGACCTCCCCCTCCTGTTCTCCACCCCTACCTGACACCATGTGGCCTTTTTAAAACCATTATTTAACAGTTTGATTCCCATATCCGATAAACTTGAGTTTATTCTTTTCAGGCATCTCAGTCTTTTTCTATTTGTACATTCTTATGTGAATTGAACATAAATTTCTCTTCCAGGAAACTAGAAAGTCGAATTCTATCCTCACAGTTCTACTTCAGGCCCCATGGTGTGTCCTCACTTAGAGAATAAGGCTGATCAAAATTCCAGTACTTGGCAGGGGTGCCTCAGTGGCTCAGTCAGTTAAGCATCTGTCTTTGGCTCAACTCAATCCATTCTGGGATCGAGTCCCGCATCAGACTCCCTCTCTTTCTCATTCTCTCTCTCTCTCTCTCAAATAAATAAATAAAATATTACCAAAAAAATTCCAGTATTTGGAAGGGAGGAAGGAATAAGAAGGAATTCTCTTTGGGTGTGAAGAGATGGTTCTTTTCTTTCTTTCTTTCTTTGAGATGGTTATTTTCTGAACCAGTGTGCTCTCTGAAATCATGAGCTTGGGTCATATGGGAAGGGCTTGTGTCATTGATCAACACTGGACACAGACTGTGGTATTTTTAGTGGGGTAAGTTACACAGGGACATTTTAAGAGTGCCCCACCCCCCAATAAAAGGGACTAATTTACTGGCATATGACCTTTATAGGAACAGGGGGGATGCGAGTGTATTCCACAAGTAACTGCGTTGATGTGCACTTTAATAAGAATGAGCCCGTTCTCCAGGTTCGTATATCTGAAAAGAAGCTAATAGAAGAGGAAAAGGAACTTAAGAATGTGATCATTTCCTTCCTGTCTGTGTGATTTTGTTTGAGGACGGTGAGAGAAGCTAGTCTGGCCAGATGCCATCCAGAAACGCTTGAGATTCAAGTAATTTGGAGCCGACACTTTGTCAAGGGCGTCATTTGTCAGCTGGGAACAATGGGTGGGTTAAGAAGCACGCCAGCCTGGGAAATGTCTTAGGTTGGCTGGCATAGCAAACCTCACTTGGGCTAATTTTGTTTTTCAACCAAGCTAAAAATAAAGAAAACGACCAAGCTCCAAAGCCTTCTCCCAAGGGAACTTGCTTGGGAAAAGAGGAATCTCTTAGGGATTGAGTATTGTGTGAGAGGTGAATGCAGAGGACGACGGGGGATGACGAATTTATATCACAAGTGAATACAAGATCTGGTAGCTCAGAATTGCTGAGGTTATGACAGTTGCAAAGTTCCTCCCTAAAAAATGGGCTGAGAATACGATACATCAGCTGTGCAGAGGGAGTGCATGGCTCTTACTACCCGAAAAAGTTAGAGAAGAAAATGGCTTCTGTCGCATTAAATTGTCAAAGGGGGGCAAGACCTATTGGATGGGCTTTCTCTGAATTTGAGCCGAGCCGTGGACCCTTCCTTAAATAGAGGAGTTAGTTCTTTATGGTACAAGGTTTTGTTGCAGTTATCATGGTGTGTGTATGTAATCCTAAATCTGAATCATCTGAATCCTGAAATGTGTGACTATTGAAATGTTTTGTGATCTTTTTTAGAAGCAGAGAAGGCTGGAGGTACAGTCCTATTTGTGTCTTAAGCGTGTTACTGGAGTATAACATACGGGAAAGTGGACATGTACCCCCTGATGCGTCCCACCCCCCATAGACTTGAACAGCAAACTCCCAGGTCAAGAGACTAACCTCACCAGCTTCCCAGGAGCACCTCTAGCTCCTTCTTCCTAGGAACAGTCCATTCCCAAGGGTAATCGCAAGCGTGAATTAGCGTTGCCTGTTGTTGAATTTCATAGAAATAGAATTATCCCCTCTGTCCTTTTTGTGTCTTGCTTTTTTCATGCTACACTGGTTCTGAGGGTCATCTCTGCTGTTGCCTGTAGATGTGGTTTGTTCTTACTGCTGAATGTCATTGTGAGGCTCCACCTGAATTTATTCATCCATTTTGTTATCCGTGAACGTATGCATGGTTTCCACATTTTGGCGATGATGAGAATCCTTGACCGTGCTTTTCGATGAGCATCTGGACACATCTCTATTGGGTGTGATGCCGCGGGTCCAGTGGCGACAGCCTGGAGTGCACTTTCATGTTCTGATTTGGTTGGACACTGCTCAGCAGCTCCCCAGAGGGACTGTATGTACCGTGCTCTCCTTCTGCCAGCAGTCGGTCAGGGTTTCCTGGTTGTCTTATGGCAAAACATACATATCATAGAATACAATTATTATAAATGTACACTTTAATCATTTTTAATAAGTTTAGAGTTACAGTTCTGCTTATATAATCCCGTTTCAGAACATTTTCATCACCCCAGAAAGTTCCCTCAATTCTTTCTCCTATTCTCAATAGCAGACAGTCTCTAATCTGCTTGTATCTGCCAGACGACGTTAGGATTTTAAGATCGATCCCTGTTGTAGCATCTGTCAGTAGCTCGTCCCTTTTTATCGTGCACTAGCATTCCTGTTTGTTGTTTTTTTAATAATGGCTTTATCGAGATTTCATTCATATGCAGTAAAGTTCATTTTTCTTTAAAGTGTGCACTTCAGTGGAATTGACTCTTCACAAAGTTGTGCGTTCACAAACTTCCAGAACAGTTTTATCGTCCCCCAGAAGGAGTCCACACCCATTAACAATCACTCACTCCTTCTTCCTTACTTTCTTTCTCCCATCTCTCCTGCTTTCCTGGCCCTAGGCAACTCTTTGGGTCTCTGGATTAGCCTATCCTAGATATTCCGTATAAATGGAATCATACAATATATGCCCCCTTTTTTCTAAGATTTTATTTATTTATTTGATAGAGACACAGCGAGAGAGGGAACACAAGCAGGGGGAGTGGGAGAGGGGGAAGAAGCAGACTTCCCGCTGTGCAGGGAGCCTGATGTGGGGCTCAGTCCCAGGACCCTGGGATCATGACCCGAGCCAAAGACAGACGCTTAAGGACTGAGCCACCTAGGCACCTCGGTACTTAGTCTCCTTTGAGAACTGCTCACTCAGCTCTACCACTCTGGCATGAAGGCAGTCATGGACATATAATACACGAATGAATACGTGCAGAAAACTATCTTCCAAAAACACCTTATTTACAAAAACAGGCAGCAGACCAGACTCTACAGTGCTCTAGGGGATGGCTCATAGTCAGGTGGAGAAACTCAATCAAAGTCTCAGTTTAAGGTAAATTTTTTCTGTCTTAAAGATGGTGATGACCATGACCATGAAGCATCGGTTCGTTCTACTTCTCCATTCCACCTCAAGACCTTAGGACCAGTTATATATTTATTAACTCAGTAACCAACCACTTACCAATTCACCTTAACCCCTGGTCATCTTTCACAGCAGATGTGTAAGGAGAGCCTCCCTGAACTGATTACAGCCCCACACCTCCCTTGTTCCCTTGGCCATGATCATTAACTGGTGTTCATTGAGCTGCACAGTGAGGAATGCCTGAGTTAATGTGCCCCCATCTTGCCCTTCTGTCAGGATGATTGGACATACTGGAATAGAGAAAACAGAATCAAGCCTTTCAGTGCCAGCACCAGACGCATGATCATGTACAACACCAAAGGAAAGGGGGGAAAAGTCATCTTAATACTGTATTGTTGCTACAGAAAGACTTATAATGGATGTCATCCATAAAAAATATAAAGCTTCAGTTCCAGTAAATGGAAATAATATTTAGGCTTGGTGGATTGTTCTAGGGACATCCAATTTGCCACTCTGCCCTTTGTCGGTAAATAACTTGGACAGACTTTAGGATTTAATGGGCTGTCATTTCAGTTATTCTGCAACACATCCCGGGCACATGGAAGAGCATTTGGCGATTAAGTACTAAATACTGTCTATTGTGAAGACTTTTGGAACAATGAATGGAGGAAAAATAACTTTCCTTCCAACAACATGAAACATATGGTTTATTAATTTAACGAAACCTGTTCAAATCACAGTGGAATCAAAACCACTTGATCTGATAATTTGATTTGAAGGCTTAATTAAAGTGGCACTGCATAATGTAATAAAAGCAATGGAAACCATGAGGACACTGGGTTGCCCGTGTGCCCCCTCCAGTCTCCTAAGACATGCCATGTTTTTTGAAGGATGGTCTTTGATTCTGCTGATGGAGGTACTCACTTTTTTAGCTGCATTTTCAATGGTAAAGATTGCTTCCTGTTTTGGTTAAAAGTGGTTTTTTAAGAACATATACCACTGTGTGAGAATGTCTAAGTAGCCTATTTTAAAGCAGAACACATTGAGAAGGAGCATCCCATTTCCCACCCAAATTAGCAAACAAAGAAGTAAATCCATGATTGCTTTTAAAAAGAGTTTGACACAAATAAATTTTTTTTAAAAAAGAGTTTGACATTGAAATTCATGGTTTTTTGCTATTTGGGGAGAAAATATTAATGTTGTTCTATTTTTCAGTTTAATCATTTCTACTCACCAGATTAATGAGCTTGAATTACTTTATCTTATTAAAAGAAGCTCTGATTTGAGCACTTAATTCCTTTGTAGGCAGCTATCCTCCCAGAAACTCTTCCAAAAACTTAGCTTGTTGCTTTTAGAAACTTCCAGCACAGAAAAGTTTTAAGAAAAAACACTTTTAACACAGCCCCCGTGGAGTGATTTTAACCCCCTTCTTTTAAAAATAACTGTCATTAGCCATTACTTTTTAACCTTGCGAATGATTAAAAAAGAAGGCAAAAAAGTAGGGTTGTTTTTAGAATTCTCCTGCATCCTAGGTCCTCATTCTTTGGAAGGTCATGCCATGCTGTATCAAACATTTTTACCTGCTCAGGCATCCTATGATTACTGTAACTTTATGTAACTATGTTAAGAGTTGGTATAACTTGCCTTGGATTGGTTGACATGAAGTTGATATTTCATAGACATTTAATGCAGCATTAAGTACTCCTGCTTCATGTTTTGTAGTCAGTGAATTTCGTTTCACCTGTTAGACATCTTCAAATGCCCTTGGGGAGCTTGTGGACTCTAGAAGTTGTGCCTAAAGTACCAGGGGGGACTTGGGGTGGAACTTGCAAGACCAGGACGTGGTGGATAGAAATAGTCCCTGCAGAATGATAGTGGTTGCGTGATCGTGATCCCAGTAGAGGCAGAAGTGATCCATTAGGGATGCAGTTTGGAATAGAGCCTCTGAGATTGTACTTACCATTTGGATACAGGCTGGTTGGGGGTGAGCAAAAAGAGAAACATAGCATTACTGTTTCTCTTTAACAGATGGGAGGGGTCTGAGGCTCAGAGAGAGCAAGGGAACGTCCAGAGACTCTCAAGGAGGAAGTGGGAGAGCAGAGATGAGAACCAAGGCATTCTTATGTCCAAATGCAGCGTTCTTTCTATTTTCTAGCTTCCGTATGGATCTACAAGCAGTGGCCTCTTTGTTTTCAATATCATTAGGTTGCTTGAGCAACACAGCGTATTACCCCCTCTCTGAACAAAAGAGCTTCAAAAACAAACATACTTGCGGGGATCGGGTATTCTTCCTAAAGATCTGAGTTTATCATCTGAAAAGAAATCATTGGGCTCAGTCTTTATCTGCTTGGCTAAATTTGTAGGGTTATCTTGGGTGCTCAAGGCACAGGCCACTGAGGCCTTGATCACCGGGTCATTCCCTGGGAGGGCCAGTGCACCCCTTGACCTGCATGCTGGGGCCTCCTCATCGGAGGGTCTTGTGCACCCTCGGATCAACAGCGCCTGACATGACACTTAGGACATGATGGGTATATACATTGTTTGCTCATGAATGAATGAATGAATGAATGAATGAATGATGAAACAGTAAAAAGTGATTGATAAAAATACAGATTTTGGAGTCAGGTAAACCTGAACTCAAATTCCAGACCAACCACTTACTCTGGTGCATCCTTGCTCAAGTTAATACCCAAGTCTTGCTTCTTTATCCGTAAAATACAAATAATAATGGGGGAAAAAAAAAGCCCTTCCTTGGCTTTGGCCTTTAAAATGAAACAATGTAGGGAACAAAGAGTACAGAGCCTGGGACATGGAAAGTTCTCTGCAAATAATTGTACCTTCTGGTCTGTAGGTCCCCTGTGGCTTCTTTGTATGCTCAGGACAAACTGTTACATGTGACATGATCACTGGAGAACATATTTCAGAATAAGGGGACCAGGCTCTCTTCCTGGTAGAAATGCAAACTGAGGCTGTTGGAATTTCTTAAAACCTTTCCAGTGAAATCCACAGTCCTTACATGGTGCCCACGTCCAGGCATCCTGCACATCAGTTCACCTGCACCCCCAGTTCCAACAGACTGTGTCTTCCACCTAGAAGGCCATTGCCTCACCTCTGTGCCTCATCCACCCCTCCTCAGCCTTCATAACTCCATTCTAGGGTATCTTCCCCACAGAAGTTTCCTGACTGCTTGGCCCAACTGCCTGTGTTGGGGTGTCAGGACCTTTCTCTGGTAACACTTCTCACAGCTGGAATTTTCTTTCAGTTGTGTGTTTTTCCCCCTAATGTCTAACTCTCCCACCACCCCATAAGCTCCATGAGGGGTGAGACTGTCTTTATATTTCTTTTTGGGTGGGAAGAGGGTATAGTGCTCACTGTTGGCTCCTCAGTGAATATGTAACTGGGTGGATGAATGGGAGGGTGGATGGATAGATGGATGGATGGATGGATGGATGGTTGGATGGATGGATGAAGGGGAGGAGGAGTGGGAGGTAGATGGATGGATGGAGGGATAGGAAGATGGATGGATGAATGGGGGGTGGGAAAGAGGGGCGGGTGGTTGAATGGATTAAGCTAATCCATATATGCCAGGAGTCAAAGGATTCTTGCTACCAGAATTGGCACAGTTGGGACATTTATGATCTAGGCCAGAACTAGGTCCTCTTATGGGAGGAGAATAGCTATAGACATTTGGAGTAGGATTCCACACCGCTCCCGGTCCCCGACATCAGAGCGTCTCTGGAAATTTGGGAAACCATCTTCTCCTTTGGCCGTAAACTACTTAGATGGAAATGTTCATCTCAAAAAAACACGGACAGAGGGCTTTCCTCTCTGTCCCAGGGAACAACCACCCCACCACACCAAATAGCAGAGAATGACCACTTAACATGGGATAGGCACTGGTGTCGGGATGCTTCTAGGCAGAGCTGTGTTATGGCTTGAGAGCTGTTGAGCTGACATCAGTAACAGACACCAGGGGCCATCTATGGTTGTCATACTTTATAAATATTACCTAATTACTTAATTCTCGCTATCTCCAGGCAGAGGCAGAGTTCAATCTTCAGGGCCAACTTAGCAACCCTCCTACGGCTTCAGCTTTTCTTTGCTCTCTAGAAAAACCTTCCCTGACATCGGGTTTGTTTGTATGGACACTGTGGAGCTGGTGAACAGTAACCTGGAAATTAATAAAAGCCAACAGCATCCTTCCTCCCAGAGTGACAGACATCCCCTCTTCCTAGCTAACCAGCATTCACGGCCCATGAAGCATGAGGCTCTGAGACGTTCATGCTCATCTCCATGGAGCCACAGGAGGAATGTAGCTGGGAGACAAAACTATTTATCTTCCCGCTGATTATTCCACAAACAAACAGGCTTTAGTTGAGGCTGTTTTTCTTCAGGTGCAAGGAAGGTGTGCAGATCCCTTGGCTTTCTCAGGCCACAAGAAACCTCTAACCTCCCCTGTCCCTGGGGCCTGATAATCAGAGACCCCTCTGTAAAGGCACAGTCGTGGGAGCCTGTGTCGAGTCCTCTGGAAGCATCTTTTTCTCTTGCCTTCCCGGCACAACCAGTGGTCCTCCTGGCTCTGGGCTTCACTCCTGCGCCCTGTCGTACACGGTTTTGCAATTGCAAAGCAATGGTCTGAGTGCTTGAAATGAGCATCTTGGCTCTCCTATTTCAAATCTCTGCCTGTGTTGGAAAGGTGCTGTCTACGCGTCTGACACTAAATCATAATAGGTATCATGGAGTGTGAGGAGCCCTGCAGTTTCTGTGCTCATGGGCTGGCAACAGCCAAGAGGAGCCTTCTCAGTCAGGAACGTCCTCACCACTTAAAACCTCTGGTTCCAGAAACCAGCTAGAAACCCATGTGGCTCCTCACGGCCTGTGGATCTATATGCCAGGTGCAGCCAGAGATCAAGGAGCCTTTGTCCTCCTGTGGGCTGAATAGGTAATTGCCACCGGTGTCCACCAGGGGCGCTACCTGTTCATAGTCTGGTCTCCCTGCCCAAGGCAGACTTCTATTCTCCTCTTGGGTCCTCTTGGCCAGCCCCAGGATTGTCTGCTCGAGGCCAATCCCCACATACAGGAGACCCTGGAACTATCCCATCGAGGGGCATCCTAACCAAATGGCCAGTTGGCGCAGATGCCGCATCTGGGGGTCAAAACGAGCTTGGAATCCGAGCAGTGGAGCTCATGCCCTGAGCCACAACTGAGATCAAATAAGAGGAAAATGCCAAGGGAGAATCAGAAATTTAATTTTTTTTTTTTTTTTTTTTAGATTTTATTTATGTGAGAGAGAAAGAGAACATGAGCAGAGAAGGGGGAGAGGGAGAAGCAGACCTCCTGCTGAGTAGGAACTCCCCCTGCCCCTCAACCCGGGGCTCAATCCCAGGACCTTGGAATCGTGACCTGAACCCAGGCACCCAAGAGGCAGAGATTTAAAGCTGACAAGGTGACCATTGTGCGGGAGCAAGGACACCCCTTTCAAACCTAATAGATACCCAGCCTTGGAGATACCTCTTTGTAAGAGAAAAGTTATCTTAAGAACCAAATTGAAACAGATATGGGCAGCCTGACCTAATGAATCATAATCATCTAGAATCAATGGCTAAACCTATCAGTGTGGGTCATTAGTTGATCCCTTGACATGGCTATTGGACTCACTTATAAAGGCAGCTCATGGGAGCTTAGATCTTGGGTGGTGTTTCGACAAAAGTCTCACATTGCTGAGGGCTACAGAACTCTAGGTGACCCAGGCATTTCTTGGTAATCCCCAAGGCCATAACGTCATTTCAGTGGTGGGGATAGGAGACTCAGCCGGAGAAAACCCAGCTCCAGCACGGGGACACTGGGCCTCTGTTCACCCTAGCCCTGCACCCTTGTGTCTGGTACACACCTCCCTTTGGAGCCCGTACCCAGAGCAAGGCAGAGGGAGAAGGTAGACGTTCAGCAGGACTGTCTGGAGAGGATGCTGTGCCCACTTAAGCGTGGGATGGGTCCACTTTGCCCTTTTGGCAGGAAATCACAGCGCCTTCAGCTTGAAAGGGAGGGAAGGGGGCCCTGCAGTACAGGGAGTCCTGTCTCCCACCCAGTGTCCGAGAAGCAGCTGTTGTCAAGTGGGGCTGGGAATATGCCTCATTCTGAACTTCCCCACCTCCCTGAGCGCCAGGCTGAACAATGCTGCTTCCTGCACAGGACATGGACTCCTCCCATGGCCTTTAATTCTCAAAGGAAGAAGGCTCTCAAGAAAAAAAAAAAGAAAAAAAAAAAAGACTCCAAGAAGGTAGGAGAGATCAGGAAGAGCATAATGTGGGAAAGTCAGAACCGCATGCTTGGAGGACTAGAGAATAGAGTTTCTGCTTCAGCCTTCCTGGACACTGGCTGCCGCCACTGCCGCCACCCTGCTGTATTCTGAGCGTGGGGCTCTGTTACGTGCACAGCAGAGACAGCTGATGGGAAAAGAATTTTCTCTCTTCTGTGGTAATTGCCACACAGAGCTTCTAATCCTCATTTGTTGGCCAGGAAACTGCACACTAGCTCTTGTTCATGGGAATGGAGGGGTTGCCATTGGGTGGTTAGAAAAAAAAAAATCTGCAGATGGGTTAGAGAAACTTACAGTTCTCCTCCTGCGTAGGGAAAACCCCAGTTCTCCACCTCCTGTGCGTGTGTCCCTTACTTTTACACTGAAAACTCATTTTAGGCACTTCTGGTTACCAAATTGGTGGGGGAGGGTTCCCAGCAAGCAGTTCTCTGCCACCAGCTGGGTGTCCTACAGACTGAACTCAGTTCGGATACTATCTCCCTGAGATAGAGCATCAGATCCCACAGATTAAGGGCTTAGTCCCCAAAGACTGTGCCCACCCCACTGCAGACGGCAGTCACAGGTGGTAGGTCCCCACGTTACCAAAAACTTCTGTCCAACTTGGCTACAAATCACAAGTTCCCACAACCCCCGCTTCAGGTTTGATTAATCTGCTAGAGAGCAGCACTTGGGGAAACACATAATTAAGCTCACCAGTCTACAAGAGCGAATGATAAAGGATGCAGGTGAAGAGGTACGTAGGTCGAGGTCTGGGAGGGTCCCCAGTGTAGAAGTTTCCTCTGTCCCTGTGGAGTTAGGAGCATGTTATCCCATAGAGATTTACAGGAGTGGCAGGAGCCCTCTGCCAGGGATGGGGTCAGAAACAAACAGTAGAACAAGAGATTCCCCTAGTGCTCTTAGCACTCAGACAGTTGCAAGGGTTTTAGGAGCTCTGTGCCAGGAACCAGGGCAGGGATGAACATTTATGTTTTCTGTTGTCCATAACCGGATGCCATTTGCATTAGTGAAAACACCATAGATTTAAAACCTAAAAACGGTTGTCCTTGTGCTTGGTACAATGCGGGAGTCTGTCCCGTCATCAGAAAGTGGCTGTCCAGCAAAGGCTGGCCTTGAGTAAGACCTACCTGGGGTGGACTCTGGCTCCAACACCTACTGACTTTGAGACCTGGCCTTAGACCCTTTCTCTTCATTCTGTGCTTGCCTGCCATTCTAGATTTCTTTCCAGGTTTCCAGCTGCAGGGCCTTTGTACAAGCTGGGTGTTTTTTGTTTTTTGGGTTTTTTTTTTTTTTTTTCTGTCAGACATATCTAAGCCTTCTTCCTTCCTGTTCACTTGATAAAACTTATTCTTGTTCAGATGTCAGTTCAGACGTCATTCTATTCAGTAAATCTTTCCTAACCAACCCCCCTAACCTGGGTCAAGGTCCCTCATTAATCCTTTGTACAAGGGCGCCTGGGTGGCTCAGTCGTTTAAGTGCCTGTCTTCAGCTCGGGTCGTGATCTCAGGGGCTGGGATAAACCCCCACGTTGGGCTCAGCAGGGAGTCTGCTTTTTCCCCCTGCCCCTTCCCCACCACTTGTGCTCTCTCTCCCTCTCTCCTCTCTCTCATACACTTTTTCAAATAAATAAAATCTTTAAAAAAAAAAAAAAACTTTGTACAGAATAAATGTAATATTTTTATGATTACATAATCCTTAGGGCTGGGAGTATCTAAACATTTTGGATGCCACAAGCCCCTGCAGCTGTCTGGTGAATCCCACAGACTTCTTTTCATTTGGGGGTTTTTTAGATGCATAAAATAAAGTAAAATAGATTACCAAGGAAGCCAATTATCCTTAGATATTATCCAAAAAAATTTAATTGGAATACAGTAATTTACCCACTTCTTGATGAAGGCATTAAATTATAAAATCTAACAGCAGGTCTAATAACCGTTGTAATTTTGAAATAATAATGAACATGAAGGAAAATTTGAGATCTTGGCAACAACTATAATCTAACAGGAATGTATCTGTGATTTCCTTTGGTGATGTCTCATAGGTCCTGCTAATTACTGCCACTGCACTTTGTTGCCAGCATTTGAAATGCAAGGCAATGCTCAATTTTAGGGAGAGATCCGTGAAAACAAAAGTGTATTTTTTTTACCCATCCGTGTTCACAGATGTCTGTGGATTCATTCTAGAGCCCATAAGAAGCCCTGAATTAAGAACTCTGTTTTAGGAGGATTAAGTGGTTGGTGTGTTTCTCTCTCTGGGCTGTAATCTCTAGGAGGTCCCAGACCGTGTCAGTTTGTGTTCCCCTTTATCCCTAGTTCCTGGTCCGCATCCTGGTACCTAGTAGGTGCTCAGTAAATACTTAACCATAGCAACTCTCGACAGCATGCTTCCTGTATGTCAGTCAGAATGTGCTTGTGCCTTTCATTCATTTACCCTGAAAGTTTTACCCAAAACTTTCTGGTGTGTCCAGAACCAAAGCAGGTTGTCTGCCTCCAAAGTGAGAAAATGAACGGATGACCCTCTTGGATCTCTGACTCCGAAACCGGGGTAAGAATGGATCCGGGAGCCTCAGAGATTGACAGAGAGGATTCCATGCCCCAGTTTCTGAAGCACTAACTCGGCCCAGGGCCAGGCTCACCAAATAGGACTCGTTACTGTTGCAACGTCAGCGTGGAATGGCAGGGAGTAAAGGCATTGGGAGGGGGCACCCTGCACCACCCCATGTAATTCCAGCATCCCTGTGATGGATTGGGGGACCACAAGCATAGGCTGCATTTCTGAGAGGGAGAGTGGTGGTAGAGCTCCATCCATCCAGGGCCTTGAAAGAGGGGGAGGCTGCTGTGGAAACTGTCTAGACACCTTACACTCTCCTCTGTCATTGAGAACAGAGCAGATGGGGACAGCTGAGGGCAGAAGGAGGCTGCGTAGTGATGCGTAGTACCTGTGTGGGGCCGGTTTCACCTTTGAAACCTCGGAGTAACACTCCTGACATTTTTTTTTTTTAAGATTTTATTTATTTATTTGACAAACAGAGATCACAAGTAGGCAGAGAGGCAGACAGAGAGAGAGGAGGAAGCAGGCTCCCCGCTGAGCAGAGAGCCCGATGTGGGACTCGATCCCAGGACCCTGAGATCATGACCTGAGCCGAAGGCAGAGGCTTAACCCACTGAGCCACCCAGGCGCCCCCACTCCTCACATTTTTATTGCCATCTTGCAGATAGCAAACCGACATGGGAGGCGTATGTGAACAGAAAGCCCGTGACCTTCCCACGGCTCACCCGCCACCCGCTCTGGTTTTAAGTGCAACAGACGGGGTTCTAGTTTAGAACCCTCCTCCCTCTCTGTCACTGGTCCAGCGCCGTGACTTGGACTCCCTGAATCCCAGATCCTCGTCATCTTTAATGGGGAGAATAACTGAACCCACCCCTCAGATTTAGTTATATGTGCATGGATTATCTTAGATGAGGGCATGGAGCCTGGCCGTCAGCATGCTTGGCAGCTCCAAACGGACATTATTGGGATGTCATAAAAACCCAGCATGCCAGAGCTGTCCGGATTTGATGTCCTCCTTCCCGGTTCTGGCTCAGTCCCTATGCGGCTTCCTTTTTGTGAGCTCACTCGGGGTGGGCAAGGTGACACCTCAGAGCACTGGGATTCCAGGTTTAAAGTCCTACGTGGTCTGCTTTGGAGGATTTCGTGTTTACCTAGGCCTCTTTGATTCAGCCCGTCAAAAAGAAAAATCCTTCCCTGAGGCCATTTCTTTGGAAATTTCCCCTACAGGACTCCATGTTCAAGGGTTCTTAAGCTGAGCCGGATGATAAAGAAGTGACAGGCGTTTAAGCTGTCTGAGGCAAGGCTCTGTGGCTCTGGGTCACTTGAGTGCACCCCTTCCGCTCTGAGAGGCGATAGGGTTTCTTACCGTCCCCTCTCCCTGTCTGCCTCAGACATGACCCTGTGTAGTAGATGATATCACAGATGCCCCCTTCCCCAGCCCCCTGGCCCAGGCACAGTGGGATTTCTGTTCAAAGAATTGTGAAATCGTGACTCTGTGCCAAGTTGCTATGTTTGAACCGTGCCGGCCCCTTGAGTCTGGATCAGGAATCAGCCTGTTGTCTCCCCCGTGGCACTCGGGTGGCAGGTGCAGGGAGGAGACCCGTCAGTAGTGGAAGGCGAGTTACCACGGGCTTTGAAACGGAGCCTGTCCCATCAGTTTATCTACCACCCAGAAGGAAGAGGGGTAGGGGTGGGGCTGGGGGAGGAACGACCCTTTTCTAAGAACCACTGAGAAAATATCCTTGACATTGATTTAGAATCAGAGGACTTTGGGTGCGCTGCTAGAAGTCTCTTCATTATTTAACGAAGTCTGGGCTCCTAATTAAAGGTGGTTCAGAAGGAAGGCAGAAATTCTCAGAGCTGGCACCAAGCATCGTCTGAGATGCCTGTGTAAAGCAATCAGACGCCAGTGAGAACGTAATCAGGCCCCTGAGAAGGAGAAGGCTGATGGCAGGAATACCTCACAGGGGAAGATTTGTTTAGAGAGCCGGCAGTGGCACTCCCGCGTGCTTAAAAGGCTTTGGGTTTGTGTAAAAGATGACTGGCCCTCTCCCTGGGCTCGGTGCAGCTGCAGAGGTCATTTTCAAGGGTACTGGGCACCTGTTGGGTGCCTAGGACAGTGCTCCTGCTGCTCATTTTAGACCAGCAGAAAAGTCAGCTGGCCTTGGGAGCCGGGCAGCTGTGAGTGACATGGGCTGAGCAGAGGCAATGGGGAGTGGTGGGAACTATGGCAAAAATGAGCACCACCCTTCCCCCCACTCTGAAGGGAAAGCTGCTCTGCCGCTAATTTAAAAATCCAGCTGTATGTGTAAAATATGCCAATTTCTTAAAAACACTGTGTGCAGGGTGCCTGGGTGGCTCAATGGGTTAAGCCGCTGCCTTCAGCTCGGGTCATGATCCCAGGTCCTGGGTTCGAGCCCCACGTCGGGCTTTCTGCTCGGCAGGGAGCCTGCTTCCTCCTCTCTCTCTGCCTGCCTCTCTGCCTACTTGTGATTTCTCTCTGTCAAATAAATAAATAAAATCTTTAAAAAAAAAAAAACAAAACCGTGTGCGCGTGGTGGCTTCTCCCTGTATTTGCCACTGGGCCTGAGCCTCACAGACTCTGTCCAGCCTCACTCTTCTTTATAATCTTTGCCCCAACCCTGGGAGGAGGATTTTGCCAGATATCAGCCACCCATTATACAGATGAGAACACAAGGCTGTGTAGGAGTCTGGCTCCAAAGCTCATGCTTTATCAGACCAGCTTTTCCAGACTGTTCCATAAAATCCCTTAATGCTGTGTTTTATATGTTGCATTTTAAAGGGAGGTTTTTGGGAAAGAGTTTCCATCACAGTGATGGAAACTTTTTCCCAGAAAGCAAGCAGAACCTGGAAATACAGAGCACAGGGCTGCGCTGTCTGTTCATATGCCTGTTGTTTGAAGGGCATCTGGTCACTTCGCCTCCCCTAGCCGCTGAGCGGACCAGCAGTTCTGTCCCCTCGGTAGACCGAACATTTTTTTTCTGATTGGCAGACATCCCCTTGACAGAGATGTGAGTCAAAGCCTAGGGGACAGGATCTTCACACGAACTTGAGGCTTCTGAAGGTGACCCCAGGGATGGATTGTGTGGCACTAAAATTCTGTAGACAAGAACTTTATCAGTGGTCCTGACTGAGGCGCTAAATACCTTCCCTCGTTCCGTGAATGAAATTTGAGGCCCCGCTGAGGGCACGAATGATGAGGAGTGTGGTCTCTGCCCAGGAGGTGCCTCCAGCCGGGTCACAGAGACGGAGAGGTGGGCTGCTGACGGGGACACGCGTGACGGGCAGGTTGAAGTGGGGAGCTCCGGGAGCCCAGAGACATCAGAGGGGAAGTGTGAGGCTGAATCCAGTCCTTCAAGGAGGCTGGGTCAGGGTGGGGTGGGGGTGCTGGCCAGAGAGAGGGATGGAGGGGGTGCTGGCACACAGGACCCGTGCACCAGGGGAATCGGGCACTTAGTCCATCCACCCCCGCTCCCCGTACCATTTCTCCAGCCACTCTTTACTGAGGGCCTGCTCTTTTGTAAGCACAGGGATAATGTGGCCGGCGAGACAGACAGCGCAGCAGCCTCACGGATCTCCATGCGAGTGGGCACGTAGATTATTTATTACAGGTAATCAGTGAAGTCAGGTACATAATTCCACACTGGTAGGTGCTAGGAAGGGTCTCAGCTTTGGAGGAGTGAGCCTCTCGGGCTGTACAGAGGGGCAGCATCCAGGGCTAAGAACACAAATGTAGGTGGTGAACACGCTTCAGATAAACCTTTGGCCTCCCTTTATCTTCCATCAGGGATCCGCGGACCACTGACCCATGGGCCAACTTGAGCACAACCTTTTGTACCCTTATGAGCCAGGAATAATGGTTTTATTCTAAGCAGGTGAAAAAAAAATCAAAAGCTTTCCTAACACATGAAGATCCATGTGGGAACTATTTTTTTAAGTTTAAATAAATTGAATAAAAAATGACTAATATAGAGGACTTGGTATCTAAATAGCGAGTAAACATAAAAAAGAAAATCATAAGAAACTGGAACATAGTGTCCATGAATAAAGTTTGACGGGTGTGCGGCCATGCTCATTCCTCTACATATTGCCTGAGCTGGTTTTGTACTCCAAGACTGAGTACATAGTCTGGGACAGACATGGACCTTGGAACCCCCCTCAGTTACTGAATTTCTGTCCGAGTAGATGGTCTCCTTAGAGGCCAGACCTGCCTCTTTTGTGAGCTTCACTCAGTGTTTTCTAGTACATTGTTATATACCTGAAACAATGTAACATGGTTTTTCAATTCTCAGATAAAAATAAACCTTTTTTTATTTTTTTTTTACAAAGGTCCTATGGGACAGAGATTCTCCCTAGTTATCATGTGATCCACAGAGTCTCCAAAATGATAATCTCAGCATTTAAAAAGTTAAGTGCTAGTTTCGAATACATACATATTTTTTCTAGTTCATTGAGACAGTGGAATTCTGTACCTGTATACCTTCATTCAAAACAGTGATGCCAGGCTCTCTTTACTGACAAGGAAATATTTTCACCATTTACTGCGTAAAACACAACAACAGTGTAACAACTATAATGTAAAACCATATCCCATTTACATCAAATTGTATGTGTGTGCTTTTCCTTGTGTGAAGAGATGCCTGAGTATGAGATCGCCAGAAAGTGAACAATGGTTATCTCTAGATTCTGGGACTGGGGGTAATTTTTTTTTTTCTTTTAAGCTCACTTCTTTTTTTGTATCACTTGGGTTTCTTTTTAAAAACATTAACATGAATCATCTTAATCAAAAGGAAAACCGAGCTATTTTAATTTCAAAGAATAAATAAGGAGAATGGTTGCATCCGCATGTGGGTGATAGAATTATTTATGTGGTGATGATCTAACTGTTGGAGATAGATGCATCCCCATACCGCTCTCCACTAATTGGAGCAGAGGAGTGATGTCTTCAGAATAAAGGAGATCAAATAAGAACATGGTAGGAGGTGAGAAGAGAGGTAGAAATCAGGAAATCTGACACTGACATGGTCATCAGTGAGAGATGGAAGCTTTCCAATACTTGAATCTCCTTGGTTCATTATTGGCGCCTAGAAGGACGGGTATAGATCTTTTCCTGATTCTTGTCTCCCCCACCCCACCCCACCATGCTGAGTCTTGAGAAACTACAGCCACTTAATAAGTTGGGCTATTTAAAAGCGGTATAGTAGCACCACCTAGTGTCCTTATCTTGTCACTGCATCCCCAGCGTCTCCCTGGAAGCCTCCCTTAAGATTCCTTGTTTGATGTCCCCGTGCTGGTGGCATTTGCGAGGCAGGCGGCATGATGCCTCCCGGGGTTCTGCGGGGCAGTGGGAATGCCTCATTAATTTATCCCTTCCTTCCTGTCTCAGTCACACAAAGCGAATCTCTTCAGCTGAAGCGTGATTTGGCAGTTGAAGAGCAAAAGGATGCCTTCTTGTCAAAGTCAGTCTCTGCTTGTCTGCAGCAGCCCGGTCCTTAAAGCTGGGCCCGTGCTTCTCTGGCAGGAAAGCCATCATGCTATGCTGGGCAGCCTTGGGCTTGGGGTTCTTGGTTAGAAAATGCGGGAGTCTGGCTCGCAGTGGGCTGCTTACGGTGTAATTGATCTTCTAGGAGACGCCAGAACCCAGCCATTGTCCCCTGACCCACGTGCTCCAGTGTGGCTCACCTCCTACACCCCAGACCTGAGCGTGGTCCTCACTGCCCCCCTCTCCCTCACATCCTTCCTATCCAGTACGTCACCCGGCCTCAGTTTTCCTCTAAGTGTTTGCTCTAGAACTCGCTGTTCTCATACCCTCTCTCTGGTCTGCAAGGCCGACCCCCTGCAGTATCTCTTCCCCACCTCCCTCCTTCACTCCTAGCTCCTCGACATTCTTCCACCTGGAGGTAGAAGTTCAAGGGATCTTGAAAAGTGCAGACCTGTTTGCTTTGTTCTCTGGTTCAGATCTTTCTAGTGGCTTCTCAGTGCTCATAGGGTAAAGACCAGACTTCGCATCTGATGTGAGGCCTCTCAATCCAGCTGCACTCTTTGCCTCTTACGTTGTTCTCTGGGCCCGGATCCAGCCCTCCTGGCTTCCTTCTGGCCCCTGAGGTCTTCTCCCTGCTGTGGTCCCTTGACCTGCCCTCTTGTCCTCCCCTGACTCCCACCGCTTTCATCTCCACTCACCTGTCGGCTCTCAGGCAGATGTGCCTTCCTCAGGGGAGTTGTTCGCAAAGCCTGCATCAGATCCTCCCTTAGTGTGCTTGGAAAACACCGCGTGCCTCTCCTCATGCCCATCCATTCCGTCCAGGTGTGTCATACCAGCTGCACCTGTCATTCTTTGCTGAATCCTCATCTCCCCCTTTAGACCAGTGGTTTTCAGCTGGGGGCGACTGGTCTTCCAGGAGACATCTGGCATTATCCAGGGACCTTTTGCGTTGTAATAACTTGGGCAGGGAGCGCTCCTTGCGTCTACTTGGTATAGAGCAGGGAGTCTGCCAAACATCCCACAGGCAGAGGAGCACCACCCCACCCCGACCCCCAAGAACGGAAATTTGTCTGGCCCAGGGTCAGTAATGCTGAGGCTCAGAAACCCTGCTGTAGCCCCTAAGTCCCCTGGAAGCAGGTTGGTGGCCACTGGGAAGGAACACATCTGAAGGCCTAAATTTCACACTTTTAAAGGCCAGCTTGATAGTGTCCACCCTTGATTGGTCTTGTCTGTAAAGAGACAGAGAACCACCTATCCTTTCAAACCTGCCGGCCACAGGAGTGAGAAGGAGAATTTGCCTGGCTTTCCTCATGCCCTCCAGCAGGGTAATCACACGAGGTGCTGCTCGTCCAGAGGAAAATCATCCACATTTGTGTCTTTGCTTTGAAATTCTTTAAAGTCTCTTTTTAAATTATATGTGTTTATACTCTGAACTATTTACAGCAAATTTTTTTAAAGATTTTATTTATTTGACAGAGAGAGAGGGAACACAAGCAGGGAGAGTGGGAGAGAGAGAAGCAGGCTTCCCGCTGAGCAAGGAGCCCAATGCGGGGCTCGATCCCAGTACCCCAAGATCATGACCTGAGCCAAAGGCAAACGCTTAATGGACTGAGCTACCCAGGCGCCCCTACAGCAAAATTTCATCTACAATTTTAGTTTGTTGGACTACTCCACAGTCAAACAGCCTGGCTTCTTCAAACAAGTCACCAAGGAAAAAAGCCAGGGACTCTAATAGATTTGAAGAATCTTAGGTGTTGTGACAACTAAATACAGCATGAGATTGGGGGGAAATGTCTAGAAATAATCATTGCACACCATCAGGGACATTTGAATATGATCTAGGTATCAGATAATATTATTTTCTTAAAGATTTATTTATTTACTTGAGAGACAGAGCAGGAGCAGGAGGGGCAGGGGAAGAGGGAGAGAAATCTCCATCAGATTCCCCGCTGAGCAGGGAGCACAACGCAGGGTTTGAGCTCATGACCCTGAGATCATGACCTGAACCAAAACCGAGAGTCCAAGGCTTAAGCTACTGGGCCGCCTAGGCGCCCCTCCGATCATGTTATTGCATTAATGTTTATTTTCAAACATTAATTATTTTCAAACGTTATTATGGTTATTGTCTTAGCTCAGGCTGCTACAACAAACTGCTGTAGCTTGGGTGGTTTGTAAACAACAAATCTTTTTCCTCCTGGTCCTGGAGGCCAGCAAGTGCAAGATAAGACATGGGCTGATTTTCTGTCTGGTGAGAGCCCGCTTCCTGGTTCATAGATGGCTGTGTGCTCGCGGGGTGAAGGGGTGGCATGGTTCTCTGGGGTCTCTTTTATAAAAACATGAATCCCGTTCATAAGGAGGGCTCCACCCTTGTGACTCAGTTTCCTCCCCAAGGCTCCACCTTCAAATACCATGAGGTTAGAGGTGAGGTTCAGCGTATGAATTTGGGGAAGAGGGTGTAAGGGTGCAGGGCAATGCAGTTAGAGGAGAGAATGGCCCAAGTATGAGGGAGTGACGTGTCAGCAGGTTTGCGAGCTGTTTCCCGTGATTTTGTAGGAAAACAATTGTGTGTGTGTGAGAGGGGAGGGGGGGAGAGCATGGGAGAACACAGGTGCAGACTGTTAGCAGCAGGTGAATCTGGGCGGAAGGAGGACGGCTGTGTCCTGTACCCCGTTGGCGCCCTGGTTGGAGTGTTGAGGAACTGCGGGGCGGAGGACGGACGCGTGCGCTGGGCGGGGAGGCCCTGAGCGCGCGCGTGTACTTGTCTTCAGTTTGCAGCTCTCCGCCCGTCCACATGAAGGTGCAGCCTCTGAACCAGACGGCGCTGCAGGTGTCCTGGAGCCAGCCCGAGACCATCTACCACCCGCCCATCATGAACTACATGATCTCCTACAGCTGGACCAAGAACGAGGATGAGAAGGAGAAGACGTTCACGAAGGACAGCGACAAGGACTTGGTAAAAGCTCCCTGTTGTGCGCAGATGTTCAGAACTGACTTGCAGTTCGAAGAGACCTCCCCGCCCCCCACTTGTCTGTCAGGGGTGGGGGTGGTGCTGGGGTGGGGCCCCAGGGGTCCCCGCGCAGGGTACCTTCTCTGTGTCAGCGCAGCTCCCCCGCACCCGCGGAGGGCGCCCCCAGCCGGGGCTGTGCTCTGTGGTGCAGCGGCTGCCGGCGGGGACGTGGCCCGATCCCTCCAGGGGCTCCGTCCACCTTGCCCCAGCTGCCTAACTACACCGCCAGGAAAACCGAGGTCGTTTCCCTGGAATCGGGCTCTTGTAAACGGATTGCTTGTTCTTTCATTGGAAAAACCACCAACCACAACACAGAGCTTCCGTGAAGCACTTTTTAGCGGTTATGGTTATTGTAAATATTAAATGAGCTATGCAAACGCACGGCAGGTCCTAGCATGTAGTAAGTGCTCGAAAAAGGCAGGCTATTATTCCTAGAATTCTTCTTCCTCCTCTTTCCCCGCCCCCCCCCCGCCCCCCACCTGCTGCTCTTACAGTCACCTTGACCAGGCAGCTGTCCACCCTCCCCTCCACTCCTTCTGTGTTCAATCAGCCTTACACATGACCATTCCACAGAAGATCCCTGGGACCATGTGATTTTTAATCACTGTTCTCAGGATCTCAGACCCTAGACAATCTGACCTCACTTTGAGATGTTCATGCCCAGTTCTGCTTCTCATGTGAACATTCCCATCAGTGTTTAGTGCCCAACACCCAGCCGGGCCCTTGAGAACAGATGTTTGCAGATGCTGTCTTCTCTGCTGGAAAAGCAAATGCTTCCAACAAGCAGGAGGCTCGAAGTCTTTGTCTGGAAACTCAAAGTGACACATTTGGGTTTGAAAGCCTTGCACTTATTGTTGATCCAAAAAAAAGGCTGTGGCATCATGAAAGCATAATTGTATGTGCGCACAAAAAACGTAGGAACACCAAGTGGGGTTCTTCATGTGGACGGGCGGAGAGCTGTAAACTTATCGCTTTTTTTTTTTCTTCCCAATAGAGAGTCCCCAGGGCCTATTCAATCAGTTATGGAATAATACTTTTCATCTTCTTTTAGATGAAGATTTCTGTACTTCATTTCCATTTATATTTTCAGTTTCCCCACTAGACATTGTTATCTGGGTCACATTAGGGAATGACGAGCTTCATGAAATCAGAGAGAAATCTATTGAAAGGCACCCAAGGTGATGATATGTTTTAACCTTTCTCTTGTCACCGCTGGAAGTCCATAAGGGATTTTCCTCTTTCTGGAGGAAAGATGACTTGCATTCATCAGCAGAAACTGTCCAGGTGCTTATGCGGTTTCCTGTTCTAGGTGGAAAATAAACACACAAAGATAAATAGATACGGGCTGGTAGGGAATTCTAATAAACCCTTGTGTAAACGGAGCAAAGATTTGGCTCTGAATGAAGACTGAACAGGGGTCAGAGGTTTCAAGAATGAGGCATAAATTAGTTTCAGAGAAAGGGAGAGATGGGGAGGAAAACATGCTTTGACAGCAGGTTCTTTTTTATCAGGATTTTCTAAGGGTGGTTGTTTTCTTTGGGGACACACAAAAAGAATTTCCTTAACTCCTCAAGACGTCAAGAGTGCTGAATTAGTGGCAACAAAGCTGTTCTCTAACTTACGGTGGCAGTGGCTCTGAAACCTAAAAGCCTGAGTCCTTGTTTCATGGGCTTGCTGCTTGTGGGGTAGGTGTTACTACCTGCCTTTTCCAAAATAAAGAAATGAGTCTTCGAGTGAAATAACTTGACCCCAACCCAGTGCCGTCCCCAGGAAGCCATTCGTGAGGCCAGAACAGCAGGTGTCGTGAGTCATACTGGCACACCTGCTCAGAGCATTTCACTAGCCACTCAGCAGTTAAGCCGCTCCGAGAACTGCTTTCCGTATTTGGCCCAGAATGTACGTTTCAGTGACGGGACATTTCGTCCATTAGGAAGTCTTTGAGAATCCGTTTCTTTCATTGTGTGTTGTTTCAGGAAGCAAGGGCTGCCTGCTTTTCAGGAATTTTCCGTTTTCTCCTTTTCAGAGGCTCTTGGAATAAAGCTTTGAAGAGTGGGAATCTGGATTTGGCTGGTGACGCCTGACCAGGGGTTGGCAAACCATTTCCTAGAAAGAGCCAGAGAGCAAAATTTGGGAGCTTTCGAGGTCATAAGGTCTTCATGGCAGCTACTCAACTCTGCCATTGTGGGGTGCGAGCTGCCACAGACAACATGTAAATGAGTGCGTGTGGCTGTGTGCTAATAAAACTTTATTTATAAAAATAGATAGTGGGCCAGATTTGTCCCGTGGCTGTAGCTTGCTAACCTCTGTGTTAGACCAGGGGTGTTTTTTGTTGTGTGGTGGGGGATACCTGTGAACAAGCTTTGCATGGTCTGTGTTATGGAGCACTCACAAGAACTCTGGGAGGTTGCCACTACTCTTTCCATGTAACAGTTGAAGCTGGCAGAGAACAAAAAGACATTGAGCAACTGACTTGGAATCACGCCACTAGTGAGTGATGTGACAAAGGTAGATCTCGTGACATCTGGCTTCTAGTCAGGTGATCTCTCCTGGCATCGTGCCCCACATTATCCATCAGTCAAGGTACAACAAGGCCTTTGAACTGCAAAGAAACCTACACACCAAGATTTTGTCACTGATACTGAGATCTCTGCAATGTTCTGAAAAGTCAGTCTAACTTGATCATTCTAGAGGCTGTTTAGGCTCAATAAGGATAGTCTATAACTATACAAAAGGTGTGGTCATTACAGAAGAAGTCCAAGTTTAGTGAGTGGTAAGAAGGCTGGGGACGTGTTCCAAACAACAGTCAAGAACGAGTCAAGATGGATTTTGTTACATCTGTCACCCTGCATATGTCATTGTTGAAAACAGACTCCCAGCCAGTTATTTTTGAACTTCCTTCCCTTTCAAAGTGAGCCTATGGTCCATAGGGAAGCATCATGGCTCTCAGGCTTGGTCAGGGGACCCAGTAATCTAAAAGGACTACTTTCTCTGATCTTAGGTTCTGCTCTAGAAGGTAAAGTGTATAGCAGCCTTCAAAACCAACTCACTACCTTTCCTTTCTTCCCCTGCAGAAAGCCACCATTAGCCATGTGTCCCCTGATAGCCTTTACCTGTTCCGGGTCCAGGCGGTGTGTCGGAATGACATGCGCAGTGACTTCAGCCAGACGATGCTCTTCCAAGGTAAGGCTCATTCCCATCCTTCTGGGCCCCAGTGGACCTGGGCCCCCCCTACTTTATGCTGCCTTAGCCTTTCTAATAAGGGACCTGGACAAAAGAAAATAAACCTGGCCTAAGAACCAGGGTGGGGTTTTAAATCTGCCTCTTAGGTTGGGGGTTTCATAGGCCAGAAGACGAGGGAGAAGAGCAAAGTGTTGATTATTTTTTTTACTACTGCTATTTTCCAGCTGTGGGGAACCAAGTATTTGCCTAACACTGTCATTGTGAAATCACCTCCTGGTCATGTGTTTGGGTTTCTAGCCTGATTCAGTTGTTCTCTTAAGAACTGGAGCACAAGTATCCGGCCCACTCTTTGGGCTTGCAAGTCACACAAATGAGCCGCTGCTTACAGGATCCCAGGGGCTTGTACCTGCTGATATAGGGTCTTGTAGAAATTTCTAGGGCCAGGACTAACGTGAGGCAATAGAGGCATTAACCTTGGTGCAAAATTTAAAAGAGCACCAAAAAACTCAGTCATCAGAAACATTATATTTTTCAGTTAAAAAAAGAAAAAGTTTGTGGACAAAATGCCCAAAATTTTTTTTTTTTTTGGTTAAGATTGTACTCATTTATTTGATAGAGAGTGAGCACAAGCAGAGGGAGCAGCAGGCAGAGGGAGAGGCAGGCTCCCCACTGAGCAAGGAGCCCGATGCGGGGCTCAATCCCAGGACCCCAAGATCATGACCTGAGCTAAAGGCAGACACTTAACCGACTGAGCCACCTAGGCACCCCCAAAATACCCAAATTTTAAATAAAGATAGGATCCACTCTGTCTCACTTGTCCCAACCTAATCCCAGCCCCGGTTCCACCGAAACTTTATTGACAAGTATAGGCAGTTGGGCTGTGGGCCATAGTTTGCTGACTTGGTTTGGTGACATACATCAAGAGCAGCATGGAGGGAACGCTAGAGTTTTGCGTCCTGCTCTGCCAGCCTAAGGTCCTCTCTGATAGGGTCCTTTCCTTCCGGGATCCCCAGTTTCAGAGAAACCTCCACACCAAACCACTGGGTCTTAATCTTTTGGAGTCACATATCTGATGAGGGCCTTGGACCTTGTGTGTAGAAAATTTTGCATCCAGCTTCAGGGGCCCCGTGAAGCCCATAGTCTGTGGACCAGCAGCACCAGCATCATCTGGGAGTCTCCGAGAAATGCACGCATCTGAGCGCCTCCCAGAGCAATTGCATCAGAATCTGAGGGTGAGGCCAGGAATCTGAGTTCTAACCAGATGGCCCAGGTTACTGGCCTGCCCAGTGAAGACTGACGTGCTGGTCCCGCAATGGGGGCCCCAGGTTTGAGTCTGGCTACCGCTCAGCATTGGTGGGTCTCAGAGAACATTGATAAGTTTCTCGGAGCTACAGTGTCACAGTCTGAAAAGGGATAATAGTGACAGTACCCCTGTCACAGGGGCCTCATAGAATGATGTGCTGTGAAGCGTGTTAAGTAGTTAGCAAAGCGCCTGGCACCAACTGTAGATGTCCCTTCAGTATTCACTTTGGTCTAAAAAAATAAGAAATGATAAACCCTAGGCAGGAAGCCTTCTAGCCTTTGATTCCCTCTAAGGAGCCCTCCTAGCTTTACATTTCGGCCTTTAACTGTTTGCTCAGGTTCGTGTTATGTCTTGCTTCCATTTAAACTAATTGAAATGAGCAAGGCTGGATTTTTTGCCCACATAAATCACGCTTGCCATGGCTACCTGTGCCGAGTGTCTTGGCGGCTCTGCCCAGGGTCCAGGAGGAGGGTCCAGGAGGCTGAAGCCGGGCCTGTGCCAGCCCAAGGGAGAGAGAAGGGGAGGCCACAGTGGGAGCTTGCTGAGGCCAGGGCCCTGGAACTTGGGACACATAAATCATGATTAAGCCTCCTGTGTGCTCTGACCGAGAACCTGGGCTCTGCAGAATGCTTTTCCTGATTAATAGGCCCCCAAGCTTGCTGGCTTCTGTGTGGACTTTGAAAAATTAAATGTTTATAATGTAAGGTAATGCAAAAAGGCCTTGTCAGCTATAAATTCCAAGCATGGAGTATTTAAAATTTTTGATCACAGAGACTTGTTGGCAATGGCCAGTGTCTCCTTTGTGCACAGACTCAGTCTGTTTAGAGGGGGATGTGAGTTGACGCGTGTTATATATTGGTGTTTGTCCCTATGTGTAGACAGAGGGCCCTGGTTCTCCACTCCTCCCCGAGATAGGTTTCACGTCTTCCTTACAGCAGCTGGAGGGCAGTGTACCAACTAGACCTTTGGGTAGGCTAGCACACCTCTTGTTGGGAACCATGTATGCATTTTTTTTAAAAGATTTTATTTATTTATTTGACAGACAGAGATTACAAGTAGGCAGAGAGGCAGGCAGAGAGAGAGAGGAGGAAGCAGGCTCCCTGCTGAGCAGAAAGCCCGATGCAGGGCTCGATCCCAGGACCCGGGGATCATGACCTGAGCCGAAGGCAGAGGATTTTACCACTGAGCCACCCAGGCACCCCCCTATGTATGCATTTTTAAAAGATTTTATTTATTTTTGTGAGAGAGAGAGAGAGTTCACGAGCAGCAGGGAGAGGCAGAGGGAGAAGCAGGCTCTCCACTGAGCAAGAAGCTCGACGTGGGGCTCGATCCCAGGACCCTGGGATTATGACCTGAGCCGAAGGCAGATGCTTAACCAACTGAGCCACCCAGGGGCCCCCAAGTATGTATTTTTGAGCAGTAGGGCCCTGTACACAACACCGAGCAACGAGTAGGACTTAAGTCTTGAAAGGGAAAGAGGAGGGGTGCCTGGATGGCTCAGTGGGTTAAGCCTCTGCCTTCGGCTCAGGTAATGATCTCCAGGTCCTGGGATCGAGCCCCGAATTCAGGCTCCCTGCTCAGCAGGGAGCCTGCTTCCCCCTCTCTCTCTCTGCCTGTCTCTCCACCTACTTGTGATCTCTCTCTGTCAAATAAATAAATAAAATCTTTAAAAAAAAAGAAAGAAAGGGTAAGGGAAAAAGCGTTGAGAATTTCACAGAAGCCTTGCTCAGAATAATTGGGTTTCCCAGTGATGAAATTTACATCTGGTTTGAGAGCATGAGGTAGCCAGGTGTACTCTGTACATTATGGTAAATATCACACTATTTATGTTCTGTATAGCATAATAAATGTTACCTATTTGCCTTAGTGGGGTAAATATAATAACAGCAGTATAGCAAGTGGTATCCACAGAATGGTTCACGGTTACAGAACATTTTCCCATTAGTTACACCATCTGACCCGTGGCAGCTTGTAACGTGTGTGTTATTTTACAGATGGAGAAATGATTTCCTAGGCAGTGAACTAACTTGCAAAAGAAATCACTTGGCTACTAAGCGGGGTCTGAATTTCTTATTCCAAAACCCAGTCATTTAAACACAGCAACAGACCACTCCAAAGAGTAAATATTACCCTGTACCCCCAGTAACTCACCAAACAGATGGAAAGATTGATTGCGTAATCAGAGCCTGTCTGCAGTTCTCAACAGTCATGGAAAATCATGGTTCTGTAGCTTTCTCTCCAAGCCACGGACCCATCAGGCAACCTGAAGCCAACGGATCCTCTCTCAGCACGGCTTAAAATAAATAAGCAAAATACATAGAAAAGACAACCAATTATATCCAAGTACCAAGTATAGTTGTCAAAATATTTTAAACAAATTTGGAATGTAGTCATAGGTGCTTTTATTATTATTATTAATAATATTATTATTAAAACATTGAATGACAACAGAAAATCTGTTGGCTACTGTGATTTCTGAGTAGTGATGAACATAAATGATACTCCAAACTAGCTATAACAAATATATAAGGCAATATAAAAACATCCGACTTAGGTCAGAGACAAAGTCTCTGGTCCTGCTGGGGTGGCTGAGAATTGTTGCCTGCTTTTCATGGTGGAAGGAAGCCCTACATGTCAGTGAGAGCTTAATGGGAAGTCAGATGCCTTTTATCCCCTGTCCTTGGATCCCATGGGCACCAAGTTCAGCATTTCAGACCTGAATGGTCCAGAAGAAACATCCTAGTCACCCTGGCTTAAACCAGTTAGTTATTCCCAGGTAAGAGCTGTTTGCTTCCAAGGCTGCTGTGTTTGACCTAGTTGTCCCGAATTCTAGATGGGTCTCTTCTCCACGTCTGTCTCTTCACACACTGGACTTCACAACTATGCACAGGGAATGTATGGTTAGGTCGGGGGTGACAGACCCACATACCCCTGAGGCTGCACGGAAGCCTGTTCAGAGGAGGGGAGGATTATCCATGGGAAGTCAGAGATCCTACGTCCACCAAAAGGAAGTGAGAGACGCTCAGCCCCTGCAGGAAGGAGACTTCAGTTTTACCGAATATTGTGACTTTTCAGAAAAGCGGGAAATTGGGATTTTTTTAGGTTGAAGGCTATTGCAACAAATACCTTTTTAAAAAGCTTGCAGGCCAAACGAAAAACTATGTCAGCCATTTGCCACTTCTGGCTTAGGTAAAAACTTACAACAGGTACACATATTATTTATTTTGGCATTTTTGGGGGGACTGATTTTTTTTTAGTGCCATGTATATATAGGAAATAAACTTTTAGTTTATATAACAGTACTGTTTTTTTGAGAGTTATCACAAAGAGGCAGTTTTTTTTTTAATTATACTGTTCCCATTACTCACAACAGCAAAGCAACCCAAATGTCTACCAACAATGAATAGATAAATAAAATGTGGTATATGCATACAGTGGAATATTATTCAGCCTTGAAAAGGGGGCAGATTCTGACACATAGTCCAGCATTGTATGAACCTTAAAGACATTATGCAAAATGAAATAAGCCAGTCACAAAAAGACAAATATATATGATTCCACTTACATGAAGTAGCTAGTGAAACATATAGAAAGGGTCAGGGAAAGGGAAAAATGGGTATTGTTTAATGGATACAGAGTTTCTGTTTCGAAAGATGAACAAATTGCACAACAATGAAAATATACTTAACACTACTTAACACTACTGAACTACAAATTAAAAGTAGTTAAGATGGTAAGCTTTATGTTATGTGCGTTTTATACAATTTATATAATTAAACTTTTTCAGTTCTCCTGTTTATAATACTAACATATGGTCAAAGAAAACTACAAGGAGTGAACACCAGCATGAGTATTGTGTGGATCATGTAAGAATTTGACCACTAACTGTAATAATGGCAATATCTTATTGGGTTTCAAAACTTAAGTAGAAAAAAATACTTGACTATACACAAAAGGTGAGGCAGGCAAATAGAGTTAAATTATTGTACAGTTCTTATGTTTTTAGCAAGTGGTAAAATACTGATTTAAGGTATACTACAGTAAATTCAGGATTCATATTATAATGACTGAATGGATAGTAAAATACATTATAAACAAAAAATAATGGGGGTTGGCTCAGTCAGAAGAGCATGGGACTCTTGTTCTCAGGGTGGTGAGTTCAAGCCACATGTTGGGTGTAGAGATTACTAAAAAAAAAAAATAATAAATTTTAAAGATAGCTAAGAGGAAGGAATAGTAATAATATGATTCCACTTCTACGAAGTTCTAAAATAGACCAAACTGACAGAGGTCAGAATTGTGGTTACCTTTCGGGAAGGTGGGGACGTACACACACCTGCTGGGTCCTAGAGAACATCTATGTCTCAGTACAAGTGGTAGTCACAGAGGTGTTTACAAAGAAAATTAGACTATAGGGGCACCTGGGTGGCTCAGTGGGTTAAGCCTCTGCCTTCGGTTTGGGTCGTGATCTCAGGGTCCTGGGATCGAGCCCCACATCGGGCTCTCCGCTCAGCAGGGAGCCTGCTTCTCCCATTCTCTCTGCCTGTCTCTCTGCCTACTTGTGGTCTCTCTCTGTCAAATAAATAAATAAAATCTTTAAAAAAAGAAAAGAAAATTAGACTATACACTTAAGATTTATATGTTTACTTATGTAAGCTATACTTCAAAACAGAAAACAATTTAAAAACTCAAAAAACTGAAACTAATAGCTTAAACTTAAGAGCCAGGAAACTGTATAGCATTCTGAGAGTTTTTAAATGATTCATAAGCTAAGAAGGGTTTTACATTTTTAAATAGTTGGGAGAAAGTCTGCAGAAATAGTGTCTCATGACATGTGGCAATTGTATGTAAAGCTTAAGTAAAGTTTTATTGGAACAACAAAAAAGGTGTGTTATTCACAGTGCAATTTCTTTGTTTCAGCTAATACTACTCGAATATTCCAAGGGACCAGAATTGTTAAAACAGGAGTGGTAAGTAGCAGATGGTAATTGCTTTGTCCAGCCCGTTGTTCATTCACATGCAGTAAAAACTTTCACCACGAGGTGGCAGTATGATGTTGTTAAACTGCTCACGAAGCGGTGAAAATACAGAAACCCTTCCATTTCTCACTGTTCATAACTCAGTGTGTTATGAAAAGAAGCTATGCGACAGAGTTAAAGCAGATGTGTTATACTGTATAATTCTTACCAAGATAAAAACTCTCAATTTTAAATTATGTATCATCTGTGAGATCATACAATGTAGGAGTACTGGAAAAGGGTGAAAAAGGTCTCTTCCAAGCCCTTCAGTGACATATGCTAGGGTTCAAAGGCTCTCATTTCCCAGCGTTACATGGATTTGCAAGTTTCTGGAGCTTCAATTAGTATCTAAGCTTTGCCATTTCTAGTGTGAATAACAATCATAATATTAATGATAGTGTTGGTGATAACAGTAGTAGTCTAAAATTTGCTGGTGTTTCTTGGGTTTTAGACACAGATTATCTTATTATTTTATTTACTCCTGGCTGCATCCCATGAGATTGGTATTACTATTGTTCCCATTTTACGGATGAGGAAACTGAGGCTCAGTGAGTTAAAGGTAATGTACTCAGCATCCCCCAGACAGGGGCTTGTCAACTCAAGCCCAAACCGTCTGACTTCTCTGTCTTGGGCAACTTATCTTATGTGGCATTTGGAATTTCATTAACCAACTTTAGAACCTAACATTTGCTAACTCGGCCATCCTTAAACTACAAAGTTTCCCAGCTACAGTATGGTGATAATGGTATGAAGTCCAAGTTGTTCTGGCTTTGTTGTTTTCAACTATAGAAGTGATGGGATGGAAATCTGGGTTCCGTACACCAGGTTATAAAAACTAAAATTAAACGGATAACTTAGAGCAACATTTCTTGTTTTCCCTGAGGTACCATATGTGGTTCCCACACGTAAGCCCCAGTTTGGTGTGGTGGGAAGAATGAGCTGAGGCTCGCACACAGGCAGCCTTCCTTCCAGCCCTTAACATCTCTGTGCCTCGGTTTCCTGACCTATAAAATAGGGTGATGAACCTCCATGCCTCCAGGGTAGGGTGCGAAGGCCTGGCACACAGTGGGTTCTTGTTAAATGGAATTCCTCCTGCTGCCATATACGTGGACATAGATAGACCATGTAGACCCAGAGATTCTGGAAGTTCCGGTGGCCGTGCAGGGCCCACCCTGAGGGCACGTGGCTATCAGCCAGTTCCCAAAGCGGGCAGTGTGGAGTGTGGCTCCTGCTTTCAACCCTGCTGCTGCTGACTCGGGTGGCCACTCCGGAGGGCTTTTCTGGACCTAATTACTCTGTGCTCTCCGCGAGGGCCTCTGGTGTATGAAAAGGCAAGGACGTCTGTGTCTTCCAGGGTCACCCTGGGATCACTCAAACATCTGACTTGGCCAGTTTATTACTTAGTTGTTTTTTGTTTTTCCACCAATTTTAATAGTCCTTACTTTTCTTTTGACACCTGGCTTCCTCCTAAGCCATAGCAGTGAAAAGTTGGGTTTGATAGGCTAGTTAAGTTTTTTAATGCACTGCAAGTAATTGTGTAACCATTAAGACCACAGATGGTTGTTCACGGATCGCCTCATGTCACCTTTGGCACTGCTCTTTGAGAAACCCTGTGAGGAGAATCAAAGATGAGTAAAACCCATTAAGGGCCATAACCAGGGCCTCTTTCCCTATCCTGATGACTGACGCTGCTCTGCTCTCTCTTCTCTCCCCTCTCCTGCCCTACCCATGTGACCCCTTGAAGCCCACGGCGTCTCCTGCCTCATCGGCCGACATGGCCCCCATCAGCTCGGGCTCTTCCACCTGGACATCCTCCGGCATCCCCTTCTCATTTGTCTCCATGGCGACTGGGATGGGCCCGTCCTCTAGCGGCAGCCAGGCGACCGTGGCCTCCGTGGTCACCAGCACACTCCTGGCCGGCCTGGGCTTCAGCGGCGGTGGCATCCCCTCCTTCCCCAGCACGGTGTGGCCCACACGCCTGCCCACGGCCGCCTCTGCCAGCAAGCAGGCCGTCAGGCCCGTCCTGGCCACTACGGAGGCCTTGGCTTCCCCAGGCCCTGACGGCGACTCCGCACCGAGCAAGGACAGCGAGGGCACAGAGGAAGGGGAGAAGGATGAGAAAAGTGAGAGTGAGGACGGGGAGCGGGAGCACGAGGACGAGGGAGAGAAGGACCCCGAGAAGAAGAAGAGCGGGGTGACCCACGCTGCCCAGGAGCCAAGGCAGGACAAGCCCACCCCCACCTCCTCGTCCTCCAACAGGACTGCCGAGGAGGGGGGGCATCAGACTCTGCCCGGGCCCAGGCAGGACCGCACTGCCATCCCCACAGACCAGCCCGATGACGTGAGGGATGCCCGCCCCGGCCTGGACTCTGGCTCGGTCACCTCCACACAAGTGCCCCCCACAGTCACAGAGGAGCGTTTCCAAGGGAGCGATTCCAGGAGGCCCCCGATGCCATCGAAAAAGCCCATGTCCCGAGGGGACCGATTTTCTGAGGATAGCAAATTTATCACTGTTAATCCAGGTAAGTGGCCCGGTCCTCATCTGAGGATGGGATGGGAGACAAAGCTCCAGAAAGTGCTTAGTCTTCCTGAGATCATATATGTCCCTGGCGTAAGAGATGTTTGTGTGTGTGTGTGTGTGTCTGTCTGCATTTTTTATTCTAATAAGAATAACTTCTCTCTCATTGTGGCTGGAATAAGTCCCGCTGTGATATTTGTTTCCTTAACAAATCTACTTACCGCAGAATAACTCTGAGGATTTAAACTACACAATGAGGGGCGCCTGGGTGGCTCAGTCAGTTAAGCGTCTGCCTTCAGCTCAGGTCATCATTCCAGGGTCCTAGGATTGAGCCCATGTCAGGCTCCCTGCTAAGTGGGGACCTGAGCCCACAGTCCTCGCCCAAGCAGTGGGGCTCTCTCTGCCAGAGCCCCGTTTGCCGTATGCAGTACCCAGCTGATGGTGAGACCGGGGCATGGCTGCTCTGGCCCCCCGCCCTGAGCTGGCGATCCCCGGTCACCCTGACCCGTAGTGCTTCTTTGCTCTATCCTGCGCTCAGATCCTAACAAACCATCCTGATAGTCTGCGAGGCAGCCGTGCGCATGAGGGGTTGTGATTGTTGTGAGGGGTTTTCTTAATAAGAAATTCTTCTTTTTGCCAGACTACAAGATGTTTAGCAACAATTTTTTTTGCATCTAAGCTGTTGTGGAGTTATAAGAGTGCAAAAAAAAAAAAAAGCAACTGGTAAATATTTATTTGCTTTTGCACTTGTAAACATTAAAATTCATCTAAAGCTGAGATCTCGTATGTTAAGATACAACTTAGAATAAATTTTCATGTTTTGAATTATGTTCCTCCTTAAAGCTGGTATGGACTCGTTTTTTGAAGTTTGGGTTTCCTGTGGGTGTTGCTCAGTTTGTCCCGGTTTTCGGGAAAGGTGTAGAGTAGCCTTCTGTGGAGTTGAGGGAAGGAAATAGCGGGCCACTTACAAAGCCGTTTGAAGCCATTCCGACACGAACGGTGACATTTCCTCTAGGAATTACTGTGAGACAGTAGAATTTCTTGCGTTTGAAGATATTAAAGAAATATTTATGGAGTACTCTCCATGTACAGGGCACCACACGAAGCATTGGGAATGGGACCCAGATCAAGGCAGGCCTCTGTTCTCCGGGGGTTTCTGTTCTAGTGGGGTAGCTTGAGGATATTTCAAAAAATGAGTGTGTAACATCAGATAGTGGTGAGTGCTAGAGTCAGGGCGGTGGGTAGGGGGGCATCGAGAGGTTGAGGAACGACATTTGAGCAGAGACCCAGTGGTGACGAGGTAGCCATGCAGAGAGCCGGAGGAATACAGGTCCAGAGACCCAAAGTCGGGATGAATTTGGAGTGGTGGAGGCGCGATCCCAGGGCCAGTGTGTGTGGACCCTGGAGGAGGGAGAAGGAATGAGTTCACAGACTGTTGGAGCTCAGACCAGGAGGGGCCTCATGGTCCATGCTGAGGACTTGATTCTAATTGAAATGGAAAACCAGTGGTGGATTTCAACGGGAGACTGGCTCGTCTGATTAACATTTTTGAAAGACCCCTGTGGCCTATTTGTGGAGGTTATATAGGGGAGGCAGGAAGAGACGCAAGAAGCCCAGTTAGGCGGTGAGGGCAGTGGTGGCTTGGACTAGTGGGGTTTCTCCATAGACTAGTGGTAGACCTTGTTGAGACCAGATTTTCAATCCTGAGTGGCTCTGCCTGTGGGCTCAGGGCTCTGGCAAGGTCGTCTTCTCCACCTGTTCTCTTAAACACTGCTTTGCCCATACTTCTGACAAAGATGGCTGTTGAGAGCTTAGGTTGGGAGTGTTCATACTTCTTGAGACTAGAGAGCAGCGGGGGAACTGTGTCTGTTCCGGGGGGAGGCAATGAGTCATTGGGGTTGGCGTCTGATTCCAGGGAAAGGGAAAGACTCAGTGAACCCTGGGGATTTGCAGCCCCGGGGCTGGGGCGTGTGGGTCTCCAGCTTCCACCATGAAGCATCACCATGTGCCATCTTGGCAGAGTTCCTTCTGGAGTCAGGTCACCCCAGTAGCCTCTGCCCCGGACTCATGCTGACTCCTCAGGCAGTTTCTATGCTCGGTGTTCTCGTCTGTAAAATGGGGATAACAAGAGCTCTCAGTGCAGATAAATGGAGTCTCCCTTGTGGTCCATCCCAAGGAAGGAGGCACTGTTGCAGCCCAAAGGCCATGAAATCACAATGGCAACCATAAGGAGGCTGGCTCCTCGTGGGTCTTTCTTTTGTCATCCTCCCTGGACAGTAAGGAGCATGCCAAGACTCTGGTCCCCAGTTAGCTGGCATTCGGAATGACCTCCAGGAACTGTGCTCTTTCCGCAGGCTGGTAAACCAGAGCCACTCCCTTACCACGTACATCTAGTGGGAAGGTTCACATCTCAAAGCCTTGTGGGCCCTAGGTCTCTGTCGAAACTTGTCAGCCCCTCCAGGTAGCACAAAAGCCCCCAGAATAATATGTAAGTGAGCAGATGTGCTTGCGTTCCAACAAAACGCTGTGTACAGAACCAGACAGTGGGCCAGGTTTGACCTGCACAGCGGCATTTGCCGACCCCTGGCTTAAGCAGAAATAGGCGTGTGCTTGTTGGTTGATGAAGGGTATGAGTGACTCGAGGGTAAAACCCACAACCCCACATCAGTCCACGATCCCACCGCCTCGCTTCGCTTCCAGCCCTTTTAGTCTTTCCCCATCTGCCTCCTCCTGCTTGGCATTTACTTGTTAAATAAAGCCACTTACCTGCATGTCAGTGGTGACTTAAAGACTTTGTATGTACATTTCTTTAAATCTCATTTAGTTTTTCTTCATGGTAAGTAAACACAATCATTTTCATTGATATTTAGCCTTTTTTTTTTTTTTTTTTGAGAGAGAGCAATGGAGGGTGTAGAGGGGCAGAGGGAGAGAGAATCTCAAACCAACTCCCTGCTGAGCGCAGAGCCCGACACAGGGCTCTCGATCCCAAGACTCCCAAGACCATGACCTGAGCCAAAATCAAGCATTGGACGCTTAACCGACAGAGCCACCCAGGTGCCCCTACATTTAGCCTCTTTGAAACAAGCTTTAATTCTTTAAAGTTACAAACTGTGTTATATTTTGACCAGCATCTCCAGAATCCTTGTTTTAAATTCCCATGATGTCTGATAACATCTTTGTAAGTCCTGTGAGTAGTGGCTTTGGTATTAATTCACAAGGAAGGAGAAGAGGAGTCCTTCTGTGGGAGAAGCAGCAAACTCAGACAATGACAGAAGGCATACAGGTGGGGTCAGTAAGAGAAGCAGACATTAGGGAGGGGTGAGGACCACAGCAAACCAGAGTGCACATGTGTTTTCTAAAGAGGACAGCCTCACTCAGTTCCCCTGATTACAGCCGCTGAAGATGCCTCGCAAGCCAGAAATCCAAATCTTTGTGCAGCATCTCTCAATTTTTAAATGAGTTCCAATTTTTAAGACGTTTTCCCTTTTTCCTCCCTTTCATTTTTCGTTTTCACATACGCCAACTAAACACATCCCTGGACTGGGGAGGTAGGAACCGCTGGTGGTTGGCTGATAGCTCCAGTTCCAGCTGCCCTGCAGGCCGATGGGAAGGATTAGAGGCTTCCGCGCAGCTGCTGTGTCTGTGTGCTGGCCTCTGCCAGTGGGAAACCCTCGATGGGACATGTGCCGCGTGGAAATCTGCTGCAGCCCCTCTCTTGGGAGCCACAGGCAGAACGTGGTGCACGCACCCCCAGTAGCCAAATGATACCATAAGATGTTCTTGGGGTGGTGTGCAGAACAGCAGGCCCTGGCAGAGGCATTTCAGGGTGGGCATGGTCTATAAAACAATCATTTAGTGCTAGGGCTTTCCATCTTCGTTTCCTCAAATCAGGGAAAGTCCTTTCTCAGACTCAATCCTGCTCAGAACCCCAGTAAAGAAATGCTCATTCCCTGAAAGCTTGCAGCGGCCCCTCTCTGGGTCAGTCCTAAGCCAGGTGCTTAAAGGAAAGTACGGTTCTGGGGTCTGCCGACCAGTCTCCTGGCCTCCTTTTGTCTGAACCACGAGCTGAGAATGGTCAGAGTCAGTTCGTTGGGTCTCCTTCTTTTTTTCCTTTCTTTTTTTTTTTTTTTTTTTAAGATTTATTTATTTTAGAGGGAGAGAGAGAGACTGAGAGAGAACAAGGGAGAGGGACAGGAGGAAAGAGAGAGGGAGTCACAAGCGGACTCTGAGCTCAGCACAGAGCCAGATGCAGGGCTCGATCCCATGACCCGAGCTGATACCTGGAGTCGGTTGTTTAACGGACCGACCGAGCCACTCATGAACCCCTGCTGTTCTGCTTTGAACCACAGGGGAGGGCGCCAAGCTCCAGACACCCCACTCCTTTGGGCAAACCCTGAGGTACCCCTTTGGAACCCTCAAGCTCTGAGGAACCCACCTTGAAAACCTTTGATTCTAGAAATAGTAGCAGTACTGAGTGACATTTGTTCTTTGCTGCTGTTGCCTGTGCTAAAAGCCCGACTGTGTTTGTGGTCCTATCACACCCCTGTGGGGGCTGTGCTGTCCTTGTTGCCTTTGGCAGTGAGGGAACTAAGGCACAGAAGGCTAAGGAACATGTCCGGGCAACACAGAGCTCCAGCATGGGCCAGGGAAGTCCACCTCACACAGCGCTGCTTTCCCTCTGGCTTTGGGCTTCTTCCCTAAGTGGGCAACACGAGATGATTTCAGATGGCATGTTAATTATTAAGTGACTATTTGAATGTATGCTTTAGAAAAAATAGCAGTTTTCCATTTATGGCAGAGGTTCTCAGCCAGAGAGGATTCTGTCCCCACACTCCCCAAAGGCGTTTGGCAACATCTGGAAACATGTCTGGTTGTCGTGCCTGGGGAGGGGGCTGCCCCTGGCATCTAGTTGGGGAGAAACCAGGGATGCTGTTGAGAACCCTAACCCTGCACAGACCAGCCCCCCACAATGAAGACCTCCCTGGTCCCAAGCGCCAATGCTGCTGTGCTCGAGAAACTCTGATTTTTCATGTTAATATGCAGTGTCCTTTTCAAAGTTCATTTGAGGAAAGAAATAGTTAAGGACAGAAGTAGGGGCTAGGACAGGTTCATGCAGACAGGGCAGGAATCATGGATGTAGTGCTCAGCCCGACTGTGTGGACGTGGAGGATGCTGTAGGAGACTTTATCTGAAATAAATTATGGCAGGCTGTTGTAGGGACCTTCCAAAGCACTTGGCAGCCAGGGCTAGTTTTGTGGGTCAGGTTCTCTTTTTGAAGATGTTTTTTAGATTATCCTGCCTGTTCCTGTTCTCGGCTGTCATCTTCCCAGGAGAGCCAGCATGCAGTGGCTGGGAGCAGCCTGAAGGAGTTGCTCAGTGCCGTCATGGTTTAGTGTCCTCCCAGAAAGAGTCTGGCCCCTTGGAAGTTTCTGTCCTGCATGAACTGATCTTTGAACTAGGACAGAGTCTATATCTCTTGGTGGTGGGGAGCCAGACCCCACTGAGAACAAGCAGGACATTCCCTGAAGGCTGGGGTCAGGAATTCAGGTTGTCGTATGTATTTGATGCAAGATCAGGGATGAGCTCTTTCCCAACTAATGTCCAGGACACATGATGTTGCCACCAAGGGTCTGTGGTGGCAGTTTGGTAGGTCAGGACCAGAGAACTTATAGGACTTAGAGTGAAATTGGGATTATCAAACACCTCTAGTTTTCCAATGCCTGACTGAAGGAGACATGACAGACTATTGTTTGATTGCGTGTGATGAAGGGAGCTCTCCGTGAAGGGGCAAGGAGTGCTTATTCACAGGGACTCCGGGTGGTAATGTGTGTGTGTGTGTGTGTGTGTGTGTGTGTGTGTGTGTGTGTGTGTATGTGTATATATATAGATATATATATATATATATATATATATATATTTATTTATTTATTAAATGTTTTATTTATTTATTTGACAGAGAGATCACAAGTAGGCAGAGAGGCAGGCAGAGAGAGAGAGAGAGAGAGAGAGAGGAGGAAGCTGGCTCCCCGCTGAGCAGAGAGCCCGATGCGGGAGCTCAATCCTAGGACCCTGAGATCATGACCTGAGCCGAAGGCAAAGGCTTAAACTAACATTGAGCCCTGCAGGTGCCCCTTGGGTGGTAATACAGATGGAAACACACGACGCTCTAATCCAGCTCTGGCACAGTAATGGGAGTCCAGAGCACTGGCCCCTCGCAGGAGGATACGTGTGTTTGCAACTGACAGTCGTGTCTCTGCTGCCATGGTTTAGACGATGCCAGGGCTCCAGAACAATAAAGACGCGTTTTGTGGCCCTGGAAAAAAACCAGCCACCTTCTCACTTCACACCTGCTTGGGGGGCTACCGTGCAAACAACAAAACCAAACAGAAAATAACAAACGTTGGCGAACGTGGAGGGAATTTGGAACGCTTGTGCGCTGTTGGTGGGAATGTAAAACGGTCCAGCCGCTGTAGAGAACAATATGGTGGTTCCTTAAAAAATTAAAAATAGAACTGCCATATGAACCAGCCATCCCACTGCTGGGTAGCTCCCCAAAGGAACTGAAAGCAGGGTCTTGACGAGATCCCTGTGTATCCATGTTCACAGTGGTATTGTTTACAGTCGCCGAGGGAGGCACATTTGGGTTGTTACCCAAACAGATGCATGGATGAATTAAATGTGGTCTCCACATACAATGGAATGGTATTCAGCCTCAGAAAGGAAGAATGTTCTGGTATGCGCTGCAGCACGGGTGAACCTTGAAGACACGGTACCAGGTGAAATAAGCCAGTTGCACAAAGACGAATCTGTGACTCCATGAGCGTGAGGTGCCTAGGGTTGTCAGAGTCATAGGGGCAGAGGGAGAAGGTCGCTGGCAGAGGCTGGGGCGGGGGGAGGCTAGGGTTTAACGGGTACAGGGTTTCCGTTTCACTGGGGAAAGACAGATTCTGGAGATGGGTTGCCCAACAGTGTGAATACACTGGACACGGCTGAAACGTACTCTTAGAAATGGTTAAGATGGTAAGTTTCATGTGTTTTTTTAACCACAGTTTTTTGGGGGTGTGTGTGTGTGTGTGTTTTAAAGCAGCTGTCTTAATTCGCGGATGTGGGTGGTTTTTAATGAGCGGTGTTACTCAGAACAAATGTAGTCAAGTTGCCCACCATTAAACCAGGCTGTATTATGAGTGTGGAGTGTGTCCTTCTCTTGCTCTTTGCTGAAAAGGGAAAGAATCCCGCTTTCGCCTACTCCTGAGAGTGGTCTCTCGGATCCAAGCTCATTTTAGCCTTGACGGCGTAGGGGTGGTTGTCCCGCCGCCGAAGCTGAGCTCTGACCATGGGGTAGGCGCGTTCCACATGCGTCCATCTGATGCCTCGCTGCCTGTAGCATTTATAGTACAATGTACTCCGTTTTTATTTGCTTCTACTGGGATGAGAGCCAAGCCAGTAAAAGGCAAACAGCATTAATTCAGTGATGACATATGCCACTGAAAACTGTTTTTCTTTTCTTTTTTTTTTTTTTTAATTTTTTTTTAAAGCAGAATGGAGGCACTTTACTCAGATTCTGTTGGATGCTGAAATAAAAGCTGGGAGGCAGAGGGGATGTGGGGAAGGTCATTCATCCTTGCCTCCCTCCTGCGAATGCTCAGAGCAGGTTAGGTAGCATCTTGCTCCAGGTTTTATCTGGAAGACATTTCAGAAGGAGACTCATTTTTCTGAGTCCCAGCTCCGGCTGGCCTCCCTCTTCTTACCTTCCCCACATCCCTTTATCACAGCCACGGGCGTGGAGGGAGAGGTGGGTGGAAGTTGTTACCCCCATCCCATTTCATCCTGGTGCACGCAGACCAGCAAGGTGCAGCTCTGTAAAGAGTATGAGAAAGGTCCCACCGTGTTCATTGAGGGGAATGGCCCCCATGGTATGGTTGGAGCAAGAGCCTGGTTAATTTCTAATTGATTGAAAAATAAAATCTCTTTGGTGAAGTTAGTTATTCAGTTAGGAAAGGTGCCTTGTCCAGAAGCAGTGCCTTCTCTTGAGCCAGGTTAGTGATTTCAGAATCACTTGGGTCAGAGCGCCCCCAGCAGACTGGAATTAGAGGGCCTAGAGTGAGCTGCCGTCGGGGCCAGGGGTGAGGACGCAGGTCTGGTGTGTGACATTAGGGAGCAGCGAGGACTGTGGCAAACTAGGGAGACACGCCCTGTCTGAAGAGAATGTGCTGCCAGTTTCCAGCTGATGTTTGCCATTCCTGATGGAATTCAGGCCCGTGTTGCCAACCTCAAACACTGCTGGTAGACGATTCCATTGTTGGTTTATGTGAACTCTATTGCCTGTTAATGTTGGCAGCTACCTTGCAATCTAATAATAATTAGTGGGGGAGGGGTGCCAAGCCAGGCACACGTGTGGGCTGCCAGTTCACACAACCCACAGCAGGCAGGAATCGAAGGCTAGTTCTGCTGGGAAAACCAGACCATCTGGATAAATCAGAAATGGAGATGAGGGGAGGAAAGTCTCTGTTAACTCAAAGGTCCTGCACTTATCCTGGTGTCAGGATTTGGGCATTGGGGAGGGGAGCACACCCTCCAGGAACTGGGTAGCCAAGTTCTTTCAGGAGACAGCTGGGTTACAAATGAGGCTCTGAATGAAAGTGAGCTGCTCCCAACAAATGGGAGTGTCTCATTTTACGACATTGGCAGCCCTGTTGCCTGATTCCATGGGAAAGAAGAGAAGAATGGGCTCTGTGCTCAGAAGGCCCTGTGCTGGCCTCCATGCTCGGCTGTCCCCATCTTGAAACTCTTTAATAACTTACGAACAGGCCTCCTGATTTCATTTTGCACCTGGCTCTGTAAATTAACATGGCCATGATTTGCACAATCTTCTTCACATTGGATGATCTTGTTTACTTCTTATAAGTCCTCTGAGAGGTGAGCGTCATCATGTCTCCCTTTGAAAGAGGAGGGACCAGGGGCTCGGAAATGGGCAGTCACTTACCCAAAGTCACACAGCTAGAAGGGCCTGAGCCAGAATTTGTCATCGGGTCTGCCTGACTTTGAAGTGCACGCTGTTGGTTGTACGGAATAGTGTATAGTTTGTTCCAGTGTCTGGGGGCCTTAGCATGGGGAGGACCGTTGGAGGACAAGTCCAGGAGCAGGAGAGTACATACCCAGCCCAGGCAGCATGTCACGTGTGCCTAGTAGTTTCTGGCGGTTCACTGTTTTATTATACCTGCTCCTCTGAGGGCCTGTCGGGCCACCATGGAAACAGGTGTTCCTGCTGAAGGACAGCAAGATGAGTGGTGCGGACTGGTCTTAGGGCCAACCGGGAGGTTCGGCCTCCACTGCAGAATGCTAATGCCCAGCTCATTAGAGCTCCTGTGTGATCGCCACTTACGCTCTCAGATACCACAGGGCAATCGCCCTCAGCATCTGCCTTGTGCTGCTGGGGCATTGAGGAGGGAGAATGTGGGGCTGGTGATGGTGATCATCCCCTTTGAGAACTTGAATCCGCTGCCAAATGGCTACTAAGCAGCATTCTACGTGGTTTCTATGTACTTGTTCATTGAAGCCGCACACCCCACATTGGTGGGCAATACGATTGTCTTCATTTACAGAGGAGGAAACAAATGCACAGAGAGGTTAAGGAACTTGCCCAGAGCTGCAGAGCTCATAGGAGACTGGGCTTCACTACTATTCTTCCATGTGCAGTTGGGAGTCAGCCCTCCCTTGGGGGAACCCTGGTAATGAATAGGAGAGCAGTTATAATTGCGTATGACGTGTGCAGTAAGGGAAGTACGTGGCAAGGGTGTTGACAAGGATGAGAGGAGGTGCGTAGCACTGCTCCACGCCAGGCACATCTTCCCCTTGAATTTTGCCACCCCTCCTGTGGAGCAGGTTTTTTACAGAGGGAGAACTTCAGGCCCAAACTGATAACAAGTTATTAGTTGAAATTCACATAGAATGGCAGAGCCTGGATTTGAACCTGAAATCTGAACTCTACTCGGCCCTCCAGAGATAGCACAGCCTGAAGGCTTGGGGAGGCCTCATGGAGGAAGTAGCACCTGAACCAGGATTGGGGGATCGATGGGGCCTTCTGGGGGCAAGCTGGAAAAGGCATTCCTGGAAGTGGGATGACAGAGACGAAGGCGGGGAGAGGGGGGACCCTCCCACCCTCCCACCTCCCCGTGGCCCAGCAAGGTCGGTGATTGCATGGGTGTTCTTGGAACACAGTAGGGGGTGGGCGAGGAGCAGCAGGAGATAATGAGAGGTAGGGGGTAGGGGATTGGGGGCAGGGCTTGCTGCCCTGAGGGCAGCAAGGAATTCGTCAGCAGAGGGACAGGAGCAGAGTTCACGTGGTTGTGTACAGATGTGATGAAAATCTCAGGTTCCTGGTACCATGAAGGCAAAGGAGGACAGTGAATAAGATGATGATATCGCCTTTGGCAGGCCCCACGTGGACGTCCAACAGTGCTTGCTCGTATTTTTGCGTGGCCTCTAGGGTTAAAGCCCCGGGCACATGACGCTGCTGGCAGAACAGAATTTTCTTAGGTCTGGCACGCTGCCAGGTGCTGCTGATTGAGGATCACCTCTCCACCTCCTTCAAAACAAAATTCGCCCACAAGCTCTGTGAAATGTTAGAGCAGTGACTCAGTCGTGCCGCTGGAGGCTAGCTGTGCTTTCCGGACCCCCTGCTCTGCAGACCGTGCTCTCCTCTGGCAAGTCTTTCCTAAGGCCGAAGGCTCCCCCGAGAAGCTGATGAGAACCTGCACCCTCGCTTGTGGAGGACGAGAGGAGGACAGACGTAACGGCTGGCACGTGGGATTTCTGGGACGGCGGAATATGCCCTTGACACTCACAGCTAGAGCATGACTCATAAGGCCCAGAAATCCAGGAGTGGCCACTGTTTACTGGGTTAAGGATGGTGGAGAGAACCTGGACCTGGTGTTTCCAGTGACTGTTTAGAGAGATGGGTGTGAGGGCTTCTTCCGGCCAAGGGCCCTTTTCAGTGCCTGAGGGGGAGTAAGACCTGGAGTTTGCATGCAGCCTCCCTCCCTTCCTGTCTATGTGTTGGTAGCCCAGGCAACAATCCTTTTCTGTCAAGGGACCGGGAGTTCCCCCAGTATGCCAGGGCCTCCCAGAGTGGATGCTGAATTCACTGGACATGTGACCTGTAATGTCAGTCCTCCTGCCATAGTTTCCTTTAACTAAGAGGACCTTCCCTTCTTTAAGATGCTTCTGACCATCAGCCAGATAGTTGGCTGGCTGGGCTGCCCCTGCTGGAGCCCAGCACAATTATTCTCGTTCCTAACTGGTTCTTTTGGCAGATCACCAGAGCTTTGCTATTCAAACATTAGGCCAAGGGAGAGATTGCACACCTGATCTTGTAAGCCTCAGCTTACAACCCTGCAGTAGCTTCCAATGCTCTTGGATGGAACTAGAACATCTCCTGAATTCAGCCTATAAGGCCCTGGCGGATGTGGCCTCTACTGCTCCATCTTGATCCCCTTCATTCTCATTCTCTCTGTCCAGAACACTCTTCTTCCCCTGCACACAGCCTGGCGAACTCCCCTTCACCCTCTAGGTATCCATGTCACAAGCCCCCTCTAGAACCTTTAGGACCCTGAGGCTAGGATAGCTCTTCCCACTGTGCATAGCTCTTGGGCTCTCCCCGGTGTCCCATTCATCTTATCCTAATTCCTTGTTCTTGCGTCTGCCTCTCCCCCTTTCGGTGACTCCCACCCTGCAGCACAGGGCTGTTCCTGCCTGACGTCCCGCAGCAACCCCATCCCCTAGCACCGTGTTGGGCACACACTGGGGACTCCGCAAATAGCTACCTAAAGAGAAATCGTGGAGCAAGGAGTCAAGAGCAATGGGCTGGCACAGTTAGGAAGGTACTTTATAAACTGTGAAGTGCCGTGTTATAGTGTGTCATCAGAGCGTGCCTGCCTCTGTCTCCTTCCCTGTGAACCGGCCTCCATCTGGCCCTATGTGATGCACAGGGCTGTGCGTGAAACAAAGGAGGTGATCAAAGGAAGCTAGAAGCCGCCGGTGAAAAGCTCTGTAACATGCTTCTTCATTACTCTGGAGCCTTGCCTCTTTATAAATCTCCTTTCGGGGCCAATTATTTCTTTCCTGGGCAGCCCACCTTCTCTGACTTGGAAACCCAGACTGATTAGCCCCGCACCGCAGCCACCCTGCAGAGGGACACTCTGGGCTGGCTGAACGCTGGCCTCATTTTTGCAGAGCAGGAGGATCCTGGCTGAGCACAAGTCAGCCTGCAGCCAGCTGTAGATTTTTTCCCCGGGGCTTCTCCCCCTGCTCACACTGAACCTTTGCTTTCTCACCACCTGCCTCCCATGATTAGCCGTGAGCCCCCCTGACCTTCCCAGCCCCGCACGGCAGCCATCGGAGCCTCATTTGTGCCACCTGGAGCTTTCCGGCAGTATAAAGGAGAGTAGTTTCCTTCCGGAGGCTCCTGGGGACTTGGGAAGATCCTCGGGGCCTGTGAGAACCAGAGGGAAGAGCTGCTTGGGTAAGAGTCATCTGCGGACAAGAGAGAATCCCGGATCATTTCAGCCTGTGACCCTCTAGACGGGAGCAGAGCGGGGCTTCCTGTCTCCAGTTGTCTGTGAACTTTAGACGCGTGGGGGTGGGGAGTAATGGGACGGGAGGGAAAGCTGGAGACCCAGGCTCTCCAGGGGTCTGAGGGTGGGGACTGCTCGGCAGAAGCGTCTTTGGTGCCCCCTGTGGACTGTGCTGAATTGAGTCTATAAGTAGCTGGCTGGGACCCCAGGGGGAGAGCTGCAGCTCTACCCTGAGTCTCGTTCCCGCCCCCCGCCCCCAACCCTTGCCAGGGAGCCTGGGAGCCCCATGCTTGCAGGATTGTCCCACTACAACTTTATCTTTTAGGGAGAGGTGCTTTCCCCAAACAGAAGTGGGGGGCAGGTACTAGAGGAAGGGGCAAGGGGTGCAAAGCAGGCAAAGAATAGAACCATTGTGGTTACAGCCAGTTATCTTAGCAAAACCCATCCTGCCTTTCCTCCGGCCTTGGCGCTGGGGAACCTGAGAGGCTCCCAGCCACCTCCCACCACCACTCCAGTCCCTTTCCTGAGGCAAGTGTGATGCTGCATTCAGGACCGAGCACATTTCTTCATTGTATCCAGAAGCCGCTCTGGGTCGTAATGTTCTTGGAGTGGAGCTGGATGTCTCTCTCCTATGCAACTCTCTGCGAGAACATCTTGGCCTCCGTCTGCGAGTCCTTCCCACTGGCCATTAGAGAAAAAGCCCGGCTTGGTCTGGGACTCGGTAGGAAACGGTGCCTGCTGCTGATTGCCCCTCTTGTCCTAGGACAGCCCAAACAGGCAGCCCCGTCCCCTGGAAGCCACCCCAAAGTGGAACAGAGCTCTGTGTCTTACTCTGGCTCCCCATTCCCCCTCGCCCCTGTCCTCTGACTGCCGTGGTTTCTCTTTGCAGCAGAAAAGAACACCTCGGGAATGATAAGCCGTCCTTCTCCAGGGAGGATGGAGTGGATCATCCCTCTGATTGTGGTATCAGCCTTGACCTTCGTGTGCCTCATCCTTCTCATCGCTGTGCTAGTTTACTGGAGGTGAGTAAGCCAGGCTGTACCTACAGAGGGGATGTGGGGGGGCTAGGTTCTGCTATAAGCACACTGCCCTGGGCAGGGCCGGCTGTGGGGCGGGGAAGCCCAGGGCCTCTCATTCAGTAAGGCAAGGCAGCTGGAGTGTGTCTAGGGTCACCATCTCGGGGGTCTGCTTTATCTGGAAGCTGCTGGTGGGCTAGAGCCACGATTGAGATCAAGGCCCTTAGGCGGAGCTGTTATGACTGAAAGCCAAAGAGATTTTGCCTGGGAATCGGGGACCTCCACATTCAGACCCCAGCCTTGATACTTGGTGGATTCAAACCCCATTTCCACCTTAAGCTTTAGTTCCTGAACCTGCAAAATGAGTAAGTTTCCTAGCATTTCCAGGTTCTCCAGGGCCATGTTTCACTTTGTTGTATCTGCATAATGTCCCTTCTTGACTTTAAGATGTTTGTGAAAGCCATTTGCTGGAAATCAGGTGATAGGGAAACTTTGAGCACATTATGTGGCATTTATTACCCACAGTATAAAAACAGCTGATTTTTAAGTCCTCCCTGAATTATCATTGTCCTTGAACTGGTTCTCACTGTTCCCCTGGGAAGGCTGCTTGCAGCTTCTCTGTAAAAGTTCTGTGTTTTCCAGCTACGTTCTCTGAGGCAGCTTAACTGAGTGAGGCAGGCTGGCCCACTTGGTTGGGCCTCACCTCTCCCAACTGCTCTAAGAAACTTCTGCCCTTGAACGAGCGTCCTCTGTGACAAACAGGTGTCCTGTTTCCATCCTTTTTTTCTCTCGTGCCATTCACTCTGTTAATTTTGAGCTCCTATTATGTGCCAGACAGTCTTACCTCCTGGAGCTTACTGGAGATAGGCAATAAGCAAAGTACGTAAGATATGTGATACTTAAAGTGATAGTAAGTGTGTAATGGAGAAAACTAAATCTGGAAAGGGGAGGGGCCTTCTGGGACTTGGGTTGAGTATTCCAAGTAGTTAAGGAAGCCCTAAAATGGCAAGTGATATTTGAGCAAAGACCTAAAGTGAGAGGGAGTCAGATGGGCTCCACTGGGGGCAGGTAACAAGCAAAAGAAACCACATGTGCAAAGGCCCTGAGGCAGGAGTGTGCCTGGCACATTTCAGGAAGAGCAAAGAGATCAGTGTGGCTGGAGCAGGTGAGCATGGGGGAGAGTGGTAGGAGAGAGGGTCAGGAAGAGATGGGGTAGAAGGGAGTCATGTCATGTACAGCCTTATGGGCCATTTTGAATACACTGCCTTTCACCCTGAGATAAGTAGGGTTTGCAATAGAATTGTGTTGTGATCTGACATCTGGATTACCTAGCTGCTGTGTTGCAAAAAGCCTGAAGAGGATCAGGGGCAGCAGCAGGGCAACCAGCTGGGAGATGAAACAAGTCCAGAAGGAGGTGACGAGGAGGTAGCAGTGCAGGTGGTAGGAATCAGTTGGATTTAGACCTCTTTTGAAGGGGGGATCGACAGAATCTGCTGGCAGAAGGGCTGTGGGTCCCTGGGCCCATTCTCCATTCAGTAGAACCAGGGGATAAGGAAGCGTTCATCCCCAGCTTCCCCAGGTGCCTGATGGCAGCTGTAGCACTATGAATTCAACAGACCAGCAAGATCATGAATTTCCTGGGGTTTGGGGGTGAGCCTGGGACACTAGACTCCCCTCCATATTGGCCCTTCTCTAGAACAAGGTGGTTTGCAAACAGACATTGGTCTGGAGCCCACTGGTAAATGGGAAGCTGCCTGACATGGATTTAACTGAGCACAGGAAGTAAGAAAAGGTCTGCATGCTCCTCTCTTGGCTCTGCTCCGTCATACCGTTACGTGGTTTTAATCGTAGACCCTCTACACAGCAGAGCAGAGAGTGTGCACAGCTGACCCCAGGCTGGGCACTATCTATCGCTCAGCAGCCCTGACGTGAACAAGTTCCTGCCCTGAGCAGCTGTAGCAAAAACCTCAGGACTGTTTCTGACAGGCCCACCTCAGTCCTGTGCCCACCTAAGAACAGATCCCTGTGAACAGCGGCTGTGTGGCCGTGCATCCATGGAGACCAGGCCAGCCAAAACCCGCCCGCTGACACTACAGGCTACGTTAGGGGCCTGTGTAATACAGTAACAAGAACTTTGAGACCCTTACATTTAAGAGGCATTTTCCCATTAGAAAATGACAACTGTCTGTACTTTCAAAAAATTCAGTTTAAACAGAAAATGTTTTGAATAATACTGGATGTATAAAATGTATGATATCTATCCTACATTTTACCAGTTTGGATATATCCCAAGCTTGGTTTTTAGTAACCAGAAGTTTGAACGTCAGTGGACTCGGCACACGAGCATTTATAGACTCTTCCTGCCGGTCCACAAAAGGGAATATGAAGGAGAACATTCTTCTGGTTGGAAGTGAAATTGAATTAGTATTAGGATGGATGAGTTGGCCAAGCACGAGAACAGCTGAGAGGAGACAAGGACCCATTTTCTGTCCGACTTTTTTGTTTCTCGTTAATGCGCTAGCAGGAGGCATTGGGGAGCCCACACAGAAAACTGGTTAAGAGCATTTCCCGTTGGCGACACAGGTGTGAAGCTAGGACCGTGGTGCCCTTCCCCTGCCTTCTGAAGCACAGCGAGAGTGGGGGATTGCCAGACAGAGGTGACCTAAGCAGGGCATTGAGGCTGACGAAAGCCTTCTGGGTTCTGTCCTCGGTGGCAGGTGTGCACCCGGGGTTTCAAACCAGCTCGCTGTGGTGGCCGTTTCTACAACCAAGGGCTGACCCTTTGCAACAATGCTCGTTCTTGAGTGTGTTGGAGTCATTGATGCTGTAGTCGAATGAGCTCATGAGATAGTAGAAATGAAACCTGAGCTCTCTGATTTCTTTTTCTCTACCAGTGTGCCCTTGTCTTATGGTGTTCATGCTTGCTAATGTTTCCCAGCTCCCTTTTTACATGCCAGGCACCATGCCCAGTGCTCAGATGGTACCATCTCCTGTGATTCTTCGAGGAAACCTTAGGGCAGGGGCTACTATGATCCCCATTTAAGAATGAGGAGCTGGGAGCTCCTGGAGGTCCTATAGGAAGTGGTGGACCCTGGTTTTGACCATAGGTCCTCTTCACTCTAGAATCCATAACCTTACTGAAGCATCAAGGTGCTGGTCTCCCACCTAAATACTGTGAAAACTGAGCAGGACCGATATTCAGCAAAGACAACCAGAGGTGGGATTAGCAGGCCTGTTGTGCCACCAACTTCCTGTGAGTCTCCCCTGCCAGATTTGACCAGGGAAGGTAGAGGAACTAAGGTTTGTGGAAGGCCCACTATGGGCTAAGCAGTGTGCAGTATTCCCATCTACCGTGTTGGGATTTACAAAAATCTATTTCACAGTGCCTTAAGCACAAGGGGGAAAAAAATCCATTGATTCATGGAATGGAACAGTTTGGAGCATCAGGCCCACCTAGACGGATGAGATGGAATGAGGATAGAAGGGCTCGGCTTGGGTTGTATTCCTGTGTTTGTCACTCCCTTTGTCTCAAGTGTCTGCTCTCCCTGTGTTGGCTTTTCTCTGTGGCCCTCTGTTTCCACATGGTGGATTCTGGCCCATGTCAGACCTACATCCTCCCATCCTGGTAGAAAGGGAATTTCTCTTCCCTAACCGTTCTGCTTAAATCCCCAGATGGTGTCTCTTAGCAGACTCAGGTCATTTGTTCACCCCTAGAACCTTGTGGAGCAGAGGGAATAAAGACTTTGGTCAGACCTGGCTCTGAGGTGAGCTCTGGAGCCCAGAAGTGAGGTCTTTGCCATCGTAAACCACATGCACTGAGAGTGCACAAGGGAGGTTTTCCCCAAGGACCCTCAAAGCCCAGAAAGGGGACCGGATGCAGGTGCCAGGCAGACAGAAGCAGCCCGTGTCCACACTGGGAGATTGGAATGAGAAGGGGAGGGATTTCCGCTGAGAAAAAAGACGTGGATGGCAGAGAATGACGCAGTCACGTAGGAGGAAAGGAATAAGGTAGGCACGGGAGCTCAGCCTGGTCAGCCTCAGAGTCTCCGTGAGGACTGCGGTGCCATGAATGCCTGGGCCATGGAGAGGAAAAACGGGCCACTTCCAGTCCCATCTCAGCTGCAGGATTTCTAGAGCCGCAGACAGCAGTTGAGAAGCATCGCGTTGTGAAAGAAAGGAGAAAGTGGTTTCTAAGATTGCCTGGGCACGGGACCCCCATGCACCTTCTCTGTTCGTGCCGTGTTTCTGTCATGCCTGCTGCCCATCATGCTGGGCTTGGGGATCAGGGGATGAGCTTTCTCCCAAGAGTTGGGGGAAGCAGACGAGTCCATAAAATGGAGCATAGAGAATGGAGGCTGGAATCCAGGGTGCTGTGCTGGCACAAAGGTAGGACTTCATCCAGGCCTAGAGAGGGGGTGGCAGGATCAGGGAAAGCTCCCTGGAGGGCTGATGTCCACCCTGGGTCTTGGAGAGCAAGCAGCTGGAAGCTAGCAAGAGGGTGTATAGGTCTGGAGAGAAGCCGGCCAGTCGTAAGCGCATCCCTGTGTCCAGCGTCACTGGAGCACAGTATGGGGACGGAAAGAGCCAGACCCTGAAGGTTCTGGGTGCCACCTGAAGGGATATGTACCTTCTCTGAAGCAGGATGGAAAGGCATGCGGGAACCACGTGACAGGAAGGCAACAGGAGAAAGCAGCCGTGCTATGTAGGGCTGAGGGGGCAGCACAGGCCCAGAGGCACCCAGGCTGGATTTGGAGCCGGTTCCGGCGTTCGCTACCCATGGCCTCCGAGTAGGTGTCACTAGCAGGGGTGTAGTTATTCCCAAAGGGGTGAAAATGGGTATTTAGGAGGTTCAAAACCAACAAATAAAAATTTTTTTGTATATATATAGAGAGAGAGCTCAGGTATATAGTGCCCAGATATACAGCAGGTTCCTGGTGCATATCCTGGTGTATTCCAGTGGAGGGCAGTGATGAGGAAGCGGTCCCATGTCGGGAGGAGCACAGGCTGGTGTGTGGAGGCGTTGAATCTTCGCACGGTCCACCTGAAACGGATAGAACACTATTCTGCTAACTCACTGGAATTAAAATAAGAGCTTTGAAAAGGGCCCCCTAGGAGAGGGGCCAAGGGGGGACAGAGGACAGAGGAGCTGGGTCTTTGACAAAACGACTCTACCACCTTCAGCTTCTCCATCTGCAAAACAGTTAAGAAACGTGTCCCTTAGGCTCGCTGAGGGAGAGGGTGACCCAGCACCTGGCAGGTGACAAGCCACAGTGGCTCTGTTACTCCCGACTTCAGGAGAAATCAGATTGTAATTCTGGGTCCTGGTGTGCCTAAAAAGTTGTTCTCTAATAGCCTCGGATTGACAGACCTCAAGAAATGCTGTCCCCTAAGTGTAACCCGTGTGTAGTTATTCACTTTCTGATAGTGGGTCCTTGCTCAAAGCATTGCTTGAAAATAGCTTTTGGAAGTTCCTTCTAGAGTTCATTCTTTTGAATACCAGTAGTGCCAAGTATTTATCCTAGAAATAGCTACAAGTCACATGTCTGGAGCTAAATATAGTGTAAATGTAGGTGAACCAACTGAGGAGAACCGCTTTGGGCCAAAAAAGGAAAGGCTAATGAGATAGGTTCCTTTGACACTCCCAATGAGCCTAGAGGCCATTCTGGAGGAGCCCGTCCCTAAGTAACTAGGTTAGAGGCATGACTGACCCACCACCCGGCCCTCTCTGAAGCCCCATGGTCAGCCTACTTCACTCGGGATTGGCTGCATGAGCCTCCGTAGATGTACCCTAACACCCTCGTGGTCTCACCACTCGAAGGTTCCTTGTCACCTGTGTGTAGTCTCATGGAGCTGCGCAGCCCTCTTCCACCTGTAGCCTCTCTTCCTGGGACGTGTGTTTCCCAAATGGCTGCCACAGAGTAGAAAAATCAAGGAGGCACCTTGTTTTCAACCGCATGACCCAGAACTGGAATCCCACAGTTCCATTTGCTCACCATGGGCCAGAGAGGGTCACCCAGCCCCAAGGACACAGGCTAAGGTGGAGAGCACATGGATGTTGCTTGAGTGGCCGGAAGTATCCTTCATAATTCAGACCCACTGGCATCATTTAGCAAAGAGTGAGTTTCCTTGAAGGAACAACTTTGGAGGTCAATCATTAGTTGAGTCTCATTACTCCACCTTTGGCCCAAACTAGAAAATATGGTAGGGACCTGTTTCCTGTACTGCCTCCCCAACTAGAAGATTCATAGAGGCCCACTGGGGACTATTTGAGCAGTGTCTTTACAGGTAGCAACATGGGTCTGGGGAAGAACCTAATTTCTGAGCATTGGTTAGCTCAGATGTCACAGGTAGGATGTCACAGTTCTTAAGTGCTCCTTACGAGGATCTGCATTGAAGAGCTGTAGGGACCGAAATCCCTAACCATGCAGAAGTCGCTATGAGGCTAGCAAGAAATGCATGCAAAATGTTTTGGAGCAAAGGCTGGGGTTGTAGGGCAGCTGATAAAGATGAAATCAATAGTCACGGTTTGTGTCCTTTTGCAAATGGTGCTGGGAGTGTGCCTTTTAAATATTGTAATCCATAACCACCGTGCAATGGTTCAGAGCTGTAAGAGTCTATAGAAATGAGGAAGAAGCCCTAAATCGAGTAGTTTTTGAAGTCTGCCATCTCGGCCTTACTACTCAGGATGAAAACAAAAGGCACCTTTTGAGTTTCTAACAGTCAGAAACTCATTCCAAGAGCTCCAGATCCCCTGTCTTACCAAGACAAGCTGTTTACATGGCACCAGTGTGCTGACGTTCCTGAAAAGACAGGGAGACGCACAGCTGCTGCCACTCAGGAAGGAGAAGAACATTTTTGGAAGGTTTTTTTCTGATTTGCATAACTTGAGGTAGAGGCTGGGCGAAGAGCTCTGTGCAGACGGCCCAGACACTGTGCCTGGGGTACAGCTTGTTCATTACCCTGCTTTGTAGCATCGCTTGGCTACTGTAGGCAAGCCCTTAGTATCCACGGAGAACTGGGAGTATGGACAAGTCATTTAGAATTTTGTTTTTCCCGTGACCTTGAGGAAAATTGCTCTGAAGGTAGCTTTTTTCTCTTTAAGCAAAATTGCACACCTAAAATGAGTTCATATCTCTTAAGGCCTTATAGCCAAGAATCTTTTCTCAAATCTTCACCATATTGTGTGTGTGCTTAGCGGATGACGTTGCCACCTGATCAGCATTCAAATCCTAGGAATTCCTGCATTTTGCAGCTCAGAAAACCAAGAACTGGTGAAATCAGGTGACATGCCCAAGTCAGTGTTAATTTTTGGTGGATCCTGGATTTGAGCCCAGCCACTTTCTTAATCATGAGCTTATTTTGCCTAAATGAGGAGTAGCATGTCCAAAGGCATTTGCTTCTTTCCACAGCCTGTTTTGATAGCACGTTAGTTTAAAAAAAAAAAAAAAAAAAAATTCTCTGGTTTGCATTTGCCAAGTCATGTGGAAGAAAACTTTACAGGACCAACTAGAATTTCAAGGGTTTGAGAAACGCAGTAAGTTGTGATACTGAATCAGATAACCTGTGTTTTCTTTCTTATACCAGCTCATCAGTGCTATATTACTTTCATGTCAAGTTTGAGCATCTCATTGACCATAATTCTAGCTTGAAAAACTTTCCAGAAATGTAGAGCAGCTTTTTTTTTTTTTTTTTTTTTTAAGATTTTACTTATTTATCTGACAGAGAGCAACAAGCAGGGGGAACAGCAGAGGGCGAGGGAGAAGCAGACTCCCCGCTGAGCAAGGGGCCCAATGCAGGACTCGATCCCAGGACCCTGGGTTTGTGACCTGAACCGAAAGCAGACGCTTAACCAACTGAGCCGCCCAAACATCCCCATAGGGCAGCTTTAATTCTCTGATTGAAATAGGACTTAGTCAACCATATGGACTCTGGAGCCGAAAACTGGAAACTCTTAAGTGCTTATTGTAGCATCCAACCCAGGTTTGTTAGTGGGTATTAGGAAGGTTTCACGATCTGATCTGAGAAATGTTTGTCCCCCTTCAGCACATGACTGAACCATCTGTAAAATCTGTGGCAGATCAGTCGACACCAATTTCCCCTCACAGGCAGAGGGGAAAAGGTCTCTTTTACTCCCACCTTTACACTGGGAGAAATTTTGCCATGTGCTGGTGCCTCCTCATTGAGAATGCCATTCACAAAAACAAGTGAGTTTTGTTTATGTTGCTTTTTTTTTTTTTTTTTTTTTTTTGCTTCCCTGGATGTTCAGTGGGAGACAGCATAATAAATCAGAGGGGATGCAGACCCCAAATTGCGGGGGGGGATGTCATGCTAGTATAATGGAGGCTCCAGAAAACAGATGCATGTGAATGTTGAGTGGAGGCAGGTGGTGATACCCCTCTCCTGATCACGGAGAGACCGCACACGTGCCCCTCTGGAGCAGGGATCCCTCCTGGATTCCCACAGAGCGGCCGTGAGCACAGGTCCAGGCTCTCCACGCATCTGCTCTAGCAGCCCCCGCTTCCAGCTTTACCCCGATGACTGCACTCGGTCTAAGCATTTGTCCCGCCCAACCCAGGGAAGTCACAAAGGAGACGACAGATGCCATTAAGAGTGCTGTCTCCCATGCATGTGACCGTGATCGTAAATACTTATCACGGTAACCAGTAATTGTGGAATCTATACAAAGCAAACGTTCTATTTCATCCTCCTAGCAGACCTGGGTGGGAGCTAAGGGGTCCAGACTGCATCACCTTCTTCCCAAAGGAGGAAACTGGGTCCAGAAGGGGAATGACTTGCCCAGGATCACAGAGCTGGTGTGTTTTAGAAGTATTTAAATCTAGGGTTTTGTTTTGTTGATGTGAGACCCTTTATGGCTGGCATCTGGTTTGTGCCAGGCACGGGCGATTCAGCAAGAAGACCAAGTTCCTGTCTTCAGGCAGCTTGTAGGCTAATGGGGGAGATGAGCAGGTAAAGGAAGGTAATCCGAAATGCAGGTCCCAGACCTATTTTACTTAGCTGATCCATGGTTTTCAAAAATCTGAATTGTTTAGAAAATTGGAAGATGTTACTTAAAACTCCAGCTGTCTGGGTTCTCCTGATAAATTGGGTGAGGTGGAAACATTGTTGCCACCTTCTCCTGTGGCATTAGTGGGCTGGATAGAGCTAACCATGGTGATATCTTTTGGGGGAGAAGGGCACCCGCTGGCCAGCCTGTCAGTCTCTACCCTCCCCTGGCTGTCCCCTGAGTTTGGGTTCCCCTGAGTTGTAGTTGTGACTTAGGGAGAATGGGATGGGCTCTGACCACTGCCAGGGCAGGGTGGGAATGAAACCGAGCCAGGGAAGGCTCCTTGGAGGAAAGGATGTTGAGCTGTGATTTTCACAGAACAGAACGCAGCCATAAGTGCTCTGCAGAGCTCTGTGTCAGAGCTGACAGCGGGGCACTTGGGTCCTTGCAAGATCCGTATTGCCAGAGGGGAGATGTGGTCACACAGCCCCTTGTCCATGCAAAATAAAGTCTGCTTTTTTTTTTTTTAAGATTTTATTTATTTATTTGACAGAGAGATCACAAGTAGGCAGAGAGGCAGACAGAGAGAGAGGGAAGCAGGCTCCCTGCTGAGCAGAGAGCCCAATGTGGGGCTTGATCCCAGGACCCTGAGATCATGACCTGAGCCGAAGGCAGAGGCTTTAACCCACTGAGCCACCCAGGCGCCCCATAAAATCTCCTTTTGTGCATAGAATCAGATGCTTTGCTAGGGGATTCAGCCTGTGCAAAGGCACTGGGTTAGTCCGGTGTGCTCTTAGGTGGCTTGTGTGTGGAAGGGAATGGGAACGAAGAGTAGGTTTATATGCTTTAACCAAGTCTAGAAAAATCCGGGTTTCCAGCTCACACTTTGTGGCGGCTTTGTGCAATCACCTTTATCTCTTCTGCAAACAGACTGCTCAAGGCACCCCTGGTATTCCAGGCATCACTTTTTCTTTTAAAACTGGTGACTGCCCATGTCCCTCACCCCCTCTGGAACCTGTATCTGTGGCCATAGTTCAGGAATTTTTTTTTTTTAATCAGGAATAATTTTTTATGATTCAACCCATCAAATCCTGACAATGTGTCAAGCCAGTGGGGAGAGCTAAAGCGCTTTGCATGATTGCAAAGTATGGCTTGCCTTGGAGGGCTCGGGTTGATGACATGGCGATGCTAAGCTGTCTTTGCTCTGAGACGCTAAATGGCATGGGGGTGGGGAGCCGTCTAAGGTCCCCAGCTGTTCCTTGAGGTGGGCACTGCTTTTCCTTTGCCCCTGCAGCTGCGTGCCGGGGATCTGGGTCACGTGTCAGCTAATGCTGCCGATCCCAGGCAACTTTCTGCTCGATAACCGTTTCCCAAATGGCTACTCGGGGGCCTTTCAGAATTCACAAGAACTGTCAGTTGTTATAGTAACCGGCCCCCTGCTGTCGAGTTGGCCCTGAGATGCCAGTCGAAGCTCTTGGAACAGGCTAACACGTAGTCATTAGACAAAAGCAGGGAGAGATTCACTGCTGAAGGTTGCCATTTAAACATACTCCATGACACTGAAAAGAAGGGATTGGTTCTGTTAAGGAGGAAATGGATGGATACGTTTTTTAAAAGCAAACTGACTTTTCAGGAAAGGGAAGCTCCTGTGTGGAGTCTCTTGCTACATAACCAACACCTGTCTTCGGGTTTCTCACAACGAGGTGTCCTCTCTCGCAGGATCGCTTGTGTCTGGCCTGTGGGCTTGCTCGGGTGGCCCCCGCAATTATTCCAGATATTAGTTATTGGTTTTGTGGCATTTGCTTCTCAGCGACGTGTTGTCAGTTTACGGGTGGTAGTTTTAAGCGCCTGTGATTGTGTGTGAGGAAAAGCTGCGGAGATAGCCGGCTCAGCTCCAAAATTCCCGAAAGAGTGAATCTGGCAGAATTCAGAGTAAGGCTAAGGGTTGAGAAGAAGTCTAAATATTTTAGGAAGCTGCAAATTTCAAGTTTCTATGAAGATTTGCAAAAACACTCCAACATGCTCGTGATTTCTTCAGATTAATGTTCATCGCTGCACTGAGTACGTTCGTGATGTTTGGAGGACAGTTGTAGTTCCGGAATGTTCTCAACAGAGGGAGACAGGGAGTTCTGAATTACGGCGGGCTCCCTGCCCCCCACCCTGACCCACACAGGCTTTTTACATCCTATTCCCAGCTTTCGGCTTCTCCAAATTTTGGTTCATGTGCCAAGCACTTTTACCCAATATAGAGGCTAATGATTATCAAAATAAATGAAAGGTAGTATTAAAAGATAAGAGAAATCTAACGCTTGAGAATTCAAGGATGTTCATCCCAGAGTAAAAAGTACCAGGTGAATCAAAAGCTCTCCAGTGTTTTTGGGAATCACACACCTGAATTCAGAGTTGTGAGTCAGGCTCAACAGAACTTCCAATGAAAGAGAACTTTGTAGCAAGTCTGCCTTTGCTGTTCTATCAACAGAGTTTGGAAAGAATAGGAATCATTCCAGTGTGAAACCCTATAGCCTAGGTTATTAGGGAAATAAATATAATTGAGCAAACACCTTCCAGTGTTTCCGTGGAACAAAAAATTTATCTTTCAGGAGCTAGAAACAAGACTCAGATGCTGCCGTTATTAAGTTTTACAGGGAAACTGAGTGTCAGACCAGTTACATAGATGTAACTCAATGACGGCTTCCCTCCAATTCCCCGGTCTGGGTTGTGAATCTGGGAAGTGTCTGGAGAGGAGAGGCATGCCTGGGGAGAAGACAAGACCCCGGTTGGTCTAAAGACACCACATTCACGTACATTTGCCACAGACAGAGGGGAGGTTCAGATGATCCTTAGGACAGTTTTGCTGAGTTCTATTAACTTTAATGGTGTCTTAAATGATTGCATTTGCCAAAGGATCTTCCCAAAAGTGGAAGGTTAGATGTATGAATGGGAAAATCCAGTCATGATTGGATTTGCGATAGCCTTACCTACCATCAACACCAGGAGTCCTACGGGTTTCCAGCCTGTAACCACCACTTTTAAGAGCAAAGTTCCCATTGTCCTATTCCTTAAGGAACTGAAGAAAAAAACCTTGATAAACCCAGTCCCCTTTATGTGTAAGCTTTCTCTTTTGAAAATGCCCCAAATTCGGACCGATGGTGGGTATGTTTGTATTAGGTGGGAGGGAGGGCATTCATGTGGAACTCTTGGTGGTCGATTGAAAGTACTGTCTTCTATACCTGTTCTCTTTTGTTTTTTGTCTGTTTAGAGGGTGTAACAAAGTAAAGTCCAAGGGCTTTCCCAGACGTTTCCGTGAAGTGCCTTCTTCTGGGGAGAGAGGAGAGAAGGGGAGCAGGTGAGGGGCGGTCAAGCTTAAGCGGGGGATGCCTCTTTGGCTGGGACTGGCTTGCTGGATTTTTGTTTTGTTGCTCTGGGGATGAAAGTCCTGTAGACAGCACAGTGCTGCAACTTACCTGTCTTACCCCAACTCCCAAAAGTAAGAATTACAAATACCAACATGGCTTGCGGGTAGCTGGTAGCAATGAAAGTATGTCCCGCGTGTGCTTGCTCTGCTTTATTTGGCGGTTTCGGGGCGGGGGGTGTTTATTTCTAGAAGGGGACATACTGGAATGTTCTGTGTTGGTGTGTCTGTATGTCAGTTGCATCCATTATCTTTCCAAAATTTCAGATGTTTGCATGTTTCAGAGCTATAAAAAAATGCATGCATTTAGCCTTACAAGTGAAAAATATCTTTTAGAAATCTAAATGTATACATAGCTAAGGAAGAAGAGTAGGAAAGGAAGAGAGAAGTGAGCAAATGGGGATAAAGGACGTGTTTTTCCGTAAGAGTGAAATTTTTTAAAAATGAAAGCACACGTGTTCTACGTGGCTCGAATACTGGGAAAAATTGTTGTCCTGGAATGATTTACAGCAAACCTTTAGAAGTCCTGATCATGTGATCTTAATCACCCCACATGGGCCTCTTGATAATATTTTTATAAGGCTTATCTATACAAACTCTACTTAATATGATAATTAATATTTAATATTGCCAATTATGATAATTCCCTAATACTGTGTTGTGAGTAGTTTATTACTTTCAGTGAACAAATTTTTAGTATTTACCTTAGAGTTTTTACATGGAATGATTCATCTGCCTTGGTTGAGGATAAGTCAGATCATTGAGATAAAATTTTAGATACCCATCGACTCTAATCAGGTATACTTAGGAGATCTGAGAAGGTAGAGTACAAGAACTGTGGAAGATGAATGAGAAATTCTATGATCTATCCTCTTTTAAGCTACATGGTATGGTTTTGGCCTTGTAGGGAAAAGGGGTAACTGCAGACACCGGTAATGTAATTATTCTTTCTAAGATCTTTTTACTTTTTACTTCAGTGTTCTAATCTGTTTCCAAAACTCCAGTGGTAAAAAGTGAAACAAGTGAAACAAGAAACCCCTCTGCATAGCTTTAGCTCAATCTCAAATTCTAGTCTTAGAAAGTACCTTCAACATCATGTAAATGCCTAGTATTCGTGCCCAGTCTGTCATAATGTGTTTCTGACTGTAACACAGTACAGAGTGGCTCAGCTCGCAGGCCCCCCAGAGATAACACCCATCTCATTCTAGGTTCTCTTCAGACACAATGCCACAGCTAGGTGGCCTGTGGTTGACTCTGATTTATGTTCCTAGCCCCAGATGTGGGAATGGCTTATTACAAATGTATTTTAGTTCCTAGGAGGTTGTATTTTGTCTCAAGCTACCCAGTCTCTCTGGTTTCTTCTCCACTTCTGAGTGCCGGAAGTTTGGGGAGAGCATGATGACTTTCATTTAGATCTAGAAGTTAAGTACTGTCTTGGAAAGCTCCAAGTGTTTGTACAATCCACCTGATTATGAATCCCATATTTTACTTTACTTTGTTGATCATGTAGTAGCAAAGACAGACAGACCTTGGCTCAGGGAGAGACAGGTTCTCACCGTGGCTCTACCTCTTCCCAGTTGTGGGACCTTAAGCAACTGAACAAAGCCCTCTGAGCCATTTAAGGCTTTGTTGTTGTCATCATCTAAGGGTAGGTCCAGTGATAGTTCCTTTTCATGGGGTTGTTGTGGAGAGGAAATGGTGGAGTACATGTGAAGTGCTTAGTGCCTGTAATAAATTTCCCCACCCAGAGGATTGGACGACAGAGACTCTGAGAAGTTACTTGTCTGGGCTCCGCAGCTTGGGTGGCTGAGGTGGGACAGCCCCGTGGTAGTCTGAGTCCTGAGCGGCGCCCCTTCTCCTCACTGCTGGATGGGCTTCGCTAATCAATCCATGATGAAGAGCGGGCCAGGGAGAGATCCTGTCCTCCAGGGGCTCAGATCGCCCCCATCCCTTAGGCGGTTGCCCTGCCATTCTCTGTTCCTCCGGGGCCTACAGTTCCTGGTTCCTCTTGACGGCTGTGTGTGCTGAAGACCACCAGCTCACTCTCCCCTCTCCTCCCTCCTTCTTTACCCCAGGAGCCTTGGCAGCAGCCTCCTGACCCAGTTCTGTCCTCTGCTGCTCTATAAAAAGCCTCCCAGAGAACAAGGGCCCCGCCCTCCTCTACCAGGCTGCAGGTGCTTCCGGGAAACAGGGCCGTCAGCCTCTCATCTCCTGCCATGGCCTCTTTCTATCCACTCTCATTTCCTGTCCTGGTCTGCATCCTGTCCAAAATGTGGCCGGAATCAGGAGAAGAGCCCCCAAAACTGCCTGAATAGCAACCCTCCAGACAGTTACAGTAGCTGTTGCAAAGTCTGTGCACATAAACCCCAGGGTAATAGCCATTTGCCCGTTTGGTCTGACCTCACTTGTCTTGAACGGTCCCCGCCCACAGCGGGAGGGGGATGCCTGTGTAGTCTGCACGTGGACAGAGCCCGTGAAGGCCGGACACAGGCTGCAAGAAGTGACAGCCAATTATCCCCCGCCAGAACAGAGAAGGAAAAAAAATAAATAAAAATCAGACCCAGGGACGCCTGGGTGGCTCAGTGGGTTAAGCTTCTGCCTTCAGCTCAGGTCATGATCCCAGGGTCCTGGGATCAAGCCCAGCATCGGGCTTTCTGCTTGGCAGGGAGCCTGCTTCCTCCTCTCTGCCTGCCTCTCTGCCTACTTGTGATCTCTGTCTGTCAAATAAATAAAATCTTTAAAAAAAAAAATCAGACCCAAGTATTTTTCAAAAACACAGTAATTGACTTAAATTTTGCATAGGTCATACTTGACACACCTGAAAATGAAAGAGCTTAATATTCTATATACCCCTCCATCTCCATCTGGTCACCCACCCACCTGACCATCTACCCAGCTGACTCCCGCAAATAGGTAACCTTGACTGCTGGTTTGTCATCCTTCTTCCGGACATTGGGGGCGGGCTGTGTGAGCAAATAGGAACCTCTATCCCCAGACCTTTCACACGGTAGAATGCTGTGTCTACTGTCTTACACCTTGCTTGTTTGACTTAATGCAACTTTTCTCTAGGGGTCTGTGGTTTCCTTGTTCTTTTTCACGGATGCACACTCTTCCTCTGTATAGTTGTCCTGATTTATTTCAGCAATCCCGTATGGCTGTCATTTGGGTTGTTCCCAGTCTTTTGTTATTACAGGCAGTACCAAGGTGAATAACTTGATGTCCTTGTGCAAGTGGAGAGGTCTGTCTGTAGGATAGCGTCAGGAAATGGGCCGTGTCAGGAGTGATAGGCATTTGTAATTTTGATGGATGGCGCCAACTTGCCCTCCTTGGTGCCATACGCAGGGCGGCTTCTCTCGGCAACACAGGAATCCCTGTTTCCCTACACCTTACCCACCACCGTGTGTTGTCAAACGGGGGTGATTTTTTCCAACCTCATGGGTGGGGGGAAAATGGTGCGTTAGTATAGTTGGACTGTTTTTTCTCTTATCATGAGTGAGGCAGAGTACCTTTCGTGTTAGTGTCCTTTGTGTTTCTTTTGCCCTAAACTGTAGGTCTTTTGCTCATTTTTCCTTTGCATTGTTGGTCTTTTTCTAATCGAGAGAGATGACTGTCAGCAATCAGGGTTGCAGATATTTTTTTCCTCATCTGTGGTTTGTCTCTGAACTATAGTCATGCTGTTTCTTTGACGCCATATACTCAAATTTCCCCATAAACTTCTTTGTTGGTTTCCAGATTTTGAGTCTGCATTAGAAAGTCTTCCTCCATTCTGAGATGACTTATTTTAGTACTCTTATGGCTTCAAAGTTTCATGTTGAATTCTTAAATCGTTTGGAATTTGACCTGGTTGATAGTGTGATGTCTGGATCAACTTTTCTCTTTCCCAGATGGTCCCAAGTATTTAGAAAGTACTAAATAAGACTGTTTAGTGAAAAGACATGTCATACCTCGCTAAATCCTTAAAATAACACTCTTCCTGGTGAAATCTGACTGACTTAACATGTTCATGAGATAGTCGCCAGTAAGTGTTTACCGGAACACTGTATGTTACAGATGTTGAATCATGTGCAGGGAATAAAATGTGAGTTTTCATTTCCCACCTCCTGCCCAAAAGGAGTCAGACCATCCTGTCCCCTTTAAGCGCCTCCATCCGTGCTGGATTGTGTCCCTGCCTTGAAACAGTGGCAAGGGGAGGTGGAGAGTCCCTTAAGCCTCAGTCCAAAAATTGAGAACATTCCAGGGCAGCTACCTCAAAGCTCCCAACTTGAAGCCTTCTTCTGGGTAAGAGCTCAAAGGACTGGACAGTGCTGTTAGAGCTCCCTTGCTGAAAGCCAGCCACGACGTAAAAACTGCTCTGTTCATGTTCTCGGTCTGGTCAAAATGTGGTTTATGAAATGACCTCTGCTGTCTTATCTCCTGGAAAGCATTAGCACAATTTCAGTCATTCCTAGGACTCTCCAAGGATTGCTTGGCAAACTTGATATTGAGCATGAAAGTGTATTGTGCTGAGACCACTTAGGTGCATATAATTTAATTTCCTCCCACATTCCTCAGACGGTAATTGCAGGCACTTTGTATCCTCCAGTGAAGTTCTTACTGCAGAAATCAGACTTTTGTCACTTTCAGCTATAATAAGAGTTGAATGGGCCACCTCTCCTGACCATGTGAGGTCTAAAATATTTTGAAACCTCTTCTCGTTTGATACACGTATCCTCTCTCACACCTCATCTGTCTTCATAGTTTGGTTCACTTTTCCTCTTTCCTTCTTCCCTTCATCTCCTCCTCACATCTGACAGGCTGTACTTATCCAAGGTATGACAACCATATGTCCCAGGATTTCCAGAATTGCCCCGATGTGAAGTATGTCATTTGATGATTCCCAAAAGTACTTTGATATTTGTCAGATCACATGTGCCTTTTACGGTTTGGAGACTATGAAAATGAGCAGTGCAATTCCGAATTCTTCTTTTAGAAGATTCTGTCCTGGGAAGATAATACAAGGATAAACAGAGTTATACAAACAGAATCCTTTCACATACAGTAAAGGGAACTGAACAGCAAGTGAGTGGTGGCAGCCGAAAAAAATGTCAACTCCGACCTTAAAGTGGGCTCTTTTCCAAGTGGGACCCCTGAGTTACTGCAAGCAGACTCTCCCCTTTGAGGAAAAGCCCAGCAACGCCCACAGGCTTTTCCTTCTATTGTTGTCTTTGTCACTTCAATTTCCAGAAACATTTTGCCCTAATAAATCAATCCCCATCTTTTTAACACAGCTTGCCATCATCTTCCTTGAAGGCACGTGAATGTTCTCAACTTTCTATTTATAAGTGGCTCTTATTCATACATGGTTTACTATAACAGATCCATTCACAAAAGTAAATATTAATGTGCTTTCTGTAGTCAACAGCATGAAAATAAATGGGATTATTAGCAGGCATGGCACTGTAAATTTAAATGAGGGCAGTATATAAATCAGTTAAGATTGCTTAATTAATATGCAGCAGCAGCTCAGCCAACTGCCTGTTCTAGTCCGCCATTAGCATTTTGAGCTGCACGCTGCATGACAAAGTCCTTGTCACCCTGATATGATGATAAAACCGTGGAGCTTAATTGGAAGACAGTGACTGGACTTCTGACCCCTACACACCGTTCCACTATTTTGTCATCCCCGGTTTGTGGAAGCTTCTCGGAACGGTCTTGTGGTCTTCCCTCGCGTGGGCCCCCGCGGCAGTGAGGTCAAGGGCAGTGTGGTCATAAGCCAGGGACCCAGAATGAGAACAATGGGACCTCTCATGGCTTGTCAAAAGGGATGTACGCTTTGACCCAGATGTCTGTACATCTCAGAAACCGCTGGTCCTGTAGGCAGGGCTGGACATGCTGCCTTTTCAGGACCCTTTTTGATATATGGTGGTGCTAAGTGGAATTTCAGTATTTCCAATATTCAGCCTTCCCGGACCCAAGATCAGCAGCTTGTTTTCGAAAAGTCTCTGTCACCTATTTCCCAGATTCTTGTCAGAGGGGCAGGAAGGGTTTTAAGTAAGAATGAAGGTAGCAAAGTTATCGATGTGAGTATCTGGGGGAAGAAACTGAAACAAAGAAATGAGTCTTTCCGTTGGACTTTGGTCACTCTGGGGATTCTGGGTTAAGGGTGTGTCAGATGACTGGAAGGAGATGGGGAGGGAGAAGGGCAGGTCTAAAGATTTCTTCCTCCTCTTCCTCGTTGGCTGCATCTTAGTCTCTGTAACTTGAGCAATTACTGATGCTAATAAAATGCTGTCAGAGCATCTGCAGTGGGGGAGCGTTTGTCCATCTGTCTGTCTGTCTGTCTCTCTCTCTCTCATCCAGAGAAGCAGTTAAGCACCCCGGGCCTGTCCCGTGCTGGCCACGTGCGCGCGCGCTCTAGTGGGGAGCTCGGAGCTCGGAGAGCCAACACTGAGGGCTTGCGGATCCTGGTGGATGTCTACTGTATTTATTGCTTTCTCTCCAGCACAGATTCCTTGGTGTTTGAAAAAGCTTCTCTCTTCAAAATCTCTCCCTTATCTGAAGAAATAAGAGGTTATTTTTAGGAATTTTAGTCCAAGACCAAACGGTCATGACTTCCTGACTACCCGCTTAATGTGTCCGTGGGCTGCACGCAAGCTAGACTGATCCACCCATGCACGAGACCTCGGGCACCACACGGGCCTGGACCACGGATCATGGGATTGGGCTTGAGACCGAGGGAGCTGCTGGCCAGAATCCATATCGGTTTGATGAGCTGCTAGAGAAGGTATCCCACATTATCCTCTTGACTTCCAGTCAAGCCTTTCCTAGAAGTCTTAAAATTTAAGAGCCCACGTTCGTTTTCTAAAAATGGATGAATGGAGAGTGATACATAAAGTGCATTTGCATTTTGCTACTTAGAACTTTTCCTGAGATGCACATATATCTAATAGGTTGGCCATCTTCGGTCAAGCACCGGAAACCCTTGGCTTGGATTTAGGATCTGTGTTATATGAAGAATGTATATGTTTAAACGGTAGACTGGCATTCAATGCTGAGAGGCAGTTTTTCTAAGAGAGGCATGTAAGAAGTGTACCAACTCAGAGACCAATAAATGTGCATCTCCCTTTTTGTTTGCCTTCTGGTCCCTACACCTCTTGAGTTGGAACTGAGGAAAATGACCTTGTGCCCACCGGGTTGTCTTTCTTGTTCCTATTTAGAAGCATTCAGTGACTGTTTGCTGTCACTCTATCTTGATATTTCTTCATGGGGAGGAGTTTGAGAGCGCCATCTAACTCCGTGTTTTTCAGTTTCATTCAAGTGGTGGGACACTTGGAATAAGGACATCAGAACATCCATGAGTTACTTAATAAGTAAATACAGTTCAATTCCACGACAGAAACTAAAATTTAATTGGTCGATAAGCAGAACCGTCCACGAAGGTGGCTTAAAGAGTCGCTTTGACTGTGAAAGAAAAACTTTCACTTGCGAAGTCTGTGATCTGAGGAAACAGTTCTCCAGTACGGGTGGCAGAAGATGATGCTTCAACTTGAGGAAATGCCATCCTCTTTCTGAGAACTTAGGTTCCAAAAGAAACAGAGGAGAAGACCTTTCAAATTCTTATTTAAGTATATGAAATACAGTTTATTTTTTACTGAATTTGAGAGGATTACATTAGCATCCTTAAATTCTCAACTACGGTTTTTTATCCCATCTGGGACCCTATAAATTCTAGATGCTTACTTTTATGGTCACTTTCATGGTACATGCCATCTGAGACTGTTTTGTTTCTTTGGTGGCTTTCTTAGAGTCTGGAACCATTTCCCCTGTATCACTGCGCTGCTTAACCAGGGACAGCACACACCATTGTCCTCGGGGGAGTTTTTCCAGATGACACAGACCTGTTCCCCAACCATTGAGCTGCTCAGCTAGAATCACTAGGGGTGGGGTTCATCCAGCATGGGCGTTTTAAAAGCTCCCCAGACCAAAGAGATAGATATGTAGCTCACTGATAACCACCCCTTGACTGAAACCTTACTGACTTACGTGTTTATGTGTGAGAGAAAGAGAGTGACTGACTGACTGACTTCAGGACCCTTCAATATGGAGGTGTACCTAATTTAGGAAACTCAGTATCAGCAGAATCTGTTGCAAAGGTAGATTAAGGGAAGCAGAAGTTACCTAATTTGGATCATTACTAAGCTGGTCAGAGTCATTGGAAAAAATTTATCTGTTCTCATTTCCCAAGGGAGACATATTGATGGTGAGTAGAGGGACAATAAGGAAGGGATGAAAGAAAGGGGGAAAGGGAAGAACATGAGATGTACGGTGGGGATCCAGCAGACTGTAATTGGTAATTTAACTTGTAAATGTATTTTTCATTCCAAACATGGTGCACTTCATTGTTTTCTTTCCTTTTTTAAGGTATTTGCTAAGTAAATGTTCATTGTAAAGAAATGATAATTTTAGAAAAATGGCCCTTTATGATCCAGAATCTGTTTCATTCAAGGGGCATTTTTAGAATAAGTTGAAAGCGAATCGGACCCAGGCAGAAATTTGAAATTGTATGCATAGTGACCCCCTTGAGCATTTTCAGAAATTCTGTCCCCATTCTCCTGAGCTCAAAATGAGAGACAATACTGCCTCTTCAAACACATCACAGTGGAAGCATTTAGAGGCCTTTACTTGTTTATCCCTGGATACTGCTGAAGGCCAAAAACAATCCCTCGTGGGACTTCTCTGAAAGGAGTGAGTTCAGACCCAGAGTCATGTTGGACCCTTGGACCAGCTGCTTTTCTTAGGTATTAAACCCACAGTGTCTAATTTGCACACAAAAGAGTTCACCTCAGTGTGGTCGATGATGGTGAAAAGTTGACACCAAACCAGCATCTGAATCAGCCTTTCAGTCAAAGCAGACCACCAGGGGTGCCTGGGTGGCTCAGTCGGGTAAGCGTCTGCCTTCTGCGCAGGTCATGATCCAGGGTCCTGGGATCGAGTTCCGCTTCGGGCTCCCTGCTCAGCAGGACATCTGCTTCTCCCTCTCCTGCTCACCCTGCTTGTGTGCTCTCTCTTTTTTTTCTTTCTCTCCACTCTCTCAAATGAATAAATAAAATCTTTACCAGAGGCCTGCTTTTTTTTTTTTTTAATTAGTGATTTAAGGGCTAAACATCTGACCATGTGACACAGCCATAAAATGGGGGAGAAAGCATTAATGACTATGTCAGTTCCTGTTGGTTGTAAGGGAGAGTTAGTACAGTATGGTTTAGTTTTGTTACAAACACAACAGAAAACAGACTGTGCGTGTGTCTCTGCGTGTGAGATGACAACAGGAGCCCCCGATGGATGTCCTCACTCCATTTTTGCTGTCCTGTCCTCCCCGCTCGTCCCATAGCAGCCAAAATGAGCGTTTGGAAGGAGACGAGTCCGACTGTGCCCCCCACTGATTGAAGCCCTTGGTCAGCTTTCCATTTCCGGTAGATACCATCGACGCTTGCGGCTTTGGAGCTGTCATGATCTGGCCCTAGGCCACCCCTCCACCCTTGCCTCCTGCCGCCCTTCCCTTGCTTTACCTCTGGCGTCCTTTCAGTTCCTGCAACACACAAGCTCACTCTGCTCTTGAACGAGCTCTTTGACCTGCCGGGAGCCGTCCTCCCAGACACCTGCCCTTGGCTAATCCTCTTCATTCGGGTCTCCGCTGTGGTGACAGGCTCAGCCTCTCTTACTCTCTTCATGCCCCTTGACTACGTGAAATCGGTTGTTGACTTGTTTATGGCAGATCTTGACCAAGAGAAGCACCTTGTCTGTCTTCTTGGTCAAACTGCACTGCCCCCTCATCGCAGATGTTTGAGGGACAGTAATAAAAGAGGAAGAGCGTGGAAGGATATACTCCTCAAATGCCGATAGTGTTGGTCACTAGGTAGACGATTTAGAGTAACTTTAATTGATTGCTTTTCCTTTTCATGCCTTTGTATTTCCTAATTTTTCTGCTGACATCATGTATTATGTATGCAATTTGAATGCTTGGCCGGGCTTAAGGAAGCGGCTTTAAAGCTTCTAGGCAGTTGCAGGGAGAAGGCATTGCCTGCCCTCTCCGTGCCGAGCGGGGGGTGCTGGATCGATGTTTGCTGAGTCCCCCAAAACCTTTATTCTGAGGGAAGGTGTTTCCCCAAAGTTCTGTAGGTCATGGTCCACCTGAGTCCTTGTGCGGGAGGAAAGTAGGTTTGACCTGCACCGAGGTGCCGATGTGGAGAGCTGCGTCTCCCAGATTTCTGACCTTCATCCGCGGCGGTGCACTTTTCTCTGACAATCACAGGGTTATTTTGCTCCAGGGAAAATCCATTATACACAGCAGCACATGGCGCACTGGGGTGTGATGTGCTTCGGTACACGCTGCCCTTTTCCTTTTTCCCCAAAGAGAATGCAAAGCTGCTAGCTCCCCACATAACAGTGAGTGGATGGCGTGCCTGCCTTCTTCCAGAAAAAGAATCGATGATACAGTTTATCCTTTCAGAGTCACCTGACTTGGGCACTACGTTGACTAATAGCAGTTCTATGTACTAATAGCTTTATATATTAGAAATTTAACAGGTGTAGGAGTTATGTCTTAAAATAGGAGACTTATTTGCGTGCGTGCGTGTTTGTGTGTGGGTGTGTGTGTGTGTGTGTGTGTGTGTGTGGTTTCAGCTAGTTCAAGTCTGACCTGATGATTTGCATGTCATTTGTTTCGGTGCTGGAGAGCACTTCTTTGGGCTAGGAAGTTCCTGAGTGGTCCAGGATCTCAACAAAAGCAGGTCATCTCTATCTACGACACTAGGTGGTTAAGGTTGTACCTCGCTTGTGGAGTTCATCACCTGTATTTTTACTTGAATGCTACTTTCTGGAAATCCATGCAAATTTGAGGGAGACAGGAATCCGAGATTAGAAAACTTGATGACTGATTTAGAAACAGAAAGAAGCAATTCCCTCAGACAAAATCATGTGTGTGTGTGGTGTGTGTGTGTGTTTTTTTTTTTTTCCACATGGATTTCCATCATTTTCACATTTAGTGGAAGATCTGGTTATTATCAGAGCCCTAAAACATTTTGTGCATTTCATATCCGTGTAGCTTAAGTCAGACTGACTGACGTTCTTTCCAAATTTAGGTAAAGACAGCTAACGATGAGTGATGAAAACTTGTTTTATTATTTATATTACGAATGCCAGGCAATTCACGGGGGGAGGGGAACATCATTTTCAGCCCTTTGCAAGAGCAGTCCTGCAAGACATGTGCCGAGTAGGAGTGACTTATGTTCAGAACCCCCTAATGGCATGGAGCAGCAGTCCAGATTGCTTCTAGAACAGTGCCCAAATGTACAATCGGTTAGAGCTGCTTTCCGTCTGGAAACAGGCGCTGCTGAAAGAAAAGTGCCGTGCCCAGCGGAATCATCGCAGGATACTTTGGATTAAATGAGCAAAGACAGCTCTGAAGAAAAGTTGACTTACTCTAGTGGTTGGAATGCAGCCCCCGGGAACAGCAGAGCTGGAGTGTGTCATCGGGGCTTGGTGTGGGGCGCCCCAGGAGCGGGCTGGGTCCCAGGGACACCGAGCAGCAGAAGGATGCCGCCTGCTTGGCTAAAAGCCCCAGCAGCAGGGGCAGCTACGGTGAAGCCCCTCGGCCAGATGAACAGGGACCCTTCTCTGGTCACAATAGCCATTCACGCTGAGCAGCCTCATTAAATATTCAGCCTGTGCTTCCGGCAGCTCATTAGGGCCGCAATGAGCAGTGACGTGGATGCTGGAAAGCCGAGGGCCAGCCGGCATCAGTAGGCAGAGGCTGAGTGAGCTGCTGATGGCTTTTCTGTGCACTGCGTGTCCTGTGATGACCAGTGTTTGCTCTCTGCTTTGCCTGAAGTCCAGGTAAAATAACACAGACAACAGGCAGGGGACACCTGTGAGCTCCAGGTTCTTCTCCCCAGTGTTGTCTGGCCAGGGCCCCAGATTCTGAGGGCTTGCCCCTTCCGAGCCCTCCGACCCTCTTAGAGAGCTGTATGTAGCTTCGGGGGCCTTCCGAGCACTGACAATGTGCTGCTATTGTGTACTTGGGGCTGTTTGATGACTGCGTTTGGGAGGATTTGAGGTGTGGTTTTGAACTTGGGGCTGGAGGTGTGGGAAGACCAAATGATGTTAATGGGTCAAATTTAGAACTGTTGTGGGGTCATCCTAACAGTGTGTGGAGCAAATTTTGCTCTGTGGATGCCAAGTTTTGGTGGATTAGAGCAGTTCACTAGTAAGCTTTCTCCTTTTAACTCTCAGGAGAGATATGGTACAATAAAATATATAATACATACATACATATGTATATTTTATATATATATATATATATATATATATATATATATATATATATATATATTTATGTTCTTCAGCTATTGGGGATTCTTCCAATAGATGGAATGTTGTCCTTCTTAAATCTTGTTACTTTTCCATGGGCTTGCACTCAGTGCTGTGTGGTATTTAAAGCTGGTAAAATCTGTGAAGGAAGAATGGGAAAAAATGAACTCCAAGTGTATTTCTCTGGTCTCACTGTTTGCATGTTTTTCTCTTTGCTGCACAGGAAATGTTTTCAGACAGCTCATTTCTATGTGGAAGATAGCAGTTCACCTCGGGTCGTCCCCAATGAAAGTATCCCTATTATCCCTATTCCGGGTAAGTAAGACACACTCTTCTTTCCAGCGGGCTAATCGTTTTCCTCTTTTGTTGGTACTTTTGTGTGACACCCATGACAAAATATTATTTTCCTAGCCTTTGAAAGCTTGCCCTAAGAGATCCTTCCCTAAAGGGGTTTTAATGAAATCTTTTCTCCTTTACATAACTGCACTGTGATGGAGTCCTCTTTTTAAGAGGAACAAATAGCTATGAGTTAATACAGGAGAGACTCACAGACAGGGAGGGGAAGTACCAGCAGACAAAAGGGAAAGCAAAGATCATTTGCAGTCTGCTTGGACCGGGTTCCATTTTGATAGTCAACTTGCGCTTACATTTTTTTTTTTTTTTTTTTTAATCACAATTTGTGATAAGGTTTTCTCGAGGTTTCTCTTGACATTCCTTCCTCTGCAAATACTTTATCTTAGCATTGGAAGTTTTGCTTCTTAGGAACTTGTGGGGAAGTCTAGGGATACACTCTTGGTCCAGGACTCATTTCATGGGTCCTTGGGTAAAAAAGGTGAAACACTCAGCTGATGTTGGGGGTCGGGACTGGTTGGAATACGATGTAGTGTATCCCGGCAGGTGCCGCTGAGAAGTTCAGTAGCTGGTTCGTTGTGGTAGATGGGATGTGGGAACTGAAGATGGCTCCCAGCTTGTTCATTTGGCATCCCTGCCTTTTTTGCCAAATCTGAACTTTCTTCCTGTGGATTTCTTTATGTGCTGGTAAATATCTATCTCTCGATATGTCCGACATCCACCCTCCTGACATTATTTTTTTGGTAACCAGAAGCACGGCTTTTCCCCTAGTGCTGCGTCCCGCCCGCCTGCAGCTTCGCTCATTCTCCAGAAAGGTCTTCCCCATTTGATACGCCATGTATTGTAGTTGTTGGTTTATTGTCTTTTCCTCCTACAAGAAGAGCTTCATAAAGGCAAGTGGGTGTCTCCTTGGTGCTAGTCAGTCCCCAGCACATAGTAAGCATTCTTTAATTCTCTGAATAAATGAATTCATGTCAGCAAAGCATTATTCAGGTTCCCCAAAGGCTGTATCTGTGAAGCTCAGAGGTACAGTCGTTCTCTTCGTGCCACAGAATGTTTCTGTTGTTGAAAAACCTTCATAAGGGGCGCCTGGGTGGCTCAGTGGGTTAAGCATCTGCCTTCGGCTCAGGTCAGGATCTCGGGGTCCTGGGATCGAGCCCTGCATCGGGCTCACTGCTCAGTGGGGTGTCTGCTCCTCCCTGTCCCTCTGCCTGTCGCTCCCCCTGCTTGTGAGCACGCCCTCTCTCTCTGTCAAATAAATAAAATATTAAAAAAACAAACCTTCACTAGGTGCGGTTGTGGTTGGGAAGTTAATTGGACCTTTATGTGTCAGTATATGTGAAGTCATTGGGTATGGCTGGAATTGGCCATGTTTTCTCCAATCTGGTCACCTTGTCTCATGAAAGCTTGTCACACGGAAACAAGAGGGGTAGCAGAAAAGCCTCTGGGTGAGTTCTTACTGGATCACTTCATGGCTGCTAATCCATCCCCAGACAGATGGGGTAGGTTTTATGCTCCCCTTCATTCTTCTTCGCTGAGCCTTACCCTTGAGTCTTGGTGGAGGAAATCCCACTCCTGCTTTTGAAAGGCGAGGAAGCAGACAGGGATCCTCAGTCTTACACTTACACGGAATAAGTAGTTTTGTCCAAGCTGCAGGAGTCACGCACTAGCACGTGTGTGTAATCATTTTCCTCTCGAGACACCCAGAGTATGTGTTGGCCTCTGGAAAATGCCCGGGGGCTTCTCTTTCCTCTGCCCTGAGTCATCTGACAGATACAGCTGGTAGGTACCTGTGCAGTTGAAATACATTTTAAAAGCTTAGGGCTCAGTTGGTTGGACAACTGCCTTCGGCTCGGGTCATGATCCCGGAGTCCCGGGATCGAGTCCCTCATCGGGCTCCCAGCTCCACGGGGAGTCTGCTTCTCCCTCTGACCTTCTCCTTGCTCATGCTCTCTCTCACTGCCTCTCTCTCAAATAAATAAAACAAAAATCTTCAAATAAATAAATAAAAAAAAAATCTAAAAAGGGACGCCTGGGTGGCTCAGTTGGTTAAGCGGCTGCCTTCGGCTCAGGTCATGATCCCAGCGTCCTGGGATCGAGTCCCACATCGGGTTCCTTGCTCCTCAGGGAGCCTGCTTCTCCCTCTGCCTCTGCCTGCCATTCTGTCTGCCTGTGCTCGCTCTCTCTCCCCTCTCTCTCTCTGACAAATAAATAAATAAAAAAAAAAAATCTAAAAAAAAAAATAAATAAATAAAAAAAATAAAAGCTTAGGTGGTGAGATACTTCTTGGGCTGTCTTTCCATTTTTCTTTTCTTTTCCCACTGGATGGGGAATCAGAAAACCTAGGATCTCACCCTGCCTTTGCTATGAAAGCTTTGGTCTCTGCCTTGACCTCTCTGAGCCTTAGTTTCCAGAATCTGTAAAGTAAACAGGATGCTTGATCTACCCACACTTGCAGCAGTGTTAAAACTCAGGTAAGGTGTTATGTGTAAAAGCATTTTGGAAACCATAACCCAGAAATGTCCGTTGTTGAAGCTTTCCTTCCCAAATCACGGTATGGTTCATCCCAGTAGCTGTGGAGAACGAGCATTTGCCTGGTACTCAGGTTAAGATTGTCCCAAACACTGAACCAAATTTAGTCGGTGTGGCCCACCACGCCTTGCTCTATGCCTTGGACTTGGGGATTTTCAGTTCACTAGAATCCTCAGAAACTGCCAATCCGTTGTGCCTGCCTTGCCACACCTCTGGATAGTTGTTTCCAGTGTTTTCTGCCTCATTTCCCATCTACCTGTTCAATCACCACCGTAAATACAATAGTTCTCCCCACCCCACCCCCCTTTTTCCGTGAGGCATATGTTCCACCACCCCCAGTGGATCCCTGGAACTGCAGGTCTTATCAAACCCTGTGTATACTGTTTTCTCCTCTACATACATACTTGTGAGGAAGTTGAATTTATGTATCAGGCTCAGTAAGAGATTCACAATAATAACTAGAAATAAAAGAGAAGAATTATAACCATATATTGTAATAAAAGGTACGTGTGTTTCTCTCAGAATATCTCATTGGACTGTCCTCACCATTCTTGTGATGGTGTGAGATGATAAAATGCCTATGGGACGAGACACGGTGAGGGGAATGACATAGGCATTGTGACGTAGCACTGGGCTCCTGTGGTCCTTCCGACCATACATGGGGAGGAGGGGGAGGGTCACCTGCGTCTGGACTACAGGTGCAGGTAACTAAAGCCCCAGATGAGGGGGAACTACTGTACCCACAACCCAAAGGCATTTCTGGAAATGTGAGTTTTTACTAATTCCATACTCACTGGTAGTATAAGTATATGGAGAGAAAACTGCTTCGGACTCTCCACTGACTGAGAAATCCGTGGTGTTCAGCTGTGCCTCAGTGGACATGGTGCAGCCTCGAGCAGCTCTAAGCAGCTGTGGAAATGAAGGAGTTGGAATCCCTTATGCAGTGTGAGGGTCAATGACTAGAGAACCAAGATGAGGCCACTCTTCTTCTGTTTTCCCAGGTGGCACAGCGTTCACTGGGGGGAACGTGCCAAGACAAATCAACTCATTTCACCCTTAACTGGGAAGAAGTTACTCTTCGTGACCTTTCTTTAAAGATTTTTCAGTTTTGGGGTGCCTGGGTGGCTCAGTTGGTTAAAGCCTCTGCCTTCAGCTCAGGTCATGGTCTCAGGGTCCTGGGATCGAGCCCCGTGTCGGGCTCTCTGCTCGGCAGGGAGCCTGCTTCCCCCTCTCTCTCTCTGCCTGCCTCTCTGCCTACTTGTGATCTCTGTCAAATAAATAAATAAAATCTTTAAAAAAAAAAAAATTTTTTTTTTTTTTTTCAGTTTAATCCCATTCTCTCCCTTTTTCGGAAACAACCCCCCACTGACCTGTGTAATAGTCTCATTTGTAAAATATTTTGTCATTTATGATGCAGTCTAACCATCCAGTGTTCTCTTTACTCTTATGGTTTCTTCTGGTTATTAGCATCCTACTATGTCATGCAGAAGAAATTCAGTACAAGAAAAACACACTTTTTAACAAATTCATGAGCTATTTTCACTCTGGTAAAGTTTTCAACCCTTTTCCTTAGTGGAGACCTCCTTGGGATTCTTCTGAATGATTTACCCTAGGAATTATCTCATTGTTCTTATTTCCAAAAATACGATATTTACAGACTTCGTAGGGCGTATTTGTTCTACCTGCTAGACCTCCGTTATAATTTTTTTAACATTTTTATTTATTTATGAGAGAGAGAGCAAGTGGGATCATGACCCGAGCCTGAGGCAGATGCTTAACCGGCTGAGCCACCCAGTTGCCCAACCTCAGTTATTTCATTCTTTTTCAAAACCTAATAACGGGACTACTGGGCCTGCGATTTAACAACTTTTATCACTTGAACTCCTTTCCTATAACTGATTGTTTAAAAAAAAAAAGAGACTTGCAGACCACCGCTCTAGTGAACTGAACCATTCTACCAGTTAAGAAAGTTACGGATGCAGCAGGGCAAGTTTGAGAATTCAGGCACCAAACTGTTACAAAACAGAGCTTCTGGGTCATCCTGGACCATGCAACAAGCTCTGTTCCAAGAACTTCTTTACATTTAACCTTGTTTTTAGGAAACCTCATCCTACAGTAGATACTGAGCGTGTACTGACGCCATGGGTTATTTTCACTACAGTCCTACAGAGACAGGTGCAGGGGATAGCCTCCTCTTACAGCCGCAGAAACTGAGGTTCGGAGACCCTATTAATTCACCCAAGCTGATGGGAAGGGTGGAGCTAACATTGGAATTCCTCTGTGTGGCTTCAAAGCACAGATGCCTGGGAAATGGCTCTGCCACCCCTTGGCTGGCTCTTCCGAAGGTTCTGCTATCTCAAGCCTTCAAGCCCCTCATTTGGATATTGATTCATTAAACCAAGGCCTTTCAAATACATGTGAGCATCCCCTGTAGTTTTTGTCCCCCGAGTTCTTGATGACGATCTTCCACCAGCCCTGACCTTTTGCCTCTCGGCTGAATTCTCTTACAGCCCTCTGAATAGTTTGATTATTCTTTTGTTGAAGTTTCCTCCTTACCAAAAACTCCTCTCTACCTCTGTTACCTAGTCCTTTTTGTTCTCTTACTTTCTAAGAAAAAGGCTCTCCACCCACCTATACTTTCCTTCCCTGTGCAAAAATAGGCACATTTCAATATGTGATTGAAATGACGTGGGGAGAAATTTATAAATACGTTGAAACTTTTGGGTGATTCTGCTGTGGTTGAAGTGCAGAAACAGTTCTGGTCTTCAAATCCCAAAGCACAAGTGGAATCAGTAAGTTATGCTAACTTTTTCAAAAGTATTATAAAATAGGCAAATGATTAAAGAGAGCTTTGCTAATTGATCACTCGGCCTTTGGAGATAGCCATTCATAGGAATTCTTGAGGAATTCTGAGTTATTAGTTTTCCTGAATTGAATAGAAATTCAGGAGTTTAGAATCTTTAGTGTGTTATCCTGATTTAACATAGCAAAGACGGTCTTGTCAGAATGAGGACATTTTTTTTCCTGATCTCACCTACACTTACGTAAAATGCAGAAGTGCTAGAGAATGTGAATGCGATGGCTAAGGCCGGTTAGCCACAGTAGAAAGAACTCTTCTTCGGATGCAAGAGTATTTATCCAACATGAAAGAAATTAAAGAAGTGCTTTTGAAGTTAGGTTCCAGTCACTGTAGAAGTGACATCAATTCTGTCATCAGGACAATTTGGAGTTACAGTGCCTGCTGCATATATGGGAACAGTGGTTAGTTGGTTGGTTAGTTTTCCAGATAAGTTGAACTCTGACTTGTGCAGGAGAATGAAAGGGGCTTTGACTCTTAATATCTTTCACTAACAATTTTTCAGAATCCAATGTTCCATGATTATGGGTTCTCCATTGTTACCCGGGAAGGTAAAGCATAATTGAATGCAATAACTTAGTGGATCAGTACCCTCGTAGTACGAAGTAATACTTAATTCTGTGACATTTTTAAGATACTGAAGTGGTAAAACAGTTCCTTTAAGATCCACATTATTGTTAACATCTGCAAGTACTTGTTAAAAATTTAGACTTTTCAGGGCACCTGAGCAGCTCAGTTAGTTAGGCATCTGTCTTCACCTCGGTCGTGATCCCGTGGTCCTGGGATCAAGCCCGCACCCGGCTCCCTGCTCATCAGGAAGCCCGCTTCTCCCTCTCCCACTTCCACTGCTTGTGTCCCCTCTCTCATTGTGTCTCTCTCTGTCAAATGAAATCTTAAAAAAAAAAAAAAAAAATCTAGACTTTTCGATCAGGAGATACCCATTTTATTTATTTATTTATTTTTTTAAGATTTTATTTATTTATTTGACAGAGAGAGATCACAGGTAGGCAGAGAGAGAGAGAGGAGGAAGCAGGCTCCCTGCGGAGCAGAGAGCCAGATGCGGGGCTCGATCCCAGGACCCCGGGACCATGACCTGAGCTGAAGGCAGAGGCTTTAACCCACTGAGCCACCCAGGCGCCCCAGGAGATACCCATTTTAAAGGACAAACTTCAATAATACGTTCATTGCAGTTACCGAAGTGTTACATACGTATGTCATTTATAGATTGGTTTCACTGCATTATAGTATTCTTTCAGACTTTCACTATATTACAGTTTTTTAAAATCAAAACTTAGCTCATGCAGTTAACCTGATTAATGAGTATGTTGTATGGGTTTTTCCAAATGTGCATATTGTCAGGCGCAGATGTCCTCAGAAATGCTTTTTTGTGGAAATCAGAGGATCTAACTTACTAATAAAAGCATTACAAAACAAAATGTTGCTGCTAACCAGTAGCTTGGAAATCCAGAAATGATTCATGCCTTTCCAGCAGTTAAAATACATCTTAATAATTTGAAGGTCACTGGCTTCAGCAGGGGGCCAGCATATAAAGGGATTTTAAACATGCAGTTTAAAACCCTTGGGATTAAACCAACCTTGTTGGCATATTTTATTTATACAGAGATTATCTCCAAAGGAGATTCATTGGTCTTTTGACTATAATGAAACCTTTTCTTTATTGACTTCATTGTGTCATAAATGAAAAGAGATTTCTTTTTATGGCAGGAAATAAAATGTTCCAATCTCCACAACACTCCTTGCATCCAAAGAGTCTGATTTAGACAAAACTCTGCTTGTCATACCCTAACGCGGAAACTAAAATCCCAATAATGTTCTTTAATTTCATGTTTGCTTTATCTTCCTAAGTGGACCCAGAGGTATTACCAAATGCAGAAAGAGGCCTGAACTTGGTCTCTGGGAGCTGAGAGGCAGGCAAGAAGGGACTGAGTTCCTGAAATCCGGGTCTGTCCACTAGAGGGGTGGTAAAGAGCCCAGTTGTGGGATGTGGGGGAGCAAGGGGGTAAGGTCTGAGCAGGAGGGACTTGACCCAGGGACTGTGTTGAGGGTTATAGGATCCCCCTGCTGAGAGACAGAATTGGCATAGGGTTGCAGGAACTACTGGGTTAAATGAACTTCACAGAGATGGGTGGCAGAGTGGGTGGGTGACGGAAGGCCCTCTGGAATGGTAATGGTAATTATATATGTACCCGCACTTGCTGGTTATGGGTATTATCTTAAACAGATGTTAAGCCAGTCAAACCCAGCATTAAGCATCTTGACATGAGGGTAAACACTTTTAACACTTCATTTTACCTGGCGTCATCAACGTGATCAGAATACCAGTGTGAATTTTCCAGGTTGACTGAAACTTACAGTTAAAGCCAAAGTGTATCATTTCATTCCTATTAAGTCAGGAAGTTTCTTTAAAAACCGTGATTGAGGGCACCTGTGTGGCTCAGTTGGCTAAGTGTCTTCAGCTCAAGTCATAATCTCAGGGTCCTGGGATCGAACCCCACATCAGGCCTCTCTGCTCAATGCAGAGTCTGCTTCTCCCTTTCCCTGTGTGTGCGCTCGCTCTCTCTCTCTCTCTCTCTCAAATAAATAATGCTTTTTTTTTTTTAAGATTTATTACGGTTTTCTGCCCTCTCTAACCACATATATTCAAATTAAGCTCTAGAGAGAGGTCAAATAAGATAGAAGACACAAGGCTTTGGAGTCAGCCCAGCCCCACCACCTGATAATGACAGTGGGCCTTGGCCAAGCTCTTGGATCTCTTTTAGCCAGTTTCCCCATCTATAAAATGGGTAATCATAGCCCCAAATCATAGGGCCACACGGGTAAAGCAATTAGCACCCAACAATAAATCCTAGTTATCAAGCATTTACAAAATGCTAAGCACTCTTATAAGTACTTCGGTCATCTGTTGACTCTTCGTAACTCTCTGTGAAAAGTCATTATTATTCTCATTTTACAGATGAGGAAAGGTAATTACAGAGAGGTGAAGTCACACCACCAGGCCGTCTGGCTCTGGCTTCTCCACGTACACCATTGCCCCTAGGTGCCCGGCACAGAGGGTTCTTTCCACCATTGATAACAAAAATGACAGCTGGGGGGGGTGGGGAATGACACCTAGACAGCGTTACTGAGTGACGGGCTGAAGACTCCGCCACGGAGCTGTACAACGGGCTGAGCCCTCCGTGGCACCTCCCTGGGATTGATGTTCAAGAACAGCCTCAGCTGCTGAGTTTGTTGTTTTTTTTTTTTCTAACAGCAAAAAAACCCAATAAAGTGAAGTTTTGCCCTTTCTGTTTATCTGTTATTCCTGAAAAGGAAGAGAAAGCAAAGTGAGCATGTGCAAGGAGGTTAGAACCCTAGACCAATATAGGGGGGATTTCCCTCTACCTGGCTCCAGATTGCAAGTACAACGGGGACATAGCCAGATTCGGGAAGACACCTTTTCTCTATTTTCAGTGTTTTCTATTGTATTTCTTGTATTGTATTTTATTTGTATTGTATTTATTTCTATGTTCTATTCAGTGTTTTCTATTTCTCTATTTTCAGTGCATCATTCTTTATTTTGTACAGTGCTTTATTTAACGTTCATCATCTTGAGCTCTTTTTTACCGTCATGGAACCTGTCACCATTGGTGCTTTTCAGTAGATGGTCACCCTCTGTGAATGCACCTCTTGGGGTGTGTACAAACCAAAAACTGATTTCAGACTCCATCAGAAGTGGTACATAAGGATGGTTGACTGAAATAAAAGGCCTCTGATAGGTGAGGTTTAATTCTAACAACCAAAGGCTGAAATCTTGGAGAAAGTGTAACTAATAATGTCAAATAACAATTTCACTCTGAAAGGTGCTGATTCTCAATGGACTTACCCAAACATCTTCTACTGGAATGATTTAAGGATAACAGCAGGACTCTGATTTGTGCCTAATTCAAATCTTTGATATCTGAAAATTCTGTAACTAAAAATATTGGCACAAAAGGACACAGGAATGTTTTATCCAAGATACTCTGTTTAGTTAACCGAGATGCTCCGTTTCATTCCTTGTTCTTCCTGGAAGTTGTGCTTGGAGAATGAAGACAAATTGGGTGTCCCAGTGTGGGGGGGGCACAGGCTTCATGTTCAGTACACCAGGAGTCAGATGCCAGCTCTGCTTGCCAAGTTATTGGTCACTTTGAACATGTTGCTTCCATTACCTTGTGTGTAACGTGAGGAGAACAGTGTCCCCTTCGCCTAGTTCTGGTGACGCTAAATGTAGGGAAAGCCTTTAGCACAGGTGATTCTCATTCTACTGAGTCTCTCCTGAGACCATTTCATTATATATCCTCACCCTCTCCCATCCAACCTGTAGTTAGTGAAAACCTCTTCCTCTGATGCAAGCTCCTATTTTTTTCCTCCATCACCACTACGTTGATAACATTTGTTCTCACCTGAGTCCTCCGATCCATCGTTTTCGTGACCGGTGGAATCTGCACCGAGTAATTCTTGCTCACTCCTGCTGATGTCCATCGCTTCTCCAACACAAATGTGCCCTGGGGCAGAGACCACCTCCCTACAATCTGGCTGAGTCCTGGGTGCTCAGTAAATGCCTCATTTGGTGGTTTCCCATTCACTCTGACCCAGACCACAGCCATTCTCCCTTGACCTTGGGTGGCCAGCTTCCACCATAGTCCAGATTTCAGTTAATGTTTCTGAGCTTATTTTCTCAACTGTGAGATGAGTAGGGAAATAGTACTTATCCCCCAGGGTTATTGGGAGGATTGGAGTACATGCTAATCCATCTAAAGGGCATAGAAAGTGCCTGGCCCATGGTTAGTGGCTGCTAATGGTCCCTGTCTGATAGAAAAATAACATCTTTCAGATGGATGTCCCCTAACACCACAGGGTCTTTCCAGACAAAAACTGAGAAGATCAGGTCCACAACACTGTACTAATTGCTTGGCCGTCTGCTAGTTACGGTAATTTTATAATTAAATGGCTCATTTTGTGAGTAATTTAATAGAACTATGTAAGAGGATAACTATGAGGACTTCTAATTAGTCATAGCCTTATATTCATCTTAATATCGAGAAAAAAGATGTGTGACCCTTCAGCTTCATTTATCTTGATTGAAAGACTGTGCGTTAACTGGGTAGCCTGTGGTGGTCAGTACCGCGTGCATGTGTGTGCGTGCGCATGTGCACACGTGTGTGTGTCTGTCTGGTAGTTTTAAGATGTTACTGTGGTGCCTGGAAACCCAGAGGGGTGTGGTTAGACTTCCTTGGGTAAAGAAGCTAATTGGAGAGACTAGTGAGTCATGTATTTCCATGATTATCCTGCTGAGCTCTGCTGGGTTTTTCCTGTATCTAGCCAGGAGAATAGCAGGCAGACTGATTTCTGATGGATGGCATTACCTTGGATATTAAGACTTGAGTGCTTGGCAGGAAAAAATAAGTTGTTACCCTGAAAACAATTTTTAATGACCAGAGGTGGACTTTGACCTTTAAAATGCCGTGTTTTTTTACTTTGCAGAGCAAAGTACCTCTGAAGCTGATAGGTGTTTGCTTATTCTGAACTAGAGTTGTGTGCACCATAAATTTATTGGAATTTACAATTTCTAAGTTAATCATGGGATAAATGCTGCCCTTGGCCTATTGCGCTGTAACAATGTCCCCCTCGGAAACAATGTCATCTTTGGTTCTAAATGTGTTGGGAGGAAACGCCGCCGTCTATATACTAAAGTGATCACAGGGCTAGGTTGTGTCCCATCTCTCTCACTCAGTTTGCCTGTTGTCCAAAGAGGGGTTTCTTTGGGTTAAATCTTTTCAGGACTCCAATTTTGTACATATTAATCCTTCTCTCAACCTCAGATCGTTTCTTTGCCACTTGATCTGTACTATAGCATTTGCTTACTTCTAAACATTTTAGGCAAAGTTGATCAGATAATTTTGGAAATTTTTCTTGAACTGTGCATTCTGCTCAATATTCTGGGGAAACGTTTTGGCTCCGCTCGCTTTGTTAATGCTGGTTACATCATTATGGGAGCTATAGAATTCTTGGGCGTGCAAAATGATTGCATATTCATGAACCTCTCCAATCCTGAAATATTTGTAAATAACTTGGCAATTTTTTTTCATAAGGTGGCCTATTAAAATGATTAGGTCTTTAATTGTTCACACGGAAAGAATGGGTGCTCACGGAGCACCATCTATTTGATCAGTAACATTTTTGCGCTAAGCAGTGTGGATTATGAACATATAAGTCACCTTCCTTAAACAAGTATAAGAGATGCTATTTTCCGCTTAAGAATGATTCAAGTTTGAAAATGTCAATGGATGCAAAAAGCCACCCTAGAGCTTTGCTCTCTCGAAAGAAAGTAGAGAAGGAATGACATAGTCAATGTTAGCTGTCACCAGATGAAGAGAAATCAGATTGTCAGGCCGGGATCTATAACATTCTTGCCAAAGTAGGACCTCATTTACACATACAGATCTTCATACCCTTTGCTAAGAAAAGCATCTGTGGCAGTTTAGATGTTTGTGCGTTTGCCAAAGATCTTTCACTCTGAATAAAGTAAATGTCATGTCTGTTGTTTATCTCAAATTCAGCAGAGTATTTTTAAAGAAATATTTGCGGGGGAGGGTGGAGGGAAGGAGGTTGGGGAGCTCCTGTTAGTGAGGTGTGGCAGGTTTGTGGCCAGTCCTCCAATATCGGGTCAGATCCGGGGAAAATGCGCTCAAGACGGATACTTTGCGCTCATGAGCTGCAAATGTCCTCTTGAAGTGACAACACAAGAAATTGGAATGGGGAGTCTTCCTGAATCTATACCTAGTCTGTCAACACCCAAAAAATCCAGTTAATTCAGTCAAACTGATTATTTGGCATTGCATAGACACAGCTGTCTTGAACTAAAATTTTGAACCCTTAAACATAGATGGCATTGTACCCGAAGCCAGCTGGTACAATGGCATCTCTCTGTAATTGTGTATAAAGATTGCTGAGACTTCAGAGACCGGAAATGGAACTTCATTGCTCCAAGTTCAAGCTGGACCCCACTGAAGAGCAATTTAAAAAAAAAAAAAAATCTTCGGCTATGATAAAATTTCTTGACAAACAGGTACACTAAGGAAGTTCAGACTTTCAGTTAAGAGTATGATGTAATTTAATGATGTAAATTGCCTTGAATATTTAAAAAAAAAAAAAAAAAAGAACGTATTTTACCTAGCTCCTAGGCATTCCAAATCCTAGTAAGACAGAAAAGTAAAATACATTCTGAGACTTCTTGAGGACATCTGCTTCGGGTGATGCAATTCTGTCTACTCCTCACACAAATCAAATGTTTGTCTTTAATAATCCCTTATCGGTGTTACTTGTTCTATCAAAGTTTATTCTGTGTGACTCTGAAAATCATTTTATCCCCACAGATGACATGGAAGCCATTCCTGTCAAACAGTTTGTTAAACACATTGGTGAGCTCTATTCTAATAACCAGCATGGGTTCTCCGAGGATTTTGAGGTATGTTTCAAAACTGAAAAGTAGTTTTCTAGAAACCTGACTTTTATTTTATATAGATTTTTATAAACTTGAAATGAATCCATTCGGGCATAACAAAAACAATACCAGAAAAAGCTGGGAGATGGTTTTTTCTTTTTTTTCTTCACACTGCTCCTTCTGACAGGCATTCTTTTCCTCCAAAAAGATGAGGCGGGAGGGAGTTGGTTTCCCAGGTCCTACACGTGTGCTTCCAGAAAAGAACAGACTTAGTGGGAGAAATAAGTCCCCAAGTTTTGTCTTCCTGGTAACCCTCGCTGGGACAGCAGCCCTCATGGCAAGGGTAGGCCTCGTCTCCCTGGGCTGCACAAGGTGTGGAGGAGGCAGCAGGTTTGCTATCTGAGGAACGGGCAGCTGGCTCCCTAGGAGCAGTGCTCTTCCTTACCCCCGGACCCGTCGCCGCCTCCCCGATGGCCCGGCTTCCTCGCTTTTAGAAATGGAGCCCACGTCCCTGACGTCCTGGAGTTGGGGGAACGTGAAGGATGCCCGTCTTTGAGGGTGCCGGGGGACCTGTTCAGCCCCTGCAGAGGTGGATGGTGGCGGGCTTGGCGGTTATTAATCCGTGGAGGGAAGACGTGGGCGAACACAGCCCTGTGATTTTAAGAACTGTCGTGCAGGAAACAAGGTAGAGCGCGGCACGCACGGCCCTGCCAGCTCCGGGTTCCGTGCCAGTTCAGCAGTGACAGGGTGTCAATGAGGAGCTATTAAACAGACTGCCCTTTTCTTCACTGAGGCGCTTAACTAAGGCACATCTCTGGCAGCAAGAGTTCTGCCGAGGAGGCCAAGTTTTCATGGCAGCTCAGCTGTCTTCTAGCTTTGCGGGTGAGTCGGTTCCTTTCTCTCGCTCAGTCTTCCTTTAAAATGGATCCTTTAAAATGGAAATGACATGACGGGGATGTTGCTAAACTGCCCACCTCTTTTCACAAACTGGGTTTCGGGGATTAAGTGATGTCATGGAAAGGCGGCACAGTGAGGAATTAACATGCGACCGCAAGCCTCTCTCTCTGCAAATTCGGAGTCCCCAGAGGCCATCATAAAGGCAATTGTATTGACAACCGATTTTAAAGGAAGCCTTTCCCTTGGTTTTTTGTTTTCCTGAGCAAAACCGAAGCCAAAGGTGGGAGAGCGAAAGGGACCTGCTGATGTGTTCACCAAAGTCCCGTGCATCATGGGACAGACACAAGCATGTCAAGTATTTAATGTGGCTGTTAGATGCTTACCAAAAAGGTGCCTATTCAAGTACAGAGAACATGGTTTAAAGTCAAACATTTTGTATTCATGAGGACAGCAAATGTGTGTGCTGTTGAAGTGATTTAGTTCAATTGACTGTTGGCTGGATGACTGAGCAAGAATATTGAGGCATTTAACAATGTTGATGGTATTCAGGACAAACATTTATCCTCTGGAGAACAGAATTTGATCAGGATGACCAAATGCAACTCCAGTTTCTCAATTATTTATGATTTGAGACCCCAGTGCTATTCATCACAGCTGGTTTTGACACCATTTAATTATTCAAAATAATCAGCTATACCTCTATAAACTCGATCTGACTTAAAATGGGCTTTGCTGCATCTAAACCAAGCCTGTTAACAAATTCTGGGCATCTGCACCCTATTACTGTCCTTAAAAAAAAAAAAAATACTGTGGCTAGAAGCTTTTGTCTCCTCTATTGAACTTTATAGCTGAAGTCTTATCAGCTGTTGGTGAAGGGAGGGCGTGGGAGGGCAGGGACAAGACAGGCCTTGTTCTGCCTTGTCGTCTCACAGTTCCTCCTGGTCTGAAGGTGGAGAATCAGCGCTATTCAGAATGGAAGACTATCCTTTCTTCTGAAAAGAACAATAAGGCAGCAACATAAAGGGAGGCATGAGACAGAACAAGTCCTTAATAGACTGGCCTGTTCTCCTTGAGGGAGATTTTGAAATATTTGACGACAGTAGTGGTATCTGTTTTCGGCAGCTCTGCTGAAAAGGACAATGGGTAGCAGGCTACTTAAGAAATTATTAAGGCTCTTTTATGAATGAGATAGTAATAGGCTATAAAAGGAGGTCAGGAAAAGAGATTTTTGTGTGACTGAAAGAAAAACAAAACTGGGGCACCTGGGCAGCTCAGTCAGTGGAGTGTGTGACTTTTGATCTTGGGGGTTGTAGGTTTGAGTCCCACAATGGGTATAGAGATCACTTTAAAATAATTGAAAATCTTTAAAAAAATAGAAAAACAATAAATGAAACAAGATGGGATTGGGAGGGAGACAAACCATAAGTGACTCTTAATCTCACAAAACAAACTGAGGGTTAATGGGGGGAGGGGGGTTGGAGGGGGATTATGGACATTGGGGAGGGTATGTGCTATGGCGAGTGCTGTGAAGTGTGTAAACCTGGCGATTCACAGACCTGTACCCCTGGGGATAAAAATATATTATATGTTTATAAAAAATAAAAAAAATTAAAAAAAAAAATAGAAAAACAAAACAGAACGTTCATTATAGCAGGAGAGTAGTGAAGTCAACCCCAGATTTCCAGATCTGTTTAAGTGGAAGAAAGGTGGCTAGCATTTCCTCAGCCCTGAACGTGGGTTGTTTGATTTGTTCCTCAGAACTACCTCAGAACAAGGTGCTGTTCTATGGTGCGCGTTTTACAGAGGAGGAAACTTCCTCCATGGGAAAAATGAGGCTTTGGGTGGCTCAGTTTTAAAATGGCAGAAGTTAGGTGTTAAGCCCAGGCTCTCAGACTCAAGCCCCCGTGTGTGACCTCGAGGCCCTCCAGACTCTCATTAAAGTAGTGTCCTGTAGTGACCCGGATTCAGGAAGAGGGAAAAACCTGAGATGACCAGTGATTGTCTAAAACTGATCATGCAGCTGACAAGCCAGAGGTGGGGGGGAAGGGGAGGGCAGGAGAGGAAATAAGGAAAAAAAATAAGGAGCCTCCCCACCCCACTAAAAATATTGGGAGCCCATTACATGATCTTTACAGCCTAGAGCCTTCCAGAGAGTTGAGAATCTGACTTACAAAAATCTTATACAACATCTGCATACAGGCCTCAAGTTAGGCAAAGTTAGTCACATCACCTTATACTTAAAAATACCGTTTAACCATCGATGTGTGGCCATTAAGAGGAGAGAAAGGGAATTCAACTGACAGTCACCAAGTACCTGCTATTCTGTGGACATAATACAAAGTACAGAGTTGAATTTGAGACCTTGCCCTCGAGGACTTCAGTCTGGTCAGGGTGGAGACCAGAGTGGGCGAAGCAAAGTACACGCTAAATATGGATAGAAAGTTCCGGAGGAGGTCAAAAAAGAAGAATTTCTATTTGCCCCATCTTGTTTTTAAAATCTTGGATGAAAGTGGAAAAAAAAAATGATGAATAGCTGTCCTATTTTCAGAACTTTGCTGCTTGGAGGAGAATGAGAAAAACGATTCACTGGTAATTTTGAGTCTTTGTCTAGAGGTGAGGCAGCAAGCATTTTGTCCTTGTCAGATAAATGTTGGAGACTGTTAAGAGCTGGCAACATTATACCTCTAGCAGATTTTGCAGTCACTGGAAATAACATCAATCCTTGTCTCGGAATGGCGTTCGATGACTGTTCCCTTGGCTACCTGGGCTGACTTGAACCTCACTCTTCCCTGGCCTCCACAGCCCTCGTGCAGGAGTTTCCAAACAGTGCTAGCACTACCTTTCGAAAGGAGAGAGCTCCGAGGCCATGTGGGTCGACAGAATTAACAGGCGGCAGTCAGGAGCATCACAAGTTGGAAGGCTGAGGGCAGAGATGAGGCCAGAGGTCCAGTACCCCTTGACGAGATCCTTTGGGGGAATCGCCTGGCTTATAATTAACTCTAGCTGAGTTAAATTTGGGCCAGTTGTTCATCTTAAATTAGGAGAACAAAGCTTTGTCCACCTGAGCCCATGCGCTCAAGGGATCAGTGGTCCCAGTCACATTATGTGAGATCCAGTGTTCCAAGTTGCCGGTGACATATAATAGGATGTTGCCGGAAAGGGGGTGGGGGGGGCGGGTCGTGCTGCGTGAGACTGCGGCCTGCAAGATGGCAGAAAGTCCCTGTGACAAGACGCCAGTTAGGGTCTGAAATGTCTTAACATTTTTAAACCCTTAGCCTGAAGAAAACCACAGTTGAGGTTTTTATGAAAAGTGAAGAGAGAGACAGAGCCAAAATTCCTACAAATAGTGTGCAAAAAGTAATTGTATTTTATAGACCCACTGCAGGAAATCCTACGGTCTTTTCAGAGGGCACTGAGGTAAAACTGTGGGAGTGGGAAGGGAGCTGACGGAAGGTAGGATGGGACCTTGAAAGCCTGGCTAAGGAATCTGAGTTCCATCCAGAGGTTTCTGGAGTCAAAGCAGCAGCATTTGAAGACATGGGGCGTGGCCGCAGTTCGTAGCCTGAGCAGAAGCAGGAAGATGGCCTGTCCCAGGTACCCAGCAAGGCCAGCTCTGTGTCAGCCACAAGGCAAACACCAGGCCATGGTGATCACCTAAAGAGATCACCTTCAGTAGCACACACTGAGAATGTTCTCAATACTCAGTCTAACACGTGGTCGGTCACCTGGTCCCCAGAGTATATTCTTCTCAACTTCCTTGGGGAAGCTGAGTAACCTGAAAGCTTTCCAGGTGTGTTTTGTTCCATCATGATTGCACATCGAGCCACAGAAGGGTAGGACAGTAGGTCTCCAGGGGCCTTTTCCATAGCTTCTCACCTCATTGACCCCAGGCAGCAGGCGATTTTCCCCACTTGCTCTCCCAGGAATTGTGACTCTATCAACTTGCGGTGTTTTCGTTTAAGTTTTACTTTATTTTTACACCTCTTGTTTTCACTTGGCTTTTTTTTGTGGTTTTGTGCCTGTCGATACTCATTTTGAGAACTCCAACTCTGTCATATGGACAGTAAAATACAAAGAAGCTTAAATCTTGAACTGTTGGTCAGACTGCCAACTAGGTAACTTTGCTATCCACAATCCATCAGCCGGTGTCACTTCAGAGGGTTTTAACACCTATTAAAATCACATTAACTTTGAAATGCCAGTTTCTGATGGAGAAAAGCCACTCCAGGATCAGATGATATTATCAGCATCTAAATGAGCCAAACAGTTCTGCAAGGAATTACAGATGACATTATTATCCACAAGACAAAATCAGGAGGCCATAGGCAAACCCCTCGGGTTCTCATAAAATCAGATTTAACATTTTTTATGACTATTCTTTGTTTTCTGTCATTCACATAATTGGAAAAGTGAAATAGAGGCCACGGATCAGACCCAGGGTCTTAGATAACGAAGAGTTTGATTGGCCGTATTGAATGACTGCCCTAAACAGTGCAGACAGCTGCTCCCGAACAGTCCTGGTCAATTGCATTATATTAGAATAAAGGCCCGAGCTCAGTCCATAGCTAGGGTGGTCAGATCCAGACAATGGGGAAAAAAATCAATAAACCAAGTGAATCTCAAACCAGAGAACGAAAAGCTATCATCTCTTAGCAACCCAGCCCATGCCAAAAGCCTGATCTTCAAAACCCAGAAACAAAAGGATGTCATCAATTTCGGGAATTTATGTATAGATTGAATTAATGTCTTCCAGAAAACAAATCTATTTTCAAAAGTGCTCTGCCCCCTGAAACTACTGAAAAGAGTATGCCTCAGGCGTTCAAGGCTATTCTAAAAGGCCAGTACCCCCCAAGTACTTTGAGTAGAGGTAGCATTGCTTATGTTTTGGAGAGGTCAAGGTATCAGACTCCTCACTTTCTGTCTACCCTTTATCTCAGTCTAGAAAAAAAAGAACCAAAGGCAGCCTGAGGCACCTTTAAACCAACATTTGTGAAACCACAGGTCCTAAACCATTTTAGAAGAGAAAAGAGCAGAGCTTATCACATTTAGGAAACGTAACGAAAGAGTAAGAATTGTTGTGAAACACACATTTTCCCCAAGAGTTGTGTTGAACTAATACCTGTGAACTTTTTTTTTTTTTTAATGAACAACTGGGAAGGTCTGCAACTCTGAAAAATTGATCATACTGCTTCCAAGAATCAGGAGTTCATGAGTGTGTTCTCTTTGCATGGGTGGTGACCCTTTGTTTTTAGACTTTAGATTATTTGATGACAGGGAGTTCGTTCCTCCGTGGAGAGGAGAGAGGGACCCCTCACTGGGAAGTGCTTTGTGAATATAAAAGACCGCCAGTTCCTTGTTTTCATTATGCCTGATGGAAATGCTGTGGAAGACATCCATACTTGCTGTGCATCTCCTTTGTGGAGGGGGAAAAAAAGTCTACATGCACCTAAACTCTGTTACATCTGTTACGTGTAAAATATTTCTCCTGATGATTTTCTGTCGCTTGCTCCTGCTCTTCGTAGCAGCTGTGTACTGCTGATGACTTCCCTTGTTGGTTAACGCCTGTACTTGGGTTTGAACAAGACACTGTCGAAAAATTTGACTTCACAGCAACCTTGTATTACACTAATGGGTGATGTTTACAGTCGTGGCAAAGGTCAGCTGAAGAGTTGCCAACTAAAGAAGGAGAATTTAAATGAAACTGGAGGTCACAAGTAACTCACCAAATCTGTATATATTTGAGCCACACAGGCTAGGTCACTGGGCTAATACAGTAGCGTCACTTCAAGATGGAGGGTAATCCATTTGCGCTCTGATAGTTATAAAAGGAGGTATATGGTCTACACTCATACTGCAGATGCTGGTGGAGATTGTACTGCTGCCTGCAAAATTCTTGTTCATCCTTGAAGACTCAGGAATGATCTGCCTGAAGCCTTCCTCTGTGCTCCCACCCTCGTTTCTTGAGGCCTCCTTTCTATTAATCACATTGAACTGTCATTATCTTGTGGCATGTTTTCCTACCCCATTAGGCTATGACATAGTCAAAGAGAGATAGGATGTTTTGTAATCCCCATGCCTAGGTCACAATCTGCAATGAAGTAGATGATTGATGAATTAGTAAAAAAGGAAATCCTTTTATCTTCACATCTTTTATACTTTTGTTATGAATATGTCAGTTATTTCTGAAGTTGAGTGTGGGGAAGTAATGGTGGCCACAGCTAGGGAATGAGTAAATATTCATGTTTTTGGATCTATAGTTCCTTTCTTCCTACAACCTTGTGAGACACCGAAAGTGTGTCTAAAATCTTTGAAATTTTTATGTTTTTTTTCACCAGGAAGTCCAGCGCTGTACGGCTGATATGAACATCACTGCAGAACATTCCAATCATCCAGATAACAAGCACAAAAACAGATACATCAACATTTTAGCATGTAAGTAATAAACTTTAAACTATCTTCAACTGTGAGGAAATTAAATCTTCATGCTGGGGATAAGCCGAAAGCCAAGCAGTCAGCATCAGGAATGCCAAGAATGATCTACACTCGACAGTTAACCTCTCATTAGCCCGTCTTCAACAGGGGACAGGAAGAAGTGGGGACATTTACAGCCCCCTGAGTCTTTCATTAAGCTGTCGGATCTCCGCTTAAGAATGAGGTGATTGAAAGAAACATTCTGAGCTTCATGGTTCTCTCATGAAGTGATTTCATACCAGATGTTGGGAACCAAAGTCTGAATGTCCTGTGGCTCTCTAGACGTTGTTTTTAGGTGGGGAGAGCCAAGTTTTCAAATAAAATAAGGACTGCTGAAAATGGAATCAATAAGCTGAATTTCTGAGACCAGGTACTATGCCTTCAGTGGTCTATACCTTAAGGGATGGAACCACCAGTCCTTGGGGCCCATGCATTTCATCCTTCCTGCCATATTTTGTGGTTAGGGATGCAAATAGATAAGCATTCTTCTTACAGGTCCTTACGGGAATACCCTAGGAAACAGGCTACTTCTGTGGCTACCATACTACTTCTCATAAACATTAGGGGTTTGGGTCACTGGGTGATATTAGATGCCTTGACACTAAAGGCAGGAGCACACGTGTTTATGGTTAACAAACACTGTGGTAAGGAACACATTCCATAGGATATTATAGTGCATTAAATTGAACCATTTAAATTTGAACACTACTATAGATAAAGCTTTTTATAATGCTTTACTGAGTTAAAAAATCACATACCATATGAAATTCACCCATTTAAAGTTAATTTATATTTATATGGGGATTTAAATATAAACTGAATTTCAGTGGTTTTTAGTATATTCACAGTTGTACCACCATCATGACTATCTAATTTTAGAACATTTTCAGTACCCCAACAAGAAATCCCATACCCATTAGTAGTTGTTCCCAATACCTCCTTTTCCCTAACCCCTAGAAGCCACTTACCTACTTTCTATTTCTATGTATTTGCCAATTCTGGGACATTTCATATAAATGGAATCATAGAATATATGGCCTTTTTTGTCTGGGTCTGTTCCAGTTAGCGGGGTGTTTTCAGAATTCATCCGAGTTGTCGCTTAGATTGGTACTTTGTTCCTTTTTATGGCTGAAAAATACCCCACGATGTGGATATGCCACATTGTGTTTATTCATTCATCATTTGATGGACATTTGGGTTGTTTCTACTTTTTGGCTATTATGTATAATGCTGCTATGAACATTTGTGCAGACATATATTTTCAATTCTCTTGGATATGTACTTAGGAGTAGAATAGCTAGGTCATATGGTAACTCTATGTTTAACATTTTGAAGATCTGCCATACTGTTTTCTAAAGTGGCTGTACCATTTTACATTGCCCCCAGCAATACGAGAGTCCCAGTGTCCATATTCTCATCAACACTTGTTACTTTTACATATCTGTATCTATAGATATATCTATACATCTATATCTATAGATACATAAAATAACTATGCTAACGGGTGTGAGGTGGTATCTCACTGTCATTTTAATTTGCATTTCCCTAATGATTAGTAATGTTGAGTATCTTTTCATGTATTTATTGGCTGTTTGTAGATCACCTTTGGGGAAATATCTATTCAAATTCTTTGCCCTTTGTCTTTTTGTTGCTGAGTTGTAGGAGTTCTGTATACATTCTGGATATGAATGCAAATCTATATAGATAGATAAATAGTTGGCAAATATTTTCTTCCATCCTGTGCATTGTCTTTTCACTTTCTTGATAGTGTCCTTAGAAACACAAATTATTTTAATTTGGGTGAAACTTAATTTTTCTTTTGTTGCCTGTGCTTTTGGTGTTATATCCAAGAAACCACTGCCTAGTCCAAAATCATGAAGATTTCACATTAATTTTTGTCAGAGTTTTATGGTTTTAGCTCTTACATTTAGGCCTTTTATCCAAATAACTCTTATGTATATGAGGTAGGGTCTAAGTTTATTCTTTTGCTGTTGATAGCCAGTTGTTCTAGCACTATTTGTAGAAAAGACTCTTCTTTCCCCCACTGAATCGTCTTAGTGCCCTTATTGAAATTCAACTGTCTATAAATGTAAGAGTTTATTTCTAGACTCTTAGTTCTCTTCCACTGATCTACATATCTATCCTTGAGCCAGTACCACTTCGTCTTGATCACAGACTATAGCTTTGTAGTATATTTTGAACTCAGAAACTGTGACTGCTCCAAGTTTGTTCTTCTTTTTCAAGATTGTTTTGGTTATTCTGGTCCTTTGTGTTTCCATATCAGTTTTAGGATCAACTTTTCTATTACTGCAAAAGATGTAGCTGGGATTTTGATAGGCATTGCATTGAATCTGTGGATTAATTTTTACAGTACTATTTTCCATCCATGAAGATGGGATGTCTTTCCATTTATTGAGGTCATCTTTTATTTCTTTCAATGATGTTTTATAGTTTGCATTGTGTTATACTTTTTATTGAATTTAAGTATTCTTTTTGACACTATGGTCACTGGAATTGTTTACTTAATTTTGAGATCTTTCATTGTGTATAGAAATACAGTTGCTGTTGTTTAACATTAATCACATATCCTACAACCTTGGCTGAACTCATTTATTCTAGTAGTGATTTTTTGTGGATTCCTTGGAATTTTTATGTATAAGATAATGTCATCTACTAATAGAGTTTTACTTCTTACTCTACATAAAGTCTAAAAAGAACCACAAGTCATTTTGGAATAAGAATAATCGTTCCACTTATGTGAGAGAATGAGGGGGTAACAAAGAGAACAAGAAAGAGTCAAACCTTGCTTTTCTTTCCAGCCTTTGAATGGATGGAATCTGACCGTATTTGTTGGCCAACCTAGTCAGGGCTCAGCTTGCTGAGATTATGATTTGTCCATCTATATACCTCATTTCTAACCATGTACATCAGGCAGGGATACATACACATGTGTGCCTTGAGTATATCCACACATACCATTCTTTCCACCATGGTATTCCTTACTTCTGATTAGCATGTGGCAAAATAGAGGGAGGAAATCAAAGCAGTGTCTGCGTGATACACCCAAGGGTCTTGGTATTGCCTGGAAAATGTACCATCTGTGGTTTGATATGGTTGTACTCTCACCAGTTCATTTATGGTTTCACTTTCACAAATTCAGATTAGATGCAGTTTTCTTTTCCTAAGTTCAGAAAGTTGGACTCTGGTGTTCATGATGCCTGGTCAGATCCTGGGCACATCACCTGTCATCTTGGTCTACCCCTATATTAAGGGCTTAGTATTAGCAGAAGCCGGGATGGAAGTGTCATGAAACGACGTACTGTGCAAGAAACAAAATGTGTGAAAAGCCTTCTCTCAGAGCCATTACACCTTTCCAAGTATATGTGGGTGATACCGTACCACCTCCTGTATTGACCTATTTAGAGAGCTTGTTCTCTTTTAAATATGAATTTTGCAACTTGAAGAACATGTATTCTTATTTGTCAGTCTGAAAAATAATATGCAATATAGTGCTACTGAGCTAAGGCACAGTGGTTTGTATTCAGATAATTTGGGGGGTAAATTGTCATTTGGAGCCTATTTCTGGTAGGCAGCCCTTCTGCATGGCAACTGTAGTCTGAGTGTTTGTCAGAACAACAAATGCAATTCGCAGTCACAAGAATGAAGAGGGCTTTCAAAAAGTGCCCGATAAATAGTCTGAGGTTATTAATGTCTAGGCTAAACCACTCATTGGACTACTTCTTGAACTGGACTTTTATAATTATAACCAAAAATGTTAATTTACTTTTGCCCATTCTGTTCCTAGCTAGAGAAAATGAAAATTATGACCTTGACTTCTTATTTTATTTGCTCTCCTAAAAATTCAAGCTCACTTTGCTGGGCAACAAGAGGCATATATCCCACTCCCCACTTTTTTGTTCATAAGCTGAGGTTAAGGGGATCTTAAATTCTGATCATTGACCAGATTGCTGCAATGAGATTACTCTCAGGACAACTCTGGTTTCCTCAATTACTTAGGTTCTATTGGGGTAGGGGGGAATCTAACTAGATTTTTAGCAAAGGAGTCTCCTGAAAATAGATGCTCAACAAATAGATTTTGTTTTGGACTTAATATCACAATCACTTTTGCACATATGTGTTAAAGGAAAAGGGACATGGCCATGGGTAATCAAAGGCTTTGGTTCTAAAATCCAGGACAAGGATATTTTGGAGGGTTGAAACTTGAAATCATTTTACCTGAACTAACAAGGACTTCGGTTTGCCTTTCCTTTTTTTTTTTTTTTTTTTTTTTTTAATTAAGATTTTACTTATTTATTTGATAGACACAGCAAGAGAGGGAACACAAGCGGGGGGGTGGGAGAGGGAGAAGCAGGCTTCCCGCCGAGCAGGGAGCCCAATGTGGGGCTCAATCCCAGGACTCTGGGATCATGACCGGAGCAGAAGGCATGAATGACTGAGCCACCCAGGTGCCCCCCGCCCCCCAGTTTGCAGTTCTTGGGCACTCACAGGTCAGAACACGATGGAGAAATGCCCCTGTGTTTTTAAGATGGGTTTCAATGCTGTATCTTTAAATTTTTAGCTGTTGCTCTGCCAAAAGTTTTCTTGGGGCGCTCTAAGAGACGCCACATTGCCTATTTGCCTTGTTTTCTGCTTTAGAATGCTGGTAGTTTGTGAATTACACATGTTGTTTTTGCTTTTTTTTTTTTTTTTTTCTTTATCCTCTATAGATGATCACAGTAGGGTGAAGTTAAGACCTTTACCAGGAAAAGACTCTAAGCACAGCGACTACATTAATGCAAACTATGTCGATGTAAGTCAGAAATGTTTTATAAGCCTGTTTCTCATAATTGAAGAGTGCCAGAGACTGTTGAATGTGTTTTAATATTGCACAGAGCTTTTCCTAAAACCACAGCCTATTCAATATGGAAGGCACTGAATTATTAACTGGTCTGTGATACTGCTTTCATCTTACTCTGTGTTGTGTCATCTTTGAAGGGTTACAACAAAGCGAAAGCCTATATCGCCACCCAGGGACCTTTAAAGTCTACATTTGAAGATTTCTGGAGGATGATTTGGGAACAAAACACTGGAATCATTATCATGATTACAAACCTTGTTGAAAAAGGAAGGGTAAGAACCTCTTGGTTTAATGTGTTAATCATGTGCCTTCATTCAAAACCTCCTTATGGAGCCCCTGCTGTAGGGCAGGAACTTGACCGGGTATAAAGAGTTAAGGAGATGAAAAGCATCTTCTCTTGCCCCTACCTTGCTTGTGGTCTGGTGAGAAAGAAATGAATGCTTACAAGAGGGAATTAAACATGGCAGGAGGGATGCACAGAGTATTAGAATGGGGATGCTGTAAAAGATGGATACATCCTCTAGAACTGAGAGTTCGTAAAGGAGCTAGTACATGCGGTGAGCTGTGAACAATGAGGGAGGAGGAGTTAGAGAAGGACCTTCTAAGAGATAGGACAGAAAGAACAACAAACAGGGAAGTTGGAAGAAACACAGTACAGTGGGAGAACTACTGAGAGTTTGGAGGAGGGTGAGGGGAAACCCTGTTGAAACACCTTGACCATCATTAAGAGAACCTTTTTATAAGATGGTTAATATTTTAGAGTTAGTAGATTAAGAGTTTACATGGTGCTGATTTAGGCTGGAATAAAGGCTAAGCCTCAAATTCTGTTACTCAGGATTGCTACTTCTTCACCTTGACTGTGGACCTATTTCACCTTTGGTGACCCAATTGGTAAAATGAAGATTTTCACTGTTACAAGACTCTCTTGCAACTCTGAAGGCAGCCCAGTGTCCTAACATAGCCAGCTGTATTTCTTATAGGCCAAGCACAGGTTTCTTTCTGAGGCCCTCTTTAAAGTACACTGTCTGTTAAAAGATGTTCATGAATATATGAGACCCATTTCACAAATGATCTCACCCAAAGTTGTCCCAAGGTTAAACTCTTCAGAGGTATGTCTACCTCTAAGCCACGGGGCCCATATGTTCCTTTTTCGGGTCAACTACAGGGTGATATTACCTGTTTTCAAGACACTGGAGATCACATTACCGACAGTACAAATGCGGCATCAATTGCAGTTGGAACTGACAACTTTTTCCTTTTTGCAGCGAAAATGTGATCAGTATTGGCCAACAGAGAATAGTGAGGAGTATGGAAACATTATTGTCACACTGAAGAGCACAAAAGTACATGCCTGCTACACTGTTCGTCGTTTTTCAGTCAGAAATACAAAAGTGAAAAAGGTATTGAAGGAATATGGGTGGGCTGCCAGGGCATCGCTCTTGAAACTTGTATGAAAATTACTGTACAACCAAGGCCAATTCTCAGAACCAACTTGGCTTTAAAAAAGTATTTTTAAAAAAACATTTTTCACAACTCCTTTGATTGACATCAATGTATGCTGTGAAAGATACTGGCAGAGCACATAATAGAATTTAACTGGCCTGATTAAATTCTTTAATCTCCTCTTGAGAGCTTCATTTAAAAAAAAAAAAAAAAAAAAAATGAACTTCTAGGTCTCAGTGACCAGCAACTAGAGCAGCATCTGTTTGTGGATTTAGCTTTTCAGTAGCAACCTTCTGAGAGTTTTCAAGCATTATTTTCCCAAACTGTGTTCCAAGGAATGCTCACCCTGTAAGATGCTTGCAAAAAGGAGACGGTGCTATTTAATAAATGTGGAAAATGAACGCTACATACTATGCATTCCCCTTTAGAAATATGTACAATGCACACAAGTGGCCAGAGCGCTAGTTAAGAAACCTCTTTAACTTTTTTTTGCCTAGTATTTCCTAAGGCAACTCCGCATAACCCTTCCCAATATAACTGTTAACATCCAAGTTCCACACTTTGTGGAAAATGCTGCTTTCAAGTTATCTCAGTTTCTTTTGTTCAAAATCTGCTGTTCCATCAAGGTTCATGGACCATGACCCCATTACTAGGAACTCTAGGTGGATGTTCATTAAGAAAATGTAAAGTAATTGCTGAAGAAAAGACTTAGGAATGGCACATGTATGTAGCAATGGGTGTGATTTTTTTTTTTTTTTTTAAAGTCTTGGCCATCTTTGAGAATGTGCTCAAACTACAGCCCCCGGCCCCAGAAGAATTCACATTTATTCAAATTTTTATATATAATTTCATTGGCTCCAAAATCCATCTGTGATCCAAGGTTAACAGTCTTTTTCTATGTTTAGTTTTTTTTTTCCTAGAATGGCAGAAGTATATAAAAGTCAAGTAGCACTATATTTATCTGTCTTCTAATAGAGCTGTTAGCTGGCTTCAACTAACCAACCAATAACCAGCTTACATTTCCAAAGCCTATTACTCATGGAAACACTTCAGGTATTTAAACATTGCCCCCTTATTTTAAAACCACTCGGGTCGGAGGACGGAAGTCAAATAGGAACTTTGGGTGTTTTGTGCAAGAGGAAAACGGAGAAAGAGAAAGATAGGAAAAGGAGGGTTAACAAGATTTCAGAAATCAAAACCATTGGGCTTCTGTAGCCCAGGGCCAAAGACCTTACATGCTCTGGCTGATTAATGACCTTGAGTCCTCAAAAAAAAATTGGAAATTTTCAGGCATTTATCCAGTTATTGGCTGTAAGAAAAACCTACAGCAGCAAGTTACCTGTTTGGGGAAATTTTTCATCCAAAATAGTTAAAATGTAAAAAGTTCAGCCACTTAAAGGAAAACGGCTCTGAAAAATTCATTTATGAAAGTGACAGGTAAATTTATTATTGACGCTGGAGACTGAGAATCACTTTCCGGAGGACGTATAGCAGCAGCCAGCACTCAGAATCCTGATGGTCCAACCCAGACCACAGAGAAAGGATGGGAGTCATGGCAAGAAGTTAACATGGAGGCTGTATAAGCAAATTACAGAGTGCTGGAGATGGTTCCACATCCAGAAAACTGGTATTCAGTGTTCCTTCCTGGTGTAGTCTTCCCGTATTTTCTCTCCCAGGAGACGTGTGCTACTTCACACCCAGCTAGGTAGCATCTCTGTTCCTGGCCTGAGACAGCTACCGAGGGGAAAGTACCTAGCTCAGGAACAGTACTTAGGGTACATGAAATGCAACGTCCTGTTTCCTACGTACTTTCATCATTATTATTATTATTTTTTAAAGATTTTATTTATTTATTTGACAGAGAGATCACAAGCAGGCAGAGAGGCAGGCAGAGAGAGAGGAGGAAGCAGGCTCCCTGCTGAGCAGAGAGCCCCATGCGGGGCTGGATCCCAGGACTCTGAGATCATGACCTGAGCCAAAGGCAGCGGCTCAACCCACTGAGCCACCCAGGTGCCCCATTATTATTTTTTTAATCCAGAATGCCACCTGTCTGCTTACAGACCTCTCTTTTCACCTTTCTCCTAGGGTCAGAAGGGAAATCCCAAGGGTCGTCAGAATGAACGTGTCGTGATTCAGTATCACTACACTCAGTGGCCTGACATGGGAGTTCCTGAGTATGCGCTCCCGGTCCTGACCTTCGTGAGGCGATCCTCGGCCGCCCGGACACCAGAAATGGGCCCTGTGTTGGTGCACTGCAGGTGGGGCCAACATCTTTCTCCTTCTTGCACCTGGGTTTCAACATCTGAAGTGGGCAGGGTGGGAAGATGGGGACCACTGGGGCCCTGTGTTTTTAGAAACGGGAGTCTTCCACTGTAAACTGGGACCAGCACAGCCTGTTAGGGTCTGTAAAATCCCTGTATTCTCAAAATACCGGAAGTCACCTGCTACTTCTGGGGCCAAAACAAAATCTGCTCTTAGAGAATGCATTTCCAGTTTTTATAACCTCCATTATTAATAAAATCCCCATTGTTGACAGGGAATCTTGAAGCTGCTCCTATTACATAGAAATCTGACCTTAAACACAAGTTCAGGGCTTCCTACACTAGGGAGTTTGAGATTTTATAAGTGGCTTCTCTGTAGGGTTCCTCTAAATAATAAAAGGTATTGTAGGAGTGAAAAGATTTTTAATTTTTTAGTTGATACATGTTCTAAAAAAGACCTTTTTGAAAGCACCGAGAAGGCCTTTTTTCCCTTAACTACCTTAAACAACTTTAGTAGGTAGTTTAAAAATACTTTATCTTTCATTTGTGATTGCATTCTTGGAATTCCTTTTTTTTTTTTTTTTTTTTTTTTTAAACTTTGGTATCCAAATACATACCAAATAGATACCTCCCTCTTCTGTGAGCTATGTTGCAGAGGGGCATGGCGTTTTCTAAGCATTTCTTCTGGGCTGCTGTTCGTGACATGCGGCCACAGAGCAAGTGCTTGGCAGGTGTTGGAACCCACCTCCTCTTTAAAGCCTCATGAAAAGTACATTTTTCTTGCTGACCCATTGAGGAGTCGCTCAAAGAGACATGCAAGTGTCGAAGAGCTGGGGTACCAATGGTGTGGTCGTGGGAGGCGGGGAGCCTGCTGGGGGACTCTGACAAAAGCAGCCCGTTAATCAGTGCGGCGGAACCCCATCTTCCTGAGTGGTGGTGTTTCTTTAACAATGAGGAACTGTGGATAAAAGAGGCCAGAGTTTGCAGGCATGCCATTCTGATTCCATACCGGGCTGACTAAAGGAAGGCACCCTTTAGATGGCAACTTTCTAGTACTCAGCAGACTAGGAAGGTGTGCAGAAAGGGCACTTATTTGAAAGGATAATGGGTGCTCCAGAACCAGGCACAAACTTGGGCATCAGGGACACAAACTCCCTACCTGGGTCCTCAGCAGACAGGGTTCTGGTGGGGGGATGGCTCTGCCATGAAGGGCCGCTCTCCATCCCTTGCATCACAGACTTACATCCTTGGCTTGAGCAGTTGGCAAGGCTGCGGAAGCAAATACACGTGCATCATTTCACTGCAGCTCCTGTGGTCTTTATAAAAGTCTGTCTCTGCCCCCCATCAAGACTCGTGGGAAATGTCCTCATGAAGTTGTTGGATGCTGTCCACAGTGAATAATCTGTCAGCTCTCTACTAGGTTATCTAAACAAGGTTATTTCTAAGCTCATTTGATACTTAGACAGTAATTTTTTCAGTCTACAGTTAATGCATGACACGGTAGAGCAAAAGGTAGCTGCTGAGTGTCTTCCTTTCTTCCAGCGCTGGTGTGGGCAGGACCGGCACCTACATCGTAATAGACAGCATGCTGCAGCAGATCAAAGACAAAAGCACAGTTAACGTCCTGGGATTCCTGAAGCATATCAGGACACAGCGTAACTACCTCGTCCAGACTGAGGTGAGGAGCGGCTGCAGGGCCTCTCGAGAGATTCTAGCATGTGCCTTAAAGCAAAGTGGAATGGTTCTGAGGAGAAGATTCATTCTGGTAGGGCCTGAAGGAATGCACAGGTTTGTAGCGGAAGCTATGCAGACCATGATACTATTCTTTGACTCCCCGTTTATCCCTTTCTGTGAGGATCTTCTATGTGATTTCTCAGTCACTACACCAACACTGGGTGGCTCAGTGGGTTAAGCCTCTGCCTTCAGCTCAGGTCATGATCTCGGGGTCCTGGGATCGCGCCCCGCATCGGGCTCTCTGCTCAACGGGGAGCCTGCTTTTCCCTCCCCCTCTCTCTCTGGCAAATAAATAAAATCTTAAAGAAAAGAAGCAGACACAGCTGTATCTAGTGCTGTGTTTGATGTGAGGGGGAATTAAACATGTTGTCTGGCCTGAAAAGTAGAACGGTTCTAAAGGCCTTCGTGAAACACATTTCTCCATGGCTTGCTGCTGCATTGGGCATGGTCTGGAAAAACAGAGTCTTGACCCAAAAATAAGTTATGAGGGATAAACCGGGGAGTATTGGAGCAAGGCACCTAGCTGTAAATGCCTGAAGGAGTTCACGGGGCAGTCCCTGGGAGCAGAGTTGATGTGAGGTCAGTTTCATGACTTGGATAGAGGTGGCTACCCCTGACCAGCTCTCCTCATTCTGTCCCTTTTAGGAGCAGTACATTTTCATCCATGATGCCTTGTTGGAAGCCATTCTAGGAAAGGAGACCGAAGTATCTTCGAATCAGCTGCACAGCTATGTTAACAGCATCCTCATACCAGGAGTAGGAGGAAAGACACGGCTGGAGAAACAATTCAAGGTAGTGTTCGGAAAGAAGTAAAGAAATGGCTTGAGTTTGGGGAGGGTCATAACTGGCATGAATGTGTAGACTGAAAGGCATTACCGTTGGTATTCTTCAAATGTAGGAAGAGAATAATGTTTCCACCTGCGGGTGAACGGTTGGGATCCAAGCAGATGGCGCGGTGCGGTATTCCCTTCTGAGCCACTTAGCGTTTCATCTGAACGTAAACAGCAGCAGCCCCCGGCCACAGTGACCTAATGGTTGGAGTTGGTCACTCTAGTCTGAAAAAGAGCCGCCCCTGGCCACAGTGACCTCATAGTTGGAGTTGGTCACTCTAGTCCAAAAAAAGAGTCGCTGTATTTTTTCTGAACTAACTTATCTTACCCTTAAGAAGGTTTTATTTTTAGGACAGTATGTCAACAAATAATCTATTTGAAAGACTATCAGATAGTTTAGAAACTGAAAAGGAGTTACCAAGGAATACCCGAGAGAGGTTAACTTTCCCCAAAGGATTCTTCTTTCACTTGGATAAGGGCATGAAGAAGTTTAAAGGCAGTTGAGGTTTATATGGAAGTAACTGAGGGAAAAGTTAAAACAAACACACAAAAAAACAATACTATAAAGACATTAATTAAGAGCTCAGTCCTTTATTCTAACCTTCCAACACTGTTCCTCAAAATTACTAAGTACTTTCTTATTTATTAGTCTCTCATAGTCTTTTAAATTTTTTTGGCATTATTCCATATGTAATTTCTCATTCTGTATCAAGGTGGAAAAAATAGAGTGAATCTGCAGTCATACTTTTCATGTAAAACTTTCCATAGATTCTGAAACCATCATTTGAATCCATGAGACTGCCATGCAAATTAATGAGAGAACTTAATCTATTTTTCATTCCATAGCAATCTTAAATTTCTAGCTATCCTTTTATAACATCCTAACTATTCAAAAAAGCATTTGAGGTAATTAATGACATTATATCCCATTTTTTTTTTTAAGATTTTATTTAGTATTTATTTGACAGAGATCACAAGTAAACAGAGAGGCAGAGAGAGAGAGAGAGAGAGAGAGAGAAAGAAGCAGGCTCCCTGTCGAGCAGAGAGCACTATATCCCATTTTAAATGTTTAAAATTAATTCCTTAAAAAAATTAAGGACCAATATTTCTTAAGTTCTATTTCTGCAATATTTATTTCCACATATTTTGATGAATTTTTTAAAAGAAATCTCTTCATTCCATTGGAGACCAGGTAATTGGTTCTTCGGTAGCAGCTAACCACTTTAGAACTTAAGTAGAAGGGGAAAAACAAGAGTGAGAAACTTGAAAACTGCCCCCAGGCCCCGGACAGTAGGACAAAAGTGTTTGGAGGAGGTTGTTCCCTCATGTTAAGATGGACTCCCTCCCTGCTAAAAAAAACAAAACAGAGGATTGACATAGTGTTCGACCAAGTTATAGAAGAACAAGAAGAATAACCAAACTACTGGGCCATGTATAGTGGCCTTAGAGCAATGTTAGTTTAGTTCGACAGAAATGTACTGAGAACCTAGTTAATTACGTTCAAGAAACATGATTCGCTCCTGTGACCACAAAGCAGTCTTTCCTAGCGTAGACCCACCTGAATCTCATGTGCCTAGGAGAAATGACAGAAGACAAATGCCAAAAAGCGTGACATTTTCAACAGAAAAATCCAGATCAATGCAATAATATCTACTGCCCATCTTGAACCTGTTATTAGAAGCCTATGGCCTGACAGTAGAAATAAAACAAACATAGCCACGGTAATGGGACAGAAGTAACCACTACTGATAGAAAAATGGTCTTTGGGATAGAAAAATGTTTTGGCTCTTCAGTAATCCAATTGCTGCTGGCCTTTGTCTGCCAGATCATCAAGCAAATGCTATCAACTATAACTTTGTTTTGTTGTTTCCCAGCTTTACTGAGATGTGACTGATACATGGCATTGTACAAAGTGTAGAAAGTAATGACCTGAGGCTTGCGTATATTATAAAATGATTATCACAATAAGGTTGGTTAATGAATGAAAACTAAAATGTTGCCTTTCTTTCAGCTGGTTACACAATGTAATGCCAAGTACGTGGAATGCTTTAGTGCTCAGAAAGAGTGTAACAAAGAAAAGAACCGAAACTCTTCAGTCGTGCCATGTAAGATCTTAAAATCAGCTTGACTTGGTTGAGTGTGTTAGTATTTTTTCATTGAATTTTATGTATTATGTAAAGAGGCCATGACTACCAAGGGGAATTGTTACGCCAGGAAAATTGAGGCAGTGTGATCAAACTGGGAGGGGTGGCTGTCCGGGCCAGCAATCTGCTCCTTCAGTGTGACATGAAGTCTAGCTTCCGTTGACCTCATAACTCAAGAATTACGGTACTTTGCCATTTTAACTTTAAAAAAAAAGCAAAGCCATGATCACGGTGGCATTGATGCTCCTAGAAATCTTAAGAATCTGATTAATCTGTACAACTGGAATGCATCATTACATGATTCTGGCTATTGAGATCGAAGCACAGTGGGTAGATGCAGACCTCTGTATGAATAACTCAGGACCCAGCAGAGGATGCTGTCTGTGCTGTAGACACAAGCATGGGTGATCACTAGACAGATTCTCTCTACCGACAAAGGCCCGGGTTTTCTCAGAGCATTATGGGGAGAAAAATATGGGTAAGGGAATGGCAAAAGAGCAAAAAGTACAATGTGTTAGTATAATTGTAGGAATATCAAACCAGGGCCAAAAAATTATCTGACATCCTCTGTCATGTCTGCACAGAGTGTTCTCTTCATGATGTGCTGTGAAAACCTCTCTCACAGGAAGATTCTATTCCTCTAATGCCTCTTCCCTTCTGGGAATGTACTGCAGAATTCCATTTCCATTCTGCCTTAGCTGACACTTTCGCTTAGTTCAAAATATAGGTGAGTTTTAAAATGAAAGGGGAGCCAGGGAAATAGATTACTCACCAAGTGAATCTCAGAAAGCATTATTGGTTCTGTGTGTGTAACAAGGCAAATGTGGTGTTTTGTTTTGTTTTCCATACAATAGCCGAGCGTGCCCGAGTGGGTCTTGCACCGTTGCCTGGAATGAAAGGAACAGATTACATTAATGCTTCTTATATCATGGTGAGAGTCAACAGTTAATTATAAATAAATTCAATTAAACTAAAAGGTGGGAAAGAGCAGATACCACCTGTGTGGCGGATTTCATTTTTCAAATAATTTCTCGATATGTAATAAAAATTAGAGAGATTTCTGTATCTTGCGACCTCTAACAAAAGACTGCTAATCAGCAGGGATACAGAAATACTATAAGAAAAGTGTTTAAGTAATTAATTTTCTTGTTAATTTCACCCATCTAGTGTTTGAATAAATGCTGAAATTGCTGTTAAGTAAAAACAGCAGGGGTACTAGAAGGGAATTGTACGTGGAGAGAAAATGATCTACACGTGTTAGCCTATACATCTAAAAATTAGCCACATCTACAGACTGCCTTTTTCAATTGTTTAAGTGAGGTCAGAACAATGCTGTCTTATTTCATGAATGTATTTTACTAGCACAACATCAGAATAAAATGTTTCTAACTGCTGATTTTCCGTCTCCCTAACTGAAGGGCTATTATAGGAGCAATGAATTTATTATAACCCAGCATCCTCTGCCACATACTACGAAAGATTTCTGGCGAATGATTTGGGATCATAATGCACAGATCATTGTCATGCTGCCAGACAACCAGAGCTTGGTAAGCAAAGCACATCTGCTATATATTAATGAGCCTGTGAGGCCATAAGCATAAATCATTTTGATACCTTACCACAGGGCTCACTGTGCGCGTGCGCTAGGGAGGGCATCTAGACTTCTCTTGTCTTTAAGTCTGAACAGGTTCCTTTTGTATTGTCACAGTTACTGTCCCTATGTGCTCCATAACTTGATTCTCTCATGCTGTACTTGGCAGGGCAATAGAAGGTTTTGGAAAAGGGCCTTTGAGTAACCTCATTTAACATACGACCTTAACCTGACCTCTCAGTTGCTGTATGTCACTTGTGAAAAACAAAATAGCAGCTAACATTTGAGTGTGTGACTGTGTTTACATGTATTAGCTTGCTCAATCTCAGTCCTCTCTACCTCTTTAGGACACAGGTACTATTATTTCATTTAACAGCTAAGAGAATGGAGGGAAGTAACTTGCCTAAGGGCATATACACAAATGACTGGAGGAAGGATTTGAACCTGAGTCACCTGTCTTTTAATCCTTTTGCTCTGTTCGTCCCACCCCGCATTAGAGGAAGGTTTCCCAGCCCTCCCCCAGTAAACTTCTATCAATAGTATTAATTATCATCATTTCTCCCCCCATTCAACAGGCAGAGCAGATGCATTACAGGGAAGGAGATACACAAAGGCTATTTTGTTCCAATTTAAAGGTGCTTTTAAGACCTTGACTGAGCCATAGCCCCTCTCTCTCCTCCCTTGAGTCCTTCTCGGCTGTGCTTCGGGATTATATAAAAGAAGGGCAAACAAATTTATCAAGATGAGCTTAACTCTCAGAATTAGTTGGGTGTTCAGAAGTCATTATGAGGACATGTAAGCCCACAAAACAAAAACAAAAACAAAAAACAACGAGGAGCTGCTTCCATGAGGATCAGATTAGTGAATTTTTTAATCAAGAAAGAACAGCCTGTGATTGAACCCCTAGTCTTGCTGACATGCATTTGACTGTGTGCCCAGGCAGTAGGAACTTCTTCACTTTGTCGCATTTTGCTCCAGCTTCAGAATACCAAGACTGCTTCTGTATGATAGAATGGCAGCAAAATTGAGAATCTTAAGCTAAAAACTGGAGTGTAAATTTTCAAATTAGCTGGCAATAGGGGTCTATTCTGTTTGGCATGTGGAAATTGGAGGCACTTAGGGTTGTTAAAACGTTCATTTGTTGGATGAGTCAGTATTTTGTTATTGTCACTTACCAGAGGACAGTCACCAAAAGCATCGATCACACAGGCTCATTTGTAGCAGGGAGGCTCGACCACCTGAGTCCCTGCCTGCTCTGCAGACAGTGAGGACCTTGACCTGCCCCAGAACAGGTCATCGCAGTGTCTCAGGCTGAGGGAGGTCTGGCTGGAATCCTGCATGTCTGCATTCTCAACTCCGGGGATGAAAGTCAGATTTATTAGTGCACATTTTCCCTAAATATGTAGATTCTCTTTGTTGGCTTCATTATTTATCACTGCTATAACTTGACAAGACCATGATGCTGTGAGTAGCCCGAAGTCACTAGGTCCTAGCCCAGAAAGCACTGTTAAAAATACAGGGATCTTTTGCTCTACAAATGTATTTGTAAGCAAAATAACCATGAGCCCGGAGTTGCTGCTGAATTAAGAAGCAGCATGTATTTTTCATAGTCTTTGAAGATAATAAGTTATTCCCTTGTTTGCTATGTGTATTCAGAAGGGTTTGGGGGGTTTGTTTTTGTTTTTTGCCACCTTCTACCGTTAATAAAATCCCTTCGGCAGTTACTAGGCCAATTTGATAATTTACGATTCGTGTTAACTTCTTGGAGGTACGCAATGTTGTTTTCCCACTTTTCAGATATGGAAATTAAGGCCCAGATTAATTTATTCAGGATCACATCCAATCCTAAATTCTGTGCTTAGTCTGTGCATATCGATTAAATGTATAGGCCCTGTCCATTATTACCTTAACATCTTTAATATCTGTTAAAAGGGTCTTACTTCCATTTCCTTGGACAAAATGTATTAAAACCCCTCACAGTTACAGACTTCTTTTGTATAGACTAAACCCAATTGCTAATCTGTTTCCCCTTATGCTGAGCTTTAAAAATAAAAATGTACTTGGCAATAAGCTATATTGAAACTTGAAAGGGTGATAAGTCTTATTGGACTGTTGGCTCATTTCTGATGCAACAGTGTAAGATTAAACAAAACCTTCTTTGTTTTGAACATTATTCAGAATTATTTCTGACTTCACTAGTAGTATCTAAGCATTTTCAGGAAAATGCCCATCGAAATACAGATATGCCAGGCAAAGTAGAGTTTGCCATTTGAACTGGTGAGAGAAAGAGACATGGCAGTGGGGGGCAGGGGTCTTATCCTAATCACTGTATTTCTCACAAAATCTCCAACCTGTACACCCCGTAACTTTTTCTTAGGCCTCCACAGTTTTCAGGGATGGAATTCAAATACCACGCATGACTATTTCTTTTTAATCCTAAAATAGATGAACATTTAAAGCTTGCCTGATTCAAGGCTGAAAGACTTTTTCTATGTTCATCTCCATTTGAAGCCTAACATGGATTAACTTGTCTCTGAAAGAGCACTTTGTACTCCATGCCAACATAAGCTTATTGATGCATAACCTCTCCCCAGACAGGTTCTGTTGCTTACCATTTAGCAGTAGTGTGATTTCAGACAACGTATGGACTTCCCTGAGTCTTGATGTCCTCCTCTGTAAAGACAGATAATAAAAATCCTTTACCTCTCTAATATGTTGCAAAAATTAAATAATATAATATTGATGAAATTCCTGGGCAAAATGCTCATCATCTGTAGAACTGTTTTCATAATCCATAGGAAGTAAAAACTAGGATGTCTTAGTTACTTAAGCAACTGTGAAATAATATACTAACTCCAGGTGAGAAATGTTCTATAATGTATCATAGTGGAAAAAAATAATAACAGGATCTAGGTCAATTAATTTTAATATATCACCTCTAGAGGGAGCATTTTTGGTTGTTACAGTGACCTCGGTGGGAACTGCTAGGAAGTGGTTATTACTGAGTATACTTTACAATCACCACTGGACTTGGTGAAGCGGGCATGATTAAATGGTGACTCGGGAGGTACGGGAGATGGCAAACATTATGCATCAATTTGCAAGAATAATTAAAAAACAAATGTTTGACAGCACTGCAGAGGAATTTTTTCTTTGGGGGGGTTCATAGGCAGAAGATGAATTTGTATACTGGCCAAGTCGAGAAGAATCCATGAACTGTGAGGCCTTTACCGTCACCCTTATCAGCAAAGACAGACTGTGCCTCTCTAATGAAGAACAAATTATCATCCATGACTTTATCCTTGAAGCTACACAGGTAACTTAAACCTCCATTTCTCAGTAACAGCCATACCTGGGCCCTGCATCATCTTTCTAAGTAGTAATAAAGTCACTTGCCACCCTCGAGACAGACCCAGGCATTTGAGTATGACTTAATTTTAAATATGTACACTTCACTTTTTCCTTCCTTCAAATATTTGCTTTTTGCAGCTGGGTAGATGAAATGTGACTGTTGTCTGAGCATGCATACAAATAGGTCTGTTGACCTAATTATGAAAACAATATACTAGAGCTCAACATTCTCTTTGCCACCAGAAATGTAAACCTTGCAATGTGTTACAAATGATAATAGTAAGACTTTCTTTTTTTTTTTTTTTTTTAGTAGTAAATGACATTTTGAGATGTAATAACTTATTATGGGGTGGAAAAGACAGGCACTATCTTATATTAATAACTTAAATGATGATTTGTCTTTTTTTCCTTTAAATGTATAGATAAATATGTTATGTAAAGTCTCTTATAATTTATTGTCACTTAAAATTTTATTATCCCCTGAACAAAAATAAGATTCTGCTTTCATGACCTGGTCATTTTTTAAGGGCAGGCAGTCAGTCCTCCGTACTATTTGGCACTCGTCAGTTATCTCTAATACGTACTTTCTCAGGAACAAGTTCTAGGCCACACATTAACAGGTGTCAGGAAATAAAGGATGGGCTATGACTTGTTGTATTGGTTACAGGATGACTACGTCCTAGAGGTTCGGCACTTCCAGTGTCCCAAATGGCCTAACCCAGATGCCCCCATCAGCAGTACTTTCGAACTTATCAATGTCATCAAGGAAGAGGCCTTAACAAGGGATGGCCCCACCATTGTTCATGATGAGTATGTATCTATTTCTTAACTTTAAAATTCAAACATTTTTCTTGTTGACTTGCTTTAGGAGTGAAAAGGAAAGATCCTGACCCTTCTTTCTGTGTTACCAGTGTGTGCAGGTGCCTGGTGTAGATCTGTTTGCATTTTAAGGTGTCAGGCCCTCCCCAAAGCTTCAGATATTCCTGGTCTGTATGTTCTAGAAGGTCAAAGCACTATACCAGCCTATAAAAATAGACTTGCAAGCTTTCTGAGGTTTTATGTTTCAAAACACTAATTAAATAGATAATGTAAATAGTTATTTAATAACTTAATTAGTTACATTTATTTTTATACCCTTAGTGAATTTCAGCACTTATTAGAGAAGAAAACTTTTAAAATACGATTTAGTTGATTAGGAGTGAGAATGTTACTATTAATCATAAATTTAGGGGTGCCTGGGTGGCTCAGTGGGTTAAGCCTCTGCCTTCAGCTCAGGTCGTGATCTCAGGGTCCTGGGATCAAGCCCTGCATCAGGATCTCTGCTCAGTGGGAAGCCTGTTTCCCCCTCTCTCTCTGCCTGCCTCTGCCTACTTGTGATCTCTCTATCAAATAAATAAACAAAATCTTTTAAAAAAATCATAAATTTAGAGCTTACAATGTGTTTTGAAGTTTGAAGAATATGACTCTCAAAGAGAACAAATAATTTGCTCCTGGTGTCAGAGCTTCTAGGCACCCATGTGGTATTCAAACTCCAACATTTTCCTCTTTATTCAGAGGGAAAGGATCATAGATTAAACTTATGATATGTGAATATTTGGAGTCAAACTTCATGGCTGGGATTGACCTGTAAATCAGTTGTGTCATCCCAGATTGTTTAGAAGCTCACAACATTTTAGCTAATATGGCACCAATTATAGATCCTCGCTTCTTAAAAAAAAGAAAAAAATGATTTATTTTAGGGGAGGATGAGCAGGGCAGAGCAGAGGGAGAGAAGCAGACTCCTGCTGAACATGGAGTCCAAGTAGGGCTCGATTCTGAGACCTTGAGACCATGACCTGAGCCAAAACCAAGAGTCGGCCACTCAGCCGATTGAGCCAGCCAGGCACCCCTATATCCTCATTTCTGTTTTACTTCCAAGGTAGCTCCTTTGGAAATTCTCAGCAAATTCTCAGTGTATCCATTAAATTAGCAGCTACTCTGCTTACTTTTCAATTTGAAAGTAAGACTAAAGTTTTCATTTTTTCTAAACAAATGCTGCAACATGAAGTGAACAGACTTTTAGCGTCGGTTAACACCTGTACCTCAAATCATGGTTTCCTCATATTTGAAGATGGCCATAGTATTGGCTGCTTCCAAAGACTTTTATGGTCTTTTTTTTTTTTTTTAAGGAAATAATGACTATTTCAAAACGTTGGCCTGACTCTTAATTAGATTGAGTTAAGATGGGGGGGGCGGGGAAAGAGGGAAATATAGTCGGAGCTTTAAATATACTGAGATGCCTACAAACGTGACAACAGCCAGCAGTGTTTAAATAGTGAAGCCGGCATCAAAATAACTGGGCAGGGACACCTGGGTGGCTCAATTGGTTAAGCAGCTGCCTTCGGCTCAGGTCATGATCCCAGCGTCCTGGGATCGAGTCCCACATCGGGCTCCTTGCTCATCGGGGAGCCTGCTTCTCCCTCTGCCTCTGCCTGCCATTCTGTCTGCCTGTGCTCTCTCCCTCTCTCTCTGACAAATAAAAAAAAAAAAAAAAAAAAAAATAACTGGGCAGCTGTTACTGGTCTATGAAAATTGGGGTATGTAAAATTAGGGCTGCTTCTATAGCTTTTTCCCCCCGCTAATTTGTATTAGTTTTTCAAATACCCTGGGTTTTGCCAGCTTCTTCCCATTCAGACTGAATTCTAATGCTGCTGCCCAGTTCTGTGACTGATTTTGCTGTTATTTTGTGCTCAATTCAGTAAAGCAGCTACACTTCTATTTCACGGTAAGGGATGTGGGAAGGAAAAAACTAGCAATTTGTTAAACAATTTAAAAAACTATTTAATTCATTTGTCTATATTCAATTTGGGGGGTATATGGTCTTATTCAGTGATTTTTATTGTATGCCACGTGCTAAAAATGTCACCCCTGAAATTAATCAAATGCAGCTTGTTCTTAGGCCTACATAAGAAAAGAGCAAATGAATTCTGAACTAGAGCAGCACAAAGCATGTAAATGAGCTGCATTAAAAGCCACCTGAAGAAATATGTTCCTTCTATGATATCCACTCTTTGGGAGATAAGCAATTCCACAGAAGTGACTTTTCCACATTACCCAAGCAAATTTGAAATTTTTAAACAGCTGCTACTGGTAGTGTACTGCTCTGAACACCAGTTAGCTTTCCATTTCCATCCTACCTACTTTTTCTGCCTCCAAATACCCCCTTTCCTGGTGGCCCCCAGCCCTCTCAAATGTCACCTATCTAAAACCAAACTCAGCTTCCCCAGCCACGGAGTTAGGCAAACCAGAAACCTACCAGAGCCCCCATATCTCTCCGGCCACGAGTCTTCTTGATGTCCCCCATTCTTGCAGTACACTTGCCACATTCCTTTACGGTCTGGGTGAAACAGTCCTCCACTGAATTACTTCCCGCAGGCCCCCTTGCCCCTGCAAATACTATTTCCTTTGAGGGCTCTTTCAGTCAGTGGACGGACGCTGTAAAAGTCACTCTCTTTGAAGAGGTAATCGTTTAACAGCACTAATGACACCCCACTCTTGCCAGTGCTGTTCTTGGGTACCGCTTCCTACCGCAACTACTTGTTCACAGGACTGTCACCCCCACCCCACGGAGACCAGCAGAGGTAACTCATTTGTCCCAGTCTCCACTGCGTGAAGCCCAATGCCTGGCACGTAGTGGGTACTGGGCTTCAAACTGACCTTCCAATAAGGATATGGACCGTGTCCTTAATAGGAACTTTCCCCAGAGAGCCTTGTGCCTTGCATTTTGTTTATCATTATTTTCCCTCCTTACAAATGTTTGAGCTCTATCAAAAGGAGAGGTGAGAAGGCCTGGCCACTTGCACTTAAGTCAAAGAGTTGAACTTCTGAGCGGACAGACTTGATATTTATTGGGTCTTCACAGACATCTCTTAATACCAACTCTCAGGGTTCTCAGCTGTGTGCCAGATGGATGAAGTTTCTAGATAAATGATCTAAGGATAAAATTCCACACCCCAAAGTAAACTGATTCTATTTGAAGACAAGCACAGCTTAAAGGCAAACTGCTTTATTCACAGCATCCTGTAGTCAAGACCGTTCTGTTCAGAGACTCCTCTATCAGCATTACTGTCAGATTTTTTAAGCAGAGCCTACATTCCTACAGAAGAAGTTTGGAACATGAGCACAGTTTTTACAGTCTCATGAGACTACAGATTAGACATTCACTCACAGAAGATCAGTTTCTTGTGCAAATATTTAATGTGATATCTATCACCCTGTTAGAGCTCCTAGAAGGCTAATTCCATTAATAATTCTCAAAGTATGTTCTGAGGACTGCAGGTTGGGAAGGAGGCCATTCCAGGAGATTCAAAAGTTCAAAACTATTTTCATAATAATGCAAAGATACCATTTGCCTTGTTCATTCTTACTCTGATGGCTACCATAATGTGTGCTTGTGTGGTTTTGTGTTTAACGTTTTCTCAGTTCCAATTTTTGATAGAGTAAATATTGATAGATAAAGCCCAAATAAACAAAAGCTCTTTGAGGATCACCAGTAACCTTTTATTTTCATTTGATCCTGAGAGAAGCAGTAGGAGATGTAGAACTATCTGGACTGCTTTCTCTGTCAACTGCTGCAAAGATACCCGCAAATAATAACTGGTTTCCTTTTCTTACTTAGATCCCCTCTCCTCACATGAGAAAGTAAGCAGTGTGAAGCAAATAGGGCCTCTGTACACAAATAGTCAGTGTCAGCAAGGACCAGCTAACATAATTTGTGGAGTCCCATGTAAAATGGGAAATGCAGGAACTCTTGTTCAAAAATTAAGATTTTCCAGATGAAGAGTTCAAAGTATTGGTCATAAAGATACTCACCAGACTTGAGAGAAGAGTGGATAAACTCAGAACCTCAACAAAGAAATAGAAAATACAAAAAAGAACCAATAACTGAAAATTAAAAATACACTAAAGGGAATGTATACTAACATCCCATTTCAGGGTTCCCAGAGGGAGAAGAGAGAGAGAGGAAGGGACAGAAAACTTCCCTAACCTGGGGAAGGAAACAAACATCCCAAACAAGATGAGCCATGGGCAGTCCACAGCAAGACAGATAACAGTTACAAATATAAAGAATCTTAAAAGCATCAACAGAAAAGCACTAGTTTTGTTTTGTTTTTTTTTTTTTAATTTATTTGACAGAGAGAGATCACAAGTAGACAGGCAGGCAGAGAGAGAAGAGGGAAGCAGGCTCCCCGCTGAGCAGAGAGCCTGATGTGGGGCTCGATCCCAGGACCCTGGGATCATGACCCGAGCCGAAGGCAGAGGGTTTAACCTGCTGAGCCACCCAGGTGCCCCAAAGCACTAGTTATTTAAAGGGGAAACCCCATAAGGCTATCAGCCGACTTTTCAGCAGAAACTTGCAGTCCGGAAGTGAGTGGCATGATATATTCAAAGTGTAGAAAGGAAAAAAAAACCCACAACTGTGAATACTATAACCAGTTAACATTCAGAATTGAAGAAGAGGGGCGCCTGGGTGGCTCAGTGGGTTAAAGCCTCTGCCTTCAGGTCATGATCTCAGGGTCCTGGGATCAAGCCCCGCATCAGGCTCTCTACTCAGCAGGGAGACTACCTTCCCCCCCTCGCTCTCTGCCTGCCTCTCTGCCTACTTGTGATTTCTGTCAAATAAATAAAATTTTTTTTAAACTCTTAAAAAAAAAAAAAAAGAAGAAGAGAGTTTACCAAACAAAAATTAGGAGTTCGTCACCACTAATCCAGCCTTAGAAGAAATGCTGAAGATGGCCCTTTAGGTAAAAAAAAGGAAAGGCTGTAAGTAGAAGAAAATTATGAAAGGAAAAAGTTTTACTGATAAAAGCAAATACATAGTAAAGGTACTAGATCATTCATAAAGCTAGTATAAAGGTTAAAAGACCAAAGCAGTGAAACTAATTATATCTAAAGAATTAGTTAAGGGATTCACAAAAAGATGTGTAATATGGCATCATATACATAAAATGTAGAGGGGGTAAAGTAAAAGTGTAGCTTTTAGTATGTGTTGGAACTTAAGCAACCACCAACCTAAAATAGACTGCTTCATACTTAGGATGTTATATATAAGAATCTTATAGAAACCATAAGCCCAAAACCTATAACAGATACATTAAAAATAAAGAGAAAGGAATCAAAACATAACACTAGAGAAAGTCATCAGTCACAGTGAAAAGAGCAAGAGAAGAAGGAACACAGAACTATAAAAATAACCAGAAAACAATGAACAAAATGGCAATAAGTACAGACCTCTCAATAATTATTTTAGGGAGTTTAAATATTCAATCAAAAGACAGGATGACTGAATGGGTTTTTTAAAAAAAAAAAAAAAACCTGTCCAGATGCTGCCTACAAGAGACTCACTTTAGCCCCAAACACATACACAGACTGGAAGTTGAGGGTATGGAAAAAGATACTCCATGCAAATGGAAATGAAAAAAGCTGGGGTAGCAGTATTTATATCCAACAAAATAGTTAAAGAATGTAATGAGACCAGACAATTCCATAATAATAAAAGGATCAGGGGTGCCTGGGTGGCTCAAGTCAGTTAAGCATCTGCCTTCAGCTCAGGTCATGATCTTAGGGTCCTGGGATGGAGCCCTGTGTTGGGCTCCCTGCTCAGCAAGGAGTCTCCTTTTCCCTCTGCCTGCTGCTCCCTCTGCTTGTGTTCTCTCTCAAATAAATAAAATTTTAAAAAATAAAAAGGATCAATCCAATAAGAGGATATACACTTTTAAATATCTATGCACCCAATGTAGGAGCACCTAAATATATAAAAATATTAACAGACATAAAGGGGGAAACTGACAGTAATAAAATAGGTCATCCAGACAGAAAAATAAACATTGGCTTTGAACAATACATTAGACCAGGTGGATTTAACAGATACATACGGAGCATTCCATCTGGAACAGCAGAATACATATTCTTTTCAAATGCAAATGGAATATTCTCCAGGATAGATCACATACTAGGCATAAAACAAGTCTCCAAAAATCTAAAAAGAATGAAATCACATCAAACATTTTTTTCTGACCACAGCAGTATGAAACTAAATTATAAGAAAAAAACTGGAAATAAACATATGGAGGATGAGTTAAGAAATCAAAAAGGAAATCAAAAAATACCTGGAGGAAAATTAAAATGGGAGCACAAAATCTTTCAGGTTCAAAATATTTTGAGATGCAGCAAAAGCAGTTTTAAGAAGAAAATTTATAGCAGTACAGGCCTACCTCAAGAAACACAAAAAATAAACAATCTAACCTTAGTAACCTAAAGGAACTAGAAAAAGAACAAAGGCAAAATTTATTAGAAGGAAGGAAATAAAGATGAGAGTAGAAATAAATGGAGACTTAAGAAACTATAGAAAAGATCAGTGAAACAAAGATCTGGCTCTTTGAAAAGATAAGCAAGACTGAGAAATTTTTAACGAGACTCCTCAAGAAAGCAAGCAGATTCTATTAACATTAGAAATGAAAGAGAAGTAACAACCAACACCAAAGAAATAGAAAAGATTATAGTAGACTACTACTAAAAATTAGAAGCTAGCAAATGAGACAAACCTAGAAGACATAGAAAAATTCTTAGAAAAAACTTCCAAGGCTGAATTAGATGTAGAGAATCTGAGCAAACCAATTACTAGTAACAGAATTGAATCTGTAATGTAAACTTCCTAACAAACAAAAGTCCAGGACCAGATGGCTGTACAGAGGAACTCTACCAAAGATATTTTTAAAGATTTTATTTATTTCTTTGAGAAAGAGCAAGTTGGGGGAGGAGCAGAGGGAGAGAGAGAAGCAGATTCCACACTGAGCATGAAGCCCAACAATGGACTTGATCCCACGACCCTGAAATCACAACCTGATCCAAAATCAAGAGTTGGGTGCTTAACTGACTGAGCCACCTAGGTGCCCCTCTACCAAACATTTAAAATAGAGTTAATACATATCCTTCTCAAACTATTTAAAAAAAAAAAAGCCAGAAGAGGAAGGAATTTATTCTAAGAAGCCACCATTACCCTGCTACCAAAACCAAAGATACTACCAAAAAAGAGAAAATTACAGGCAATATCTCTGGCAAACACAGATGGAAAAATCTTTTACAGAATATTAGCAAACTAAATTCAGTTCTGATTTCCAGGATCAGATGGGATTTATTCAAGGATGGCAAGGATGGTTTGACATCCACAAACTAATCACATGATATACTACCTTAACCAAATGAATGATAAAAATTAGGATTATGGCAATAGATTCAGAAAAAGCATTTGACAAAATTCAACATCTACTCTTGGTAAAAACTCTCAACAGAGGGGGTTTACAGGGAACATATCTAAATATAATAAAGGCTATATATGACAAACACAGCTAATATTCTCAACATAGGTAATAATACTCAATGATGATAAGCTAAAAACTTTTCCTCTAAGATCAGGAACAAGAAAAGGATGTCCACTGTCCCCATTTTTATTCAACAAAGTACTAGAAGTCTTACCCACAATAATCAGACAAGAAAATGCAATAAAAAGGTATAAAAATTGGTAAGGAGGGCGCCTGGGTGGCTCAGTGGGTTAAGCCTCTGCCTTTGGCTCGGGTCATGATCTTGGGGTCCTGGAATCAAGCCCCGCATCAGGCTCTCTGCTCGCCAGGGAGCCTGCTTCCCCCCCTCTCTGTGCCTGCCTCTCTGCCTACTTGTGATCTCTCTCTGTGTCAAATAAGATCTTTTTAAAAAATTTGGTAAGGGGGGCTGCCTGGGTGGCTCAGTGGGTTAAGCCTCTGCCTTCAGCTCAGGTCATGATCTCAGGGTCCTGGGATCAAGTCCCACATCGGGCTCTCTGCTAGGCAGGGAGCCTGCTTCCTCCTCTCTCTCTCTACTTGTGATCTCTCTCTGTCAAATAAATAAAATCTTTTAAAAAAAAATTGGTAAGGAAGAGGTAAAACTCATTATTTGCAGATGGTACTATAGAATGAATGAATTTAGTAAAGTTGCTGGATACAAATTCAATATACAGAAATCTGTTGTGTTTCTATACAATAATAAGGAAGTGGCAGAAAACAAGAACACAATCCCATTTATAATCACATCAAAAAGAACAAGAGTAACTAGACATAAACCTAACCAAGAAGATGAAAGAGCTATACTCTGAAAACTTTAGGATGCTGATGAAAAAGACTGAAGATAACACAAATGGAAAGACATACCATTCTTATTTTAACAGTTATTAAAATGTCTATACTATCCAAAATAACCTATAGATTCAGTGCAATTCTTGCCACAAAACTAGAACAAATAATCCTAAAATTTGCATGGAACTACAAAAACCGCTAACAGCCAAAGCAATTTTGAGAAAGAATAAAGCTAGAGGTATCACAGTCCCTAATTTCAAACTATACTACAAAGCTGAGGTAATCAAACCACTATGGTACTGACACAAAGATAGACATCTGGATCAGTGGAGCAGAATAAAAAGCCCAGAAATAAATCCACATTTATATGATCAAGTAATCTACAACAAAGAAGACAATAATATACAAAAGGGAAAAGACTGTCTTTTCAATAAGTGGTGTTGAGAAAACTAGACAGTTACATGCAAAAAAACAAAACAAACTGGACCACTTTCTTACACCATACACAAAAATAAACTCAAAATCGATTAAAGACCTAAATGTGAGACCTGAAACAATAAAGCCCTAAAAGAAAACGCTGGCAGTGATCTCTTGCACATCAGCCTTAGCGTTATTTTTCTGGATCTGTCTCCTCAGTAAAGGAAACAAAAGCACAAATAAACAGTTGAGACTATATTAAACGATAAACCTTTTGCATAGTGAAGGAAGCCAACAAAACACAGGACAGCCTCCCAAATGGGAGAAGACATTGGCAAATAATATATCTGATATGAAGCTAATTAATACCCAAAATATATGAAGAACTCATAAAACTTAAAATAATAACCTGATTAAAAATGGGCAGAGGACCTGAATCAACCTTTGTCCAAAGAAAATATCCAAAGATGACCAACAGACACATGAAAAGGTGCTCAATACCACTAATCATCAGGGAGAAGCAAGTCAAAACCATAGTGATATGTCACCCTGCACCAGTCAGAATGGCTACTATAAAAAGGGAAAGTAACAAGCATTCGTGAGGATGTAAAGAAAAGGGAACCCTTGCGCACTGTTTGTAGGAATATAAATCGGTGAAGCTACTGTATAAAACTGTAGAGCAGTTCCTCAGAAAAGTAAAAATAGAAATACCATGTGATCTAGTAATTCCACTTCTGGGTCTGTACCAAAAGAGTACAGAAGTACAGATTGAAAAAGATGCACGCATCCCTAGGTTCATTGCAGCATTATTTACAATAGCCACAATATGGAAGAAACCTTAAGTGTCCATAAACAGAGGAGTGGATAAAGATGTGGGGTGTACATACAGTGGAATATTACTCAGCCATAAAAAAGGAACTCACCATTTACAACAACATGGGTGGAACTAGAGGGTATTAGGCTAAGTGAAATAAATCCTATAAGACAAATACCACAGAATTTCACATCTGTATGGAATCTAAAAAACAAACAAAAACAGAAACAGACTCAAATACACAGAGCAAACTGGTGTTTGTCAGAGGGCAGTGGGGAGATGGGCAAAACCGGTGAAGGGAATTAGTAGGTACGAACTTCCACTTGTAGGTAAATCATGGGGATGAAAAGTACAGCATAGGGAAAACAGTTAATAATACTGTAATAACTTTAGTCACTATGCTTATCTTGGTGAATATTTCAAAATGTGTACGCTTGTCAAATCACGAGGTTAGCCACATGAAACTAATATATCGTCTGTCAACTATACCTCAGGAAAAAAATAACTTACAGATGACAACAGCACAGCATTAAACTAAGAGCAGGACTCTTCTGAAGAGATGCATCAAAGTGCAGAACTCTCCACAACCACACAGACTGAAGCCAGGAATATGGCCCTGGCTGCAGTCAGATCCAGAGCTGTCATCGAATTCTGCTTAACACTGCCTCCCACTGGTTGTCACGCTGGACTCCTGAGTGCATTCCTGCACTCAGCTCATTGCTTCAGACTACGTTTTTTTCCTACCTTATTTTCTCATTCACATCCAAGGTTTTAATTTCTTAAAGTCCTGTGGAGGGCTTTTGTGTTGCCTTTATTCCCCCAGAGTGATGGATAGTCAGGCTTTAACTCTGTGTTCCTTCCTGCCATAATGATTTCTAAGGGAAGCTTCACTTTCTTCTAGTAAAAGGGTTATAACTCTAAATTTCATTCTTTTTTTTAAAAGATTTTATTTATTTGACAGAGAGAGATCACAAGCAGGCAGAGAGGCAGGCAGAGGGGGAGGGGGAAGCAGGCTCCCCACTGAGCAGAGAGCCTGTCGTGAAGCTCGATCCCAAGACCCTGAGATCATGATCTGAGCCGAAGGCAGAGTATTAACCCACTGAGCCACCCAGGTGCCCTAAATTTCATTCTTGATTATGATTTTTAAAACCTTTTAAAAGCAAAGGTAGGATAATTATATAATTATATGGAACAGTAAAAAGTATCATTAAATGCGCAGAGGTGTATACAATGCAAGGAACCCCAGTGTATTTTAAAATGAACATAGAACACTTAAAAACATTACTTACATCAGGAACTTCAAGTATTTTTATTTCCTTGAGGCATAGGCAAGAAAAGATGAAAATACATTTGGCTCTTTTCTTAACTGTGCTAAATATAAATAAGCTTTGCTCTCATTGGGCCCTTTGAGAAAGGCAAACAAACTACCAAAGCCAGTGTATTTATACTTGTTTTATGTAGGTTATAAACTACTTGTATCACTTTTTCACCAAGTCCTTATAGTTAGAAGTGCAGATCCATAAAACTCGACAAACATCCTTTAATCGTACTTAATTTCTCTAAACTTCTGAGAATGGCCTTCAGTTTTTCAGGCTTTATCCTTTCATTATAATGCTTGGTATGCAGAAGATACTTAAATTATCTGTATATTTGACTAATATGAGTTAGTTTCTAGTCATGTTTGAAATCTATGTATGTACTTTTAATTTAGGTACGTTTTTTAAAAGTGGCAAAATCTATGAAAGGCAATCTAAGGAAAGGCCAGAGTACTCCTACAGGGAGTACACACTACATAATAAAATAATGAAATATGTAATACCTGACTTTCCTATCTGAATGGCTATGAATAGCTCTAAGAAAAAGATTAAATGGGGGGAAAGGGTCCTGAGTCTTAACAGTTTCACTAGAACAGAGTAAGCAAAGGTTAGATTTTATCCTACTGAGAAAAAAAAGTACATATGATTTAAAATATGAGGAAAACCAACATGATCAAATCAGGAACAAACAAAAATACAGTGAATCAGTTACTAGATTAGATAATAGTTATAAGAGATTTTTTAAATATATGCTCTGAGATCTGACAGAAGACTATGGCATTAATCAGAAACATGTTATTAAGCAAGAACAAATGAGAGTCTAAGAAATGGGAAAAACAAGAGATGGTCTAGTAGTAGAGTAGACAGAAGTGAAATCAAACTCCGTTACAGAAGCTAGGTAAGTTCTAATATATGTCTGAGAGGTGATCCTTGTTGAGAAAAGAGACTAAAGAAGAAGAAATAATGGCTGAGATTTTCTAAGACATGAATAAAGGATGAGTAAAGTCTCATAAAACTTACTATTTTGGAGAATGGTGAAGAAAACAATTAAGGAAGTTATAAAATTACACTGGGAAGGAAAAATCTACCATTGATTAAATATTAATATATAAGAAATTTAAAAAAATATTTGATAACTGTTAATTTGCTTAGGCTTGACCATGTTTACATATTGTCAAAAATCCTAATTCTTTTTTTTTTAAGATTTTATTTATTTGACAGAGAGAGATCACAAGTAGGCAGAGAGGCAGGCAGAGAGAGAGGGGGAAGCAGGCTCCCTGCTAAGCAGAGAGCCCCATGCGGGGCTCCCAGGACCCTGAGATCATGACCTGAGCCTAAGGCAGAGAGAGGCTTAATCCACTGAGCCACCCAGGCGCCCCCAAATCCTAATTCTTACATGAAAATAACTAATGAATAAAATGTTTGGGATATGCTTCAAAATATATGGGAAAGGAAATAGATGTGAAACAAGTTTGGCCATGAGCCCATGACCACTGGAACTGAGTAATTGCTATGTGAAAGTGACTGAGCTTGCGCATGTGTTTGATGTTTTCTAATAATAAAAAGTTAAAAATAGAAATATTTTAAAGGAAATAAACACTTGAAATTCTTTATATGTTGAAGAGCTTTAACATGTTTAGATGTAAGGTAAAGGTCTGATTTTAGTTATTTTTCCCATGGATAGCTACTTTTTTTAATTGTTGAAGAGCTGAATAACAGGTGATTTCCCAAACTGCTAAGATACACCAAGTGCTCACCAGGCTACTCTTGAACAGTAACAAGAGGAAATTTAATATAACCATGATTTAAAAAAAAAAAAAAAAAAAAAAGGCTAGCACCAGAATGGAAAAGTATAGGGCCAGTCTTACTTATTTGATTATGGCTGTAAAAATCTAAGTAAAATACTGTCAAATAAAATTCAGTGTGTTGAGTTAAAAGAATTTTGTATCATGAAAAAGTAAGATTTACCCTAGGGCTTATAGAGGTGGTTAAATGTTACCACTGTTCTCGCAAGTGAATGCAGGACATAATCAAAGGAATTTCTTTAAAAAAGTCAATAGATGTTGGGAAGTACAGAATAAAATCATTCATTCATAATCTCCCTCCCCAAAAGAAAACACTCTTAGCAAACTGAAAGTCAAAAGCCTTTTCTTTAACTTGATAAATATTATTTATTGGAAGCCTACAGCAAACATTTTTATTTAATACTAAAAACTTAGAAGCTTTACCATTAAAGAAAACAATATGATACCTCCTTGCAAATACTGGTTAGAATGCAGAACTATAAGGTTCTAGCCAGTACAATAAAAGCAAAAGATGAAAGAAATAGAAAAGTTGAAAAGAAACAAACCTGATATTATTGGTAGATAAAGATGTAGCTGGCTTCCCAGAGAATCCACAAATTACTAGGAACTTAACTGCATGGCTAGATACAAGTTCACCATGTGAAAATCAGTAACTGTCCTATATATCAACTGAAACCAAGCAAAATGTAATAAAGAGAGGCTATTCTTAGCAGTAACAAACACTAACATTGAGAAATTACCCTAAAATGAAAGTGCCAAAGACAATAAAGAAAACTATAAAATATAATTGAAAACTACAAAAGACATGAAGGGAGAAAAGACCTCATGTTCATGAACAGAAAAACTCAAAAAAGATGTTAATTTCCTCAAACGTGTGTGTGTGTGTGTGTGTGTGTGTGTGTGTGTGTGTGTGTGTGTTCGGCACAAGCTAACCAAAATGCCAATAAAACTTGTATTTCTTGACAATCCAGTTTCACATGAAACAGGATGGGGAGGGATAGAGGGATAGAGGTATTTGGAAATGAGTATAAAAATGAAAATGGAGGGACGCCTGGGTGGCTCAGTTGGTTGGGCGGCTGCCTTCAGCTCAGGTCATGATCCCGGCATCCTGGGATCGGGTCCTGCATTGGGCTCCTTGCTCGGCGGGGAGCCTGCTTCTCCCTCTGCCTGCCACTCTGTCTGCCTGTGCTCACTCTCTCTGACAAATAAATAAATAAAATTTAAAAAAAAAATGAAAATGGAAGTATATTTGAAGCACAAAAGAAAAATGAAAATGAATGTAGAGATGGCCAGGTCTACTGTAGATACTTGCTTTTTCAGATTCCGAGACTTCTCAAAACCTTATGGGAATTAAAACATACATGAGGAAATACAAAAAACATATTAAAGGGCCAGAAAGTTCGGAATCAGGCCTGTATATATGAGGATTTAGTATATGATATAAAGGAAGCTCAAGTCAATGAGAAAAGATGAGACTATCCAATTAAAAAAAGTAGCTATCCATGGGAAAAATAACTAAAATCAGACCTTTACCTTACATCTAAATGAGATTCAGATGAATTAAACAATGAAATGTAAAAAATAAAAATAGAAAAATGTCGGAGAATGTTATCAAAATGCTGGGTTAGAAAAAGCATTCTCAAGATTCCAATTAAGCCAAAAATAAAAGACTGATCAATTTGATTATGGGTAAACTATACTTCAGTTTAACAAAAATGCCTACAAACAATGTTAAGAGAAATCAGAGACTGGAAAAAATATTTCCAACCTATCCTACAAATAAAAGAGACAAAGCCAAGAAAAATGGCCAAAGTATATTATTAAACAATTTCAGAGGAGGAACTATAGATGGACCATAAACCCAGAAGATTTTTCACCCATCAAATTAGCAGAAGCATGTCAACTTTAAAATGAGGAAGAGAGGGGCACCTGGGTGGCTCAGTCCATTGAGCGTCTGCCTTCAGCTCAGATTATGATCTCAGGGTTCCAGAACTGAGCCCTGCGTCAGGCTCCCGGCCTAGTGGAGAATCTGCTTCTCCCTCTACCCTTCTGCCTATCTCTCTCAAATAAATAAATCTTTAAAAAAAATAAAATGATGAAGAGAAGCAAGTATTCTCCTGGGAAAGGTATAAACATGTAACAACCACTATGAGAGAAATACCACAGCATCTTTAAAACTAAAGATGGGCGTGCCTGTGACCTAGTTCTACTCACGGTACTTCTGCTGGTGCGCACAAGGTACGGACAACGGGTATGGCCATCTACAGGGAAGAGAGGACGTCCAGTACGCACACAGCACATGAAGTCACAACCCTGGGCGGCTGGACCTAAATGTGTAACATGTTTTACCTCAAGATAGGTTACCTCTCACACTGGGGACTCTGGTCTTTTTGTATTAAAGATGTGCAACATCTGTAATGGCCTAATTGTATCTGACAATAATAAGCTCAAAACTGCACACCTAATAGTTTTTAACAGAATAGTGAACACGGGGTATAAAACTCTAGTTTCATTTCGACCAGCATCACCACCTGGAACAATTCATTTAATCCTCTGCCTTCTTATCACTGAGAAGCCACCACAGGTTCCTGGAAAAAACGGGGTTGCCAGTCCAGCCTGATGGGGAAGTCCACCCTTCTAAGTGCGCGTGCATGTGTGTGTGTAAGAAAGAGCGTGTGCCATGTTTTTCCAAGGCTTTTTTCGAGAGCACTCTAATGACAAAGTTCCACTTCAGTGCCAAAAATAATTACCTAATATGAAATTCATTTTGAAAAATTTTGGACTGCACTTTGAGCCATACATATGTTCCATTTCAAGTCACATTCTGGAAGTTCAGTTTAACCATTTGGGATGGTTAAAGCTTTTTTTTTTTTCCAGATCCTTTCACCACCTCTACTCGTCCAGAAGCCTGTAGCTGGGTTCCTCACATTCTTTTTCCTGTTATGCCCCCCACCTCATTCCCAACATCATGTCTTCGATAGCCATCCCGTCTGTTGATGACCCTCTCGTTTCATCTGGGATATTAAGCTGAGTGTCTGATAAGCCAGTTTGGGAGATCTCACGTTCGAGAACGAACGTCACCTTTATGCTAGCTTCTTACCTCTCCCCTGGGCCAGCATTTCATCCATTACAAAGAGATGTCAATGCAGTCTACTTAGCTTCTATGCAAAAATAGGATATTCATTTCCTTCGAAAAACTCAATCCCTTAGAAAATCTGAAATAGCTTCTTTTTTTTCTCCTCTCCAAGGTATGGAGCAGTTTCAGCAGGAATGTTGTGTGCCCTTACCACCCTGTCCCAGCAACTGGAGAATGAAAATGCTGTGGATGTTTTCCAGGTTGCAAAAATGATTAATCTTATGAGGCCTGGAGTATTCACAGACATTGTAAGTACTTGGTTTCTTAGTGAAACCTGTTCTGTCATCAGGTGAAACTCAGGCTCACACTTGAATTAGAACACTGGTGGTCACCCGGGGATGGTTTTGCCTCCCCCAGGCGATGTTCAGCAGTGTCCAGACACTTTCTCATTGTCACAACTGGGGATGGAGGAAAGTGCTCATTGGAACCCACCCAGAGACGCTGCTGAACATCTTGCAATGCAGCAGACAGATCTCTACGACAAAGAATTACCTGCCTCGAGACGTCAGTGGTGCTGAGGTGGAGAAACTCGGTTTTCTAGAGTTACAATATAACGATATGTTACGATCTTAACTCACTGTCAACAGAATTTAGTTCCAAACTAGCAACAATCAGAATGGCATGCAGCATGCATAGGTCTTGATGATAAAGGCTCCAAGTCCTTTTTTTGAAGTTTCTTAACAGAAATGTATATTCTCGTTTTTTACGATTAGATTTTTAATTGGTCTTGCTACCTTAGATGAAATGATTCAGCTGTTCTTTGTCTCAAACGGTCTTCCTCTTGTTTTTCAGGAACAATACCAGTTTGTCTATAAAGCGATGCTCAGCCTGGTCAGCACTAAAGAAAACGGAAACGGTCCCATGACAGTGGACAAAAATGGTGCTGTTCTCATTGCGGATGAATCAGACCCTGCCGAGAGCATGGAATCTCTAGTGTGATTGGAATCCCGGAAGGGCACTGAATTTGTAAAACTTCTGAAGACTGAGAACTTTTTTGAGGCCTTTTTTGCCAGACTCTAGGTTATACAATAACCCAGTTACTTTTTTACACTGATAAAAGTTTTGATATTTATTTTTTGCCATTTTATGTCTTAATGGTATCCTACTGAGCATTTGCACCTCTGTTCATTTCACACAGTGAAACGCAGTTTTCCCTAGTTTGCACTCTACGATCAGTGTTACTGCCTATAATCTAATACTAAAGCCCTGATGTGACATTCCATGACAACACACATGCTACTTTTTAGTTCATACAGTGAGGGTCTTTGTTATGACAGTGAATCTTGGTTTATGTTTATTATTATTATTATTGCTGTTGTTATTGCTAAAGCAGTTGCATCCTCCTAGCAGGCAATGCTGAACTTTTCCTCAGTCCTCTCCTGTTCTTTTCAGGCACTGCTCCATACTGTCTGCCTTCTGTATTTTAATGGAGTGAATGGGCATTGTTTTCTTTTAAGGAATAGCAGGTTCCTGGGAGCTACTAAGACAGTCTATCAACCTCGTGGCCTTGGAACAGTTCTACTTATGATGGTGAAGGTATCCATTAAGAAATTAGAAGGCTTTAAGAGCTTTATGTGAACATCACTTATTAGTTAAAGTTATATTCATAGCCTAAAAAAATGCCCAACTGTGTCAAAATAAAGGATATCTCTGTATTACAATTTTCACAGTAGCTATGTGGACGGTGTGTGTTATTTCCATCTTGACCCTCTGAAATAGCTATACCCTACAATGAGGGCTATCTTTTACCATAGAGATATGGCAATATTTTACACATCTCACCTATCCCTTTAGTAACTCTCCATTCACGCTTCTTGGTTTCTAATATCACACCTCATGGCAGGTAATATAATGAAAATTTCTGCAGGTGTGTAATTTTGAAATTAGTCCTCTAAAGTATCCCTATTACTTACAGCTATCTAATAAAAACTACCTATATAGTTAACATTCTTTTCTTCTTTGCCAAATGTTTCCTAATAAATCCCTTAATTACATACATTCTTTTACTTAGGATGGAAGTGAAAATACTGTATTAGCGAGTCTGGGATAGATTCCCAAGTCTTATGTAGATTCCCACACATCGATAAGTCTGATTCAGAGAGAGAAATCAGAATCTTAAACAGAAGGAGAGATCAACATTCTCAAATAGATTTTAAAAGAAGGAGATGTGTCTTTGTGTGCTTTTGTGTTGTGGATCCTCAAGAACAGACACACTTCACAAGAGGCTGATAATCATTACACAGAACCCAAGGAAGTTACGAGATCTAGCCTCTGGAGCCATATTTACCCTGCAGTAACTACATAATTGGGAAATTAGGAGCATTAATAAGAAATATCAGTTCAGTTAGAAAAATAAGCTACTACTGAGATCTGTTCTTGTATTTCGTATTTGCATTTGAGGAATAACTTCTGTTAGAAGTGAAATCATCACCACAAAGAAAAGGCCTATCACAAAGAAAAAGGATTTTGGTTAATTGTTATGTCAATAAACTTTGACCAAAAAAAAAAAAAATCCACACTGGCTACTATCATACTATGTGAATAGGCTCTATAACATTAATGATAATCAGTGCTGAGGTTCTATTAACCTTAAGTTGGCTGTCTGTGAAGTTTGTCAGAGTGGTGCTGTGGAGTTAAAGCTGCTAAGGAGACGCTACAGGCCCAAGTTTGGGAGTTCCAATGCACAGGCTAGGGTGATAGATTTTTCGTGAACTATGTACCTGCCAGGGATAATCTCATGTTTTCATCACAGAAATCCTGCAACATGGAAAACAGTCCACTGTTCATGAACCGTGTAGGTGAAGCTTAAGAAAAGGTGTACAGCTGAGCAGTTTGCTAAATGGTATGTGTTAGAGGAAAACAACACCTTTGCAGCCCCTCTGCTCCCATCACAGGTAAAATACCAGGAAGCTCTACCCAACACCTAAGGAAGAAAGCTTGAACATAGGAACACCACCACTGCCAGAGGCTGAGAGGAATCAGGAAGGACAAGGTTTCAGATCATGGCAAGAGCTAGATCATTTCAGTCAATTAAGCAGGTTACACTTCATTTATATAATGACAGGAGTGAACTCTTTTTAGTAGTTGGCACATACTGGATTTTCGGAAGTGATGTTCAAGTTGGGGCTCATGGTGCCCTGGTAGTTTTTTCTTATACAAATGAACAGTGGTTAGAAAGCAGGGAGTGTTTCCTTCTGTGCTATTTACAGAGGGCTCAAGTCATGCAAAGGCCTAAGTTCCAACACAGTCCTGTGACCGTTTCTTACACAGGTATCATAGTCGAAAGAAAGATTGCTAGTAAAAAGAAACATTTCAAAGGGTGGTTTGAAGGTCTCTGAGAAAATATGTGACCATAGTGGGCCTGAACCTATCCACAAATCCTGACACTGAAATCTGAGCAACTGCTGTTTGCCCATCTTGCCAAAGTGGTCCAAACACACTTCAGTAAGGACAATTCTACTCAGCAGTTCCTCACTTTCCCCAGAGAGTGTATCCTGAATATTAGTCTTTGTTTGTTATCGATGTTAATGTTCTTGCATCTTTCCAGAGGCAGAGTTTTTCAAAGACAGTATTCTCTTTGAGACATAAACACACTGCTTAACTACACAACAAGGTTATTATCGCCTGCACTCAGGGGGAAAGGAAATAGCTATTGCAGACTGACATGAGCTTATAAAATAAGCTCACTGCGTATGACTTTAGCTCGAGGTGAACAGAAGGCACACATCATAAGATACTGAGTTGTACTGATCGGACCAAGCGGCCATGCTGGGCATCAGAGGAGACCCACATTGCCATCAGGAGAACTCTAGCATCCAAAAGCCACATCATCTTTTATACATGTGTGTGTGCGTTAAAAAAGGTTACTTCTGAATCTCAAGAATAAGATTAATTGAACTGGTTTTCCTAAATTTGTATGCCTTGGAGCTTTTAGAGTCTATTTCGAGTTGAAGAGTCTAGCATGGTCAGAGAAGGTTACGGTGTTCAAGGTCTGGCTGTTGGAAATTTTAGCCCAGAGTGACATACTGAAATCAACAAATAACCTTAATTGTTTTATAATGACACAGCACAACTGCCTTGTTATGAATTTTTTCTTAAATGCATATATACTATATTTAAAAATTAAGATATAGATACCAATTTACCAAAGATACATATTACTAATTCTAAGCAAAAAATAAACCCAAACTCATCACAATTTAAGAAATAATAATCAAAATGTAGTTTGTCTTAAGAATTTAGCAGTTATACTGGAAAATGCATTTTCAACTCCTATGTTCTGAAGTTTATGTTCAAATGGTGCCAGTGAATTTTTATATGAAGGGAAAATGCCTGCTTTTTTTTTTTTTAAAGAGCTATAATTTCACTTACCCCTTTGCGCTTTCCCTTAGTTGCCATTAACATGCAATATTGGCTTTACTTATCTCTAGAAAGAAGGCATGCTACAAATAGGAAGGAATTGTTATAGTATTTGGCCTCTACTTTGTCTTAGCTGTTAAACTGTTTTTAGTATTTTTGTTAAATATTTGCAAAGGGAAGCATTTTCTACAGAGGATAATTAATTTCAAGAAAAATATCTTGAGTTTTAAGAAATAAACATCTCCAGAAAAGGAGACAGCCGATTTTATAAAATGTTGCAACTCTCCAACATTTGGGGTAGTGACTCCTTTTTTGTTAGGACATTTGAAACTAGCAAGCAGCCATTGTTTCTAAAAAAGAAAAAAGAAAAAAAAACCTCAGCCTTCATGTTAATTCATGTTTCTTTCACTTCATTTTGAAATAGCTAAAATCATTAAAACTGTAAATATTTTGTTGCTTGGATAAGCATCTTCTGGGAACTTTGTATCTATGGTATATAATCATAGAATTTTATATTTTCATATAAAGCTAATTTTTTTCTAGTTTCAACTCCGTCATAGTTTTTTGTTTTGTTTTGTTTTGTGGGGGAGGTTATTTTGGGGTGTTTTTTTTTGTGGTGGATATGTGAATTCAACTTTCTGTGTATTGAAGTAGCAAGAACCATCTTTGCATTCCAAAAGATCCAACATGTGTTATTTCTTTGAGGCAGTGATTGTGAAAATTGGGTTTTCTTTCTTAATTCCATTGACCATTTGTGCAATAGGAATTAGACATAATTAGTCACTGAATACATTCGTTGCATTGACCCATTTGGAAAAAGTGGTTGGTTTTGTTTTTGGGTTTTTTTTTTTTTTGGTTTTTTTTTTTTTTTTCTAATTTGTTCAGGGGGGAAGGGGTTTTGTAACCTGAAATTTTTCCCTTTTTTCTTCTTCTGTTTAAAAATATATCAAATCATTCTATTATAGTGTTATTTAATATGTAAATTGTATTGCTATACATAAAATAAAGTATGGTTTTTGATGTATTCATTGGTGCTGAGCATTTCTGTGAAAATATGGCCAATAAAATTGTTACTAGTCTCCCTTAACAGATCACATTTATACCTGCCAACTCTTTATCTTCGTTTTCATGGTAATAAGATAAATGTTAAGAGTATCTTTACATAAGCAACAAACCAAAAAGAAATGTCTTTTCTGAGTTATTCCATCTTTAAAGAATGAAGAATGATAGCTTTACTACATATGGAATCAAACCTTATTCGCATTATGAACCACCTAAGTTATAGGCAGAATTACTATTTTTCAGCAGTCTATCAACTAGATTTATAGCAACTTCTCCCTCTTAATTATTTACTATGTTGGATAAAGGATGTATCCTGCCAAGACTATTGGAAAATCTATGAGATGTATGTAGAATCACTAAAATTGCTTCTACTTATAAGCAATTTTGACATTTCCGAACAGGGAGGAGTACACAGGTCTCAAACTTGGCAGCTTGGGCCCACCAGTCTCTGTGAACTTGCAGTAGGGCCAGGAGCTCAGTTCTTATTACGAGGGCCCCAATTTTCTTCCCACAGGGGTGAAGAGCTTACATTTCATTCTCCCTAAGTAACTGGGAATTTAAGAAACAATATTAATCTCATCTAGTCTACTGCTATCTCTGAGACCAATTACAGCAAAAAGAAATAATGAGTCTCTCTGATGATAAACCCTAGTCTTCCCCAAATTACACCCGCAGTTACTTAATTCTCTGTATCACGGAGCATGGCACAAACTGATGTCCCATAGATCATACATCCACAGATGTATGTTATTTGGCCCATAATTTTAACTATTTTTAAATTTTATTTTATTTGTTTGTTTAAATAGACTCTATACCCAACGTGGAATAGAGTCTATTGGAATGACCCAATGGTCACACTCACAACCCTGAGATCAAGAGTTGGATGCTCTACCAACTGAGCAAGCCAGGGGCCCCACGGCCCGTAATCTTAAAAATTCACATTAGCTACCTACCAACATCTTAAGAAATGGAAACTCTCACATTAAGATTCAGATTTCAAACTCCTTTCAAAAATGTGGGCAGTCTTAATACAGCATGTTCACATTCTCACATGGAACTAACAAGCTGGAGAGGGAGGCACAGTTGCCCCTTTTGATGCTGCTACTATCCAGTTCACCAGAGTCTCCCCAACCTCTCCCATAACCTATGCCTGTCAGCCCTGTCAGCCATTTAAATAACCTGCCTGGATTCTATAAGCAGTTGCACAAGAATTTTGAGATCATCTTCCATCACTAAAATCCTAAGAAGTCAGCATGAGGAAAGGAAGCTTCCACATTCCTAATTACCTCTAAGTCCACCCAAGATGGCTCTGTGCAGAAGCAGTTATAACTGCTCAAAATAATTAAATTAATTCTCTACTGCCTGATTCTTACTGTCCAGAATAGAACTATATACAAGGAAGCCTCATTTCTACTACCAAGAATGGGGCAAAGAAACGAGTGCAGAAAGCTACTGCAAAAACTCCCATTTCTAACAGGTAACATTCAGATTGTTAAGAACTACAAGATTTAGCAACAAGTTGCTAGGAACTGTACCTAGATTCAGAGACAGGATTAAGGACATTGGTTTTAATATTTATGACTGTGTTGGTAAGAGAGCATAAAGGCACTAGCAAATAACTAGAAGCTGGGAAGTGGCAAGGGAAAAATGGCTTTTGTGATCATGAAGTTCGGCAAGACAAATAATCAGAAAAGAAAGATAATTAGACCAGCAGTTTATCTGAACCTAACAATAACACTATGTTGCTCGCAAATTGAAAAATAGGAAATTAACTTTATCTGATTTATGGTAATTTGAAAAACATTCGACTTCAACAGTTAAATGGCCTATAAACTAATTATCTTCCATCCCTTCCCCACATTCTGCTTATGCAGGGCATAAAGTCAGGCTTTGTGGCAAGCACCAGCGGGCCTTTCAAAGCTTAGGCGAACATTCTAAATTATAGATAAATTTAGCATTCTGTTAGAATTCATCCCAAAAGCATTTGCTTAATGTCTATCACAGGGCACATGTTAGTTACACCCTGTACAGAATGTAAAGTTGTTGGCAGAGGCATTTCAAGTCAGATGAGGCAAAAGTTACAACTTAATCCTAAAAACTCATTCTTCAGTTCACTCAAAAATTCTTATTTAGCTCTGTCTTAGAGATGGAGTACAAAAGACAGTTGTGCAACACTGTTAGCAAAGAAGTAAAATCTGTAACCATAGGCTCCCTAACTTCTACACTGCTCACACAACTCTATTTTTTTTAAAGATTTTATTTATTTATTTATTTGACAGACAAAGATTACAAGTAGGCAGAGAGGCAAACAGAGAGAGTGGAAGGGAAGCAGGTTCCCTGCTGAGCAGAGAGCCTGATGTGGGGCTCGATCCCAGGACCCTGGGATCATGACCTGAGCCGAAGGCAGAGGCTTTAACCCACTGAGTCACCTAGGCGCCCCCACACAACTCTATTTTATATTAAATTTGCCTCTGGAACTTAGAAAGCATTTTCCCACAGGGGGAAAAAAAATGTTAAAGAATAAGGACTACCAAAAAAAAAAAAAAAAGAGTAAGGACTACAGGGCGCCTGGATGGCTCAGGCGGTTAAAGGTCTGCCTTTGGCTCAGGTCATGATCCCAGAGCCCTGGAATCAGGATTCAGTCCCTGCATCAGACTCCCTTGCTCATCAAGGCATCTGCTTCTCCCTCTCCCTCTGCCTGCTGCTCCCCCTGCTTGTGTGCTCTATGTCAAATGAATAAATTAAATTTTAAAAAAAGAATAAGGACTACAATCCAAACAGCCAAGGGTCCAGTCAAGTTCGCCACTGACTGACAGTCATTTGGGGCAAGTTGCTTGACTTCTCTAAATGCCATTTTCCTCAATTGTAAAACAGAGAAATCAATGTTTACCTCCCAGGGACTGCTGTAAGGAGTGAATGAGATGCTTGCAAAAACTCTTGGGACAGTCAACTAATATTAACCATTATAATGATACTATCACCTAGCTTTATTTTTCTTAATTGCTCAGCTGACCTTTTGTCAATCATGAAACACAAAGTCAACAACGTGAGCATACCCATTTAGATAGTAACACTGAAAAACTTCCTTCACTGATGAGGAAGCTCACCTTATCAAAGTGGATACAAGGGAGGTAGATGGAGATGAAGGTGAGCAATGGAAGTAGCCCATGTATCCTACAACCCAAAAACAAAAATGCCAGAAGCTGGGAATGAATGCATATACACAGTGTCCCATATGTTGACTATTTCTCTACTCGTGGTTTAAATCTCTCAGTGCATTCTAAGAACTTGTTTTTAGAAGAAGCTCCATAGTTTGAGAAAAGTCAAACATATTTGTTAATGTCAAACCCTAAGTGCAGAATACTGCGTAGCATTGTGATAAATTACAAACATTTCTACACTAGCTACAATGCTCTATCTCAACTCCCAAACTCTATAAACTAATATGAATGGTGATAATTCCTTTTCCCTGGGCCAATTTTTATCCTTTATAGCTCTCACTACTTTCAGTATATCACCTCTCGTTATCAACCACCATCTTGCCTCACCCTAGGCCAGAGTTGGCCTCTTTAGCCACTCAGTAATCTACTGTGAAGAAATAGCCATATATTAGAGACTTTTCCTGGTTTTGTAACAGATTCTTAGAGCCTATCAAGTATTATTTCAGAATATCACCCTACATAAATAAGATCATTTGTTTCCTCTGCCAAAACTTTGTTGATTATTGAGGGAAGAAACAATCAGGATGAATTATGACTATTTAATACTACAAATTTTGGTACCTTAACAATACGTTATAATATATAATCTGATTGGTGTGCATGGTCGGTGCAGTAGGTTAAGCAACCAACTCTTGGTTTCCTCTGGGGTCATGATCTCAGAATCGTGAAATCAAGCCCCGCATTGGGTATGAGACATGTTTCATGGAAAGCTGCACATTAATCATGTGAACTTAAGCTCAACTTACTGATATTCATTATTTATTAAGACACCTCTTGTTGAAAGGAAATTCTCACATTGCTTAAGACTATTCGAACTGGGGGCACCTGGGTAACTTAGTTGGTAAAGAATACAGCTCTTAATCTTGGGGTTGTAAGTTTGAACCCCACATTGGTAATCAAGAGATTACTTGAAAAATAAGTATCTTAAAAAAAAGGAGGGGAAGAGGGGTGCCTGGGTACCTCAGTCAGTTGAGCCTCCAATTCTTGGTTTCAGCTTGGGTTGTGATCTCAGGGTCTTGAGATTGAGCCCTGTGTAGGGCTCTAGGCAGAGCATGGAGCCTGCTTAGGAACCTCTCTCCCTCTCCCTGTCATCCCCTGCTCCCCATTCATGCGCTCTAAAATAAAATTATAAAAAGAAAGAATGTTTGAACCGAATTTTTTTGCCAGAACACCTGAACAGGTGGTCCGGGATTCTTTATTTTTAAGCTTTCATGATAGCAATAATCAAATATTCTCCACTAGAAAAAAGAAAATCCAATTTGCCTCCTTGCCTTTATATTTTAAATACCTCATGCAGGTGTACGCATGTGAGCATCCAGGCCGTAGTTCCAAAACCATCCCTTGGCTCTTAAAAATTATCTCTCAGTTTTTTAAAAATGATGGAGAATTTTGCTACTTTCAAAAATAATTTGGGCCTAATTATCCCCTAAAATTCTAAGAAGTACTTAAGAAAACATAAAATGCTATAGCCTCTGACCCCACCACCATCTTCCTCAAGAGCTCCCCTTTTGATAGATGTAAAATATCTCTGGGTTAGATTCACAGGTAACCCATATCTCTAAAGAAGGGTATACATCAGAGCAAGTGAGTTATGGCTGCTTGGCTGGCAGTAGCTGTAATCTATTTTTCCTATCCCTATCATATTCTCTATTTATAAAACATGAACACTGTGGCAAGCATAGTTTTGTTTATTGCAAGGAGAGTCCAAATAAAAATACAGTCTCTAGAACTTTATGGTATACTATAACACCTTCTCTGATAACCGTGTTTACAATTAAAAAAAAAAAAACCTTAAAGGACTTAGGGATGCCTTATCCCAATAATTTAGGCAAAAGTAAACTAAAATCTTATCAATGTCCCAAGATCTGTAACTCATGATCTTTAACTTTACCTCCCTCCTGTTACAAAAGAAAAGGTGTCCTTGCTCCTATCTAAGACAGCCCTTCCATCTTCCATGACTTGTAAATGGCCCATCCTTGTCCTCTCAAGGACTTCATTTCTGCATCAGCTTTCCTATCAACTTGGGTCAAGTGATACCTTGCTTTCTCTACTGAATCATTCATTTTGGCATACAAATACACTCTCCTATCACCACCTTAGAAAAACCTTTCTTGATGCCAAGAATCCTTTGACTAGCATCTCATTTGGTATGTCTCTCTGATTATAGAACTCCTTGAGAGTTGTCTGTAGTGACAAGATCCATTCCTTTCTTCCATTCTCTCAACCTGTATAAACTGGGATTCAAGCAGAAGCATCCCACAACTCTAAATTCTCCAAATACTCCAAATACCTTGTTTTTTCTCCTCAACACCACTAATTTTTTAGCAACCGACCACACCACTTTCTTCTTTCAGCACTCAACAAATATTTACATAGCACTCACTATGCATCAGGAGAGTAAGAATTACAGCAGACTTACCATAAACCATTCAAGCCATAAAACAATGGAGTGACATATTTGAAGTCATGGAAGAAAAAAAATCTGTCGACTCCAAATTCTATATCTAGTAAATAAGCTATTCTTTCGAAGAGAGCAAGATGGCAGAGGAGTAGGAAACTGACATAAGATCAGGTCCCAGGAATTCAGCTAGATAGATATCAAACCATTCTGAACACCTACAAACTCAACAGGAGATAGTAGAGGAAAAGAGTAGCAACTCTAGGAACAAAAATCGTCCACTTTCTGGAAGGTAGGATGTGCAGAGAAGCGAATCCGAAGGATGGGAGGATAGATAGACAGCAGGGAAAGGGGCCAGCTCCCGCCAAGTGGTAGAGCGGCAGAGCACAAAAACAGAACTTTTAGAAGTTTGCTCCACTGAGGGACATCGCTCCAGAGGCTAAGCAGGGGTGGAGCCTGTGCGGGGACAGTATGGTGTCAGGACCCGCAGGATCACAGAAAGATGGGGGTATCTATGTGGCAGAGCTCCCAGGTATCCGAGTGGGGAAGCCGGCTGCAGAGACAGAGCCAAGGTGGGGGCTCTCAGCTTGGGGTTACTTTAAACCATGATCCAAGGCACAGTTGGACCACTACTCTTTGAACAGGGACCCCATGAGTGGCAGATCTGGAGAGACCCCCTCTTTCTTCTTCTGGAGGAATGGTGTGGGTGAGCGCAACAGGAATCTGCTGGGGTTTGGAGACTCCAAACAGGGCTGTACACCAGAGATAGAAATGCTCAGTCACAGAAAGGGTGAGCATGAAGTGCAGCTGAGCATGGAGTGCAGCTGAAGACCACAGAGATGGGAGGGATTGACTGCTTTAGTCTGAGGGTACACAGAGTAGTGGGGTCCCAAGCTCTCTCTCCTCCAGCCAGAGATTGGGAGGCCGCCATCTTCATTCCTGTCCTCCAGAGCTCTACAGAAAGCTCCAGAAAACAAAAGCTACTGAGAGCGAACCCGGGCACATTACTTAACCTGGCCCTGGCAAGGGCAGTGCAATTCCACCTTGGGCAAAGACTTTTGAGAATCACTGAAATGGGCCCCTCCTCCAGATCAGCAAGAATATCCAGCCAAGACCAAGTTCACCAATCAATGAGAACTGTAGATCTCCAGGGCTAGGGGAAAGCAACACATAGAATTCATGACTTTCTCCCCATGATCCTTTAGTTGTGCAAAGTTAAAGTTTTTTAATTTTATTTTTTCCTTATTGTATTTTTTTAACTTTTCCTCTTTCCTCTTTTAACATTAATTTTTATCTTATCAATAACTTTAAAAAAAAATCTTTCTAGGGGCGCCTGGGTGGCTCAGTGGGTTAAGCCTCTGCCTTCAGCTCAGGTCATGATCTCAGAGTCCTGGGATTGAGTCCTGCATTGGGCTCTGCTCAGCAGGGAGCCTGCTTCCCCACCTCCCCATCTGCCTCTCTGCCTACTTGTGATTTCTGTCAAATAAATAAAATTCTTTTTTTTTTTTTAAGATTTTATTTATTTACTTGACAGACAGAGATCACAAGTAGACAGAGAGGCAGGCAGAGAGAGAGAGGGAAGCAGGCTCCCCGCCGAGCAGAGAGCCCGATGCGGGACTCGATCTCAGGACCCTGAGATCATGACCCGAGCCGAAGGCAGCGGCTTAACCCACTGAGCCACCCAGGCACCCAAATAAATAAAATTCTTAAAAAAAAAAAACTTTCTAAATTTTCATCATTATAGTCAAATTTTATGCCTTCATTGTATTTAACCTTATTTTTTGTATACATATATGTTTTTTCTTTAAAATTTTAGAATATAGGGGCCCCTAAGTGGCTCAGTGGGTTAAGCCTCTGCCTTTGGCTCAGGTCATGGTCTCAGGGTCCTGGGATTGAGCCCCACATCAGGCTCTCTGCTTAGCAGGGAGCCTGCTTCCCTCTCTCTCTCTGTCCACCTCTATGCCTACTTGTGATCTCTCTCTCTCTCTCTTTGTCAAATAAATAAAATCTTTATAAAAAATAAAACAAAATTTTGGGATATAATTTCTTCTAATAGATTAAAATATACCCTAAATCTAGCTCCAGCCTGATCACATTCTCTCTCCTTTTTTTCCCTTCTTCCAACCAACTTATTTTATCAATTCCTTTTTTTAGAATCTATTTTATTTGTCATCTTTACAGTCATACTTCATCTCTTCACGATGTTTACTCTTATTTTTGCATATATAAGTTTTTCTTTCTTTAAAATTTGGGAAGCAGTTTCTTCCAAGATCAAAATCAAGCATGTGGCTCTGCTCTATTCATCAGTCTAATATATATATATATTTTTTTCTTTTTTTCCCCTTTCCTTCTCTCCCCAGTTTTGGGTCTCATCTAATTTGGTTAGTATATATTTTTCTGGGGTTGTTGCTACCCTCTTAGTATTTTGTTCTCTCATTCATCTATTCTGACCTGGATAAAATGACAAGGCAGAAAAACTCAACACAAAAGAAAGAACAAGAGGCAGTACCGATGGCTAGGGACCTAATCAATACAGACACTGGTAATATGTCAGAACTAGAGTTCAGAATGACGATTATCAAGGTGCTAGCTGGGCTTGAAAAAGGCACTGAAGATATTAGAGAATCCCTTTCTGGGGAAATAAAAGAACTAAAATCTAACCAAGGTGAAATCAAAAATCTATTAATGAGGTGCAATCAAAAATGGAGGCTCTTACTGCTAGGATAAATGAAGCACAAGAGAGAATTAGTGATATAGAAGACCAAATGATAGAGAATAAAGAAGCTGAGCAAAAGAGAGACAAACAACTACTGGACCACAAGGGGAGAATTCGAGAGATAAGTGATACCATAAGATGAAACAATATTAGCATAATTGGGATCCCAGAAGAAAAAGAAAGAGAGGGGCAGAAGGTATATTGGAACAAATTATAGCAGAGAATTTCCATAATTTGGCAAAGGGAACAAGCATCAAAATCCAGGAGGCACAGAGAACCCCCCTCAAAACCAATAAAAATAGGTCAACACCCTGTCATCTAATAGTAAAACTCACAGTTCTTAGTGACAAAGAGAAAATCCTGAAAGCAGCTCAGGGACAAGAGGTCTATAACATACAATGGTATAAATATTAGATTGGCAACAGACCTATCCACAGAGACCTGGCAGGCCAGAAAGGATTGGCATGATATATTTAGAGCACTAAAAGAGAAAAATATGGAGCCAAGAATACTATATCCAGCTAGGCTGTCATTGAAAATAGAAGGAGAGATAAAAAGCTTCCAGGACAAACAAAAATTAAAAGAATTTGCAAACACCAAATCAGCCCTACAGGAAATATTGAAAGGGGTCCTCTAAGCAAAGAGAGAGCCTAAAAGGAACAGAGACAATATACAGTAACATTCACCTTACAGATAATACAGTGGCACTAAATTTATATCTTTCAATACTTACCCTGAATGTAAATGGGCTAAATGCCCCAATCAAAAGACACAGGGTACCAGAATGGATAAAAAAAAATAAGACCCATCAATGTGCTGTCTGCAAGAAACTCATTTTATTTAAGATTTATTTATCTGACAGAGAGAGATCACAAGTAGGCAGAGAGGGAGGCAGAGAGAGAGGGGGAAGCAGGCTCCCTGCTGAGCAGAGAGCCCGAAGTGGGGCTCGATCTGAGGATCCTGAGATCATGACCTGAGCCGAAGGCAGAAACTTAACCCACTGAGCCAGCCAGGTGCCCCAAGAAACTCATTTTAGACCCAAAGACACGTCCAGATTTAAAGTGAGGGGGTGGAAAACAATTTACCATGCTAATGAACATCAAAAGAAACCTGGGGTGGCAATCCTTCTATCCAATAAATTACATTTTAAGCCAAAGACTTTAATAAGAGATGAGGAAGGACACTATGTCATACTTAAAGGGTCTGTCCAACAAGAAGATCTAAAAATTTTAAATATCTATGCCCCTAACATGGGAGCAGACAATTATATAAGCCAACTAATAACAAAATCAAAGAAACACATCGACAATAATAGAATAATAATAGGGAGCTTTAACACCCCCCTCACTGAAATGGACAGATCATCTAAGCAAAACATCAACAAGGAAATAAAGGCTTTAAATGACACACTGGACCAGAAGGACGTCACAGATATATTTAGAACATTCCATCCCAAAACAACAGAGTACACATTCTTCTCTAGTGCACATGGAACATTCTCCAGAATAGATCATATCCTGGGTCACAAAGCAGGTCTCAATTGGTACCAAAAGACTGGGATCATTCCCTTCATATTTTCAGACCACAGTGCTCTGAAGCTAGAACTCAATCACAAGAGGAAAGTTGGAAAGAACTCAAATACATGGAGGCTAAAGACCATCCTACTAAAGAGTGAGTGGGTCAACCAGGAGATTAAAGAAGAATTGAAAAAATTCATTGGAACAAATGAAAATGAAAACATAACTCTTCAAAATCTTTGGGACACAGCAAAGGTTGTCCTGAGAGGAAAGTATATAGCGATACAAGACTTTTTCAAGAAACAAGAAAGGTCTCAAGTACACAGCCTAATCCTACACCTAAAGGAGCTGGAAAAAGAACAGCAAAGAAAGCCTAAACCCAGCAGGAGAAGAGAAATTATAAAGATCAGAGCAGAAATCAATGAAATAGAAACCAAAAGAACAGTACAACAAATCAATAAAACTAGGAGCTGGTTCATCACAAGAATTAATAAGATTGATAAACCCCTGGCCAGACTTACCAAAAAGGAAAGAGAAAGGACCCAAATTAATAAAATCGTGAATAAAAGAGGAGAGATCACAACCAACACCAAAGAAATACACACAATTATAAGAACATACTATGAGCAACTATGCACCAGCAAACTTGACAATCTGGGAGAAATGGATACATTCCTAGAGACAGAGACATACAAACTACCAAATTTGAACCAGGAAGAAATAGAAAACCTGAACCGACCCATACCAGTAAGGAGATTGAAGCAGTCATCAAAAATCTCCCAACCAATAAGAGCCCAGGGCCAGACGGCTTCCCAGGGAAATCCTACCAAACATTTGAAAAAGAATTAATAATTACTCTCCTGAAACTGCTCCAAAAACCAGAAATGGAAGGAAAACTTCCAAACTCATTTTATGAGGACAACATTACATTGATCCCAAAACCAGGCAAAGACCCCATCAAAAAGAAGAATTACAGACCAATATCCTTGATGAGCACGGATGCTAAAATTCTCACTAAAATACTAGCCAATAGGATCCAACAGTACATTAAAAGGATTATTTACCATGACCAAGTGGGATTTATTCCTGGGGTTCAAGGATGGTTCAACATCTGCCGATCAATCAATGTGATACAATACATTAATAAAAGAAAGAACAAGAACCATAAAATACTCTTAATAGATGCTGAAAAAGCATTTGACAAAGTAAAGGATCCTTTCTTGATCAAAGCTCTTCACAGTGTAGGGATAGAGGGTACACACCTCAATATCATAAAACCCATTTATGAAAAACCCACAGCGAATATAATTCTCAATGAGAAAAACTGACAATTTTTCCCCTAAGATCAGGAACACAGCAGGGATGTCCACTATCACCACTGCTATTCAACATAGTACTAGAAGTCCTAGCCTCAACAATCAGACAACAAAAAGAAATAAAATGCATCCGAATCAGCAAAGAAGTCAAACTCTCACTCTTTGCAGATGATATTATACTTTATGTGGAAAATCCAAAGGACTCCACTCCAAAACTGACAGAACTCATACAGGAATTCAGTTAAGTGTCAGGATATAAAACCAATGCTCAGAAATCAGTTGCATTTCTATACACCAACAGCAAGACAGAAGAAAGAGAAATTAAGGAGTTGATCCCAGTTACAATTGCACCCAAAAACCATAAGATACCTAGGAATAAACCTAACCAAAGAGAAAAAGAATCTGTACTCAAAAACTATAAGAAACTGAGGAAGACACAAAGAAATGGAAAAACGTTCCATGTGCATGGATTGGAAGAACAAATATTGTAAGAATGTCTATTCTACCTAAAACAATCTACACATTTAATGCAATCCCTACCAAAACACCATCAATTTTTTTTCAAATAAACGGAACAAATAATCCTAAAATTTATATGGAAGTAGAAAAGACCTTGAATAGCCAGAGGTATATTGAAAAAGAAAACCAAAGTTTGCAGCATCACAATTCCAGACTTCAAGCTCTATTACAAAGCTGTAATCATCAAGACAGCATAGTACTGGCACAAAAACAGACACATAGATCAATGGAACAAAATAGCCCAAAAATAGACCCTCAACTCTATGGTCAACTAATCTTCGACAATACAGGAAAGAATGTCCAATAGAAAAAAGACAGTCTCTTCAACAAATGGTGTTGGGAAAATTGGACATCCCCATGCAGAAGAATGAAACTGGGCAATTTCCTTACACCACACACAGAAATAGACTCAAAATTGATGAAAGACCTCAGTGTGAGACAGGAATGTATCAAAATCCTTAAGAAGAACACAGGCAGCAACCTCTTCGACCTCACCCACAGCAACTTCTTCCTAGAAACATCGCCAAAAGCAAGGAAGCAAGGGCAAAAATGAGCGAAAAATGAGTGGGCATCAGTGAAATACAAAGCAAAAGGACAATGAGATACCAACTTATACCAGTCAGAATGGCTAAAATTAACAAGTCAGGAAATGACAGATGTAGGTGAGGATGCAGAGAAAGTCACTGTTGGTGGGAATGCAAGCTGGTGCAGCCACTCTGGAAAACAGTATGGAGGTTTCTCAAAAAGTTGAAAATAGAACTACTCTACAACCCAGCAATCACAATATTGGGTATTTACCCTAAAGATACAAATGTATTGATCCGAAGGGGCATGTGCACCCAAATGTTTGTAGCAGCAATGTCCACTGTAGCCAAACTATGGAAAGAACCTAGATGTCCATCGACAGATGAATGGATAAAGATATGGTATATATATATATATATAGATATATATATATATATATACATACATACACACACACATATATACACATACATACATATATATAATGGAATACTATGGAGCCATAAAAAATTAAATCTTGCCATTTGCAATGACATGGATGGAACCAATGGGTATTATGCTAAGTGAAATAAGTCAATCAGAGAAAGACAATTATCATATGAACTCTCTGATATAAGGAATTTGAGAGGCAGGGCGGGGGATTGTGGGGGAAAGGGAGGGAAGAAATGACACAAGATGGAACTGGGGAGGGAAACAAACCATAAGAGACTCTTAATCTCAGGGAACAAACTGAGAGTTGCTGGGGGTGGGGGAGGCGGGATAGTGTGGCTGGGATGTGGACATTGGGGAGGGTATGTGCTATGGTGAGTGCTGTGAATTGTATAAGACTGATGATTCACAGACCTGTACCCCTGAAGCAATAATACATTATATGTTAATTTTTTTAAGAAGGTGGTCTACTTACAATGAGGATGGAAATTCTATATGGATATATTTATGTATAGCAAAGTGTGTAGAGAAATAAATACAAAAATATCTATAAAATAAATATAAAATATATAAATATACAAAATAAATATACAAAATAAAGAGAATTTTTTCCCCACAGGACTTTCCATGAAATTGCATAAGTATTCTCAACAGAGTATATTTAAATGATCAATGAAAACAAAAATGGTGGTCTTAAAAGGAATTTGAAAGCATTCATAGCTGTCAGAAATTCATTTGAGCCATAAAATTATATAGCTTTGGGAAATAAGTAAAATTGGGACACAGGACATAAATGAATGTTCCATTACTAATCTCCCAAATAATCTTTTTCAGGAAACTTGTCTCATACAATCACACAAATAGATAAAAAGTTCATGGGCAAAACAAAATTATAACAAAACTACTCAAGAAAATCTTGATTTGGGGGCACCTGGGTGGCTCAGTGGGTTAAAGCCTCTGCCTTCTGCTCAGGTCATGGTCTCAGGGTCCTGGGATTGAGCCCCACACTGGGCTCTCTGCTCAACAGGAAGCCTGCACCCTCCTCTCTCTCTCTGCCTGCTTGACTACTTGTAATCTCTGTCTATCAAGTAAATAAATAAATTAAAGAAAATCTTGATTTCAACAGTGCCAAAATACTTCCAAATTGTGTCTATGTTGAATTACCTCTCTATCAAGAACTCCTACATGTTAAGTAGATACAATGCAAAAAAAATACCATATAAGTAATTACTTAATCTTATTTCTCTGAGTCCTAAGTTCTCTGACAGCAATTTGAAATATCACAAAACACATCCACAGGATTTTATTGTCACCCTCAAATGTAAACATTACAGTGTAGATTCAGAAAGGATAACTTTCTACTAGATTTTGTATTCATATAGTAATCCACATGCAAAAAATCATGCCATGAGTTAGTAAGTCATACATGAATGTAGTTCTACAAAGCATGCTTAGCATACCATTTTTAAATTCTATCACACAATATAGAAAGTCAAATTTCTAAAACTGAAAAAGAGCTACTGAGGCCACGGGTTACAATGATGGACACATACGTTACAAGTACAGCACATGAGGTTCCTGAGTCATAACTTGCAGTGTCTTCCTAGCTTTGCCCCGGACCCCTTTCCAAACTTCACATTTTTCTTTTACTACTCAGTACTATTGTGGCTGCCCTAGATCTTTTTTTTTTTAACAATCCTATTAAACAGAATAGGAGGGGATACTCTTCTAGGTACTGAAGGTACAACAGTCAGTAAGATGAACTGGGTTCCTGCCCTCATGAAATTTATATTCTAGTGGGAGAGGAAGACAACAAACATGTAAGCATATTGACCAGATACACACACACACACACACACACACACACACACACACACACACACAAATTTGTATCAGGTAGAGGTAAGAACTATTAAAAAAAAATAAAAGAGGGCACCTGGGTGGCTCAGTGGGTTAAAGCCTCTGCCTTCAGCTCAGGTCATGATCTCAGGGTCTTGGGATCGAGCCCCACATCATGTTCTCTGCTCAGCGGGGAGCCTGCTTCCCCCTCTCTCTCTGCCTGCTGCTCTGCCTACTTGTGATCTCTCTTTGTCAAATAATTAAATATTTTTTTTAATTTTTTAAAAGATTTTATTTAATTATTTGACAGACAGAGATCACAAGTAGGCAGAGAGGCAGGCAGAGAGAGAGGAAGGGAAGCAGGCTCCCTGCTGAGCAGAGAGCCCGATGTGGGGCTCGATCCCAGGACCCTGGGATCATGACCTGAGCTGAAGGCAGAGGCTTTAACCCACTGAGCCACCCAGGAGCCCCCCAAATAAAATATTTTTTAAAAAATAAAAGACAAGGTAAGAGGACAGAGAATGATGGCAAAAGGGATTATTTTTGACAAAGTGGGCAAAAAAAGAATTCTCTTGGTGAGTGACACTCACAGAACCTATAAAGCTCTGTGTAAGATGTTCCAGGTAGAATGAACACATCTTGACACAGGGCTGAGCTTGGTGTGCAAAAGCAAGAACAAAGCAAATAAGGGGGAACCTGGAAAGAAGGAAGTCAGAGAGGTAGGCAATGCCTGATCAAGCAGAAACTTCAAGTGTGTGCAAAGAAGTCTGGATTTTACTCTAAGGGCAATAGAAAGGCACTTTAGGATTTGAGGAAGGGAGTTACAAGTTCTCATTAATGTTTTGGGGAAAAAAAATCAGACTGTAGAGAAGACTGTAGAAAGGGAAAATGTAGAAAATGTAAAACTAATGAAGAGGCACTCATACATTTCTTCAGTACTTGCATTTTTGGACCCAAAACAGGCAGCACATGGTAACTATAGCAAAGCTCTCCTAAAACTTAAGGTTACTCTTCAAGAACGAACTTAAGAAGGATCAAAATGCCAAGAATGGGAACAGATTTCCATAGATGATACTCAAAAGTCTGATGGTGGACATGAAATTGAAGATTTCCAGAAAGATCCCAAAATGTATTTAAGATAACTAGTATAACCTCAAACAAGTGTGATTGGACTATACCATAACTAAAATACTTAAGCCAATCAATCTTGTATGTTATGGAAAAACAAAACAAGAAATGAGCACCTGGGTGGCTCAGTCAATTAAGCATCTCCCTTTGGCTCGGTCATGATCTCAGGGTCCTGAGATGGGAGCCCCGCGTCAGGCTCCCTGCTCAGTGGGGAGTCTTCTTCTCCCTCTCCCTCTCCCCCTCCCCCTGCTCGTGTGAGCTCTCTCTCTCTCTCCCCCTCTCAAATAAATAAATAAATAAAATTTTTAAAAATTTTTAAAAATTTTATTTATTTATTTGACAGAGAGAGAGATCACAAGTAGGCAGAGAGGCAGGCAGAGAGAGAGGAGGAAGCAGGCTCCCCTGCTGAGCAAAGAGCCGGATGTGGGGCTCGATCCCAGGACCCTGAGATCATGACCTGAGCTGAAGGCAGAGGGTTAACCCACTGAGCCACCCAGGTGCCCCAATAAATAAAATTTTTTAAATGAGCTAAAAAATTAGGGTGGTATACATTGAAGGTTGTAAACCATCGGTCAGCTGTTGTAGTTTTTGGTTGTTTTTTATTTGAAATAGTTGCTAACACTGAAAAACCAGAAGATTTCACATGAAATCTAAATGTCTATCTTCCCTTGAAAAATTAGAAGCTCTGGCAACTCTGTATCCTTGCAAGGCAATAATGTGCAGCAACTACATTGTTATAAAATTTTAGTAGAAACTTCCCTAAAATAAATAGATAAATTCTTTTCCATCTGTTTTTGAGTAACATGGGACTTTTTAATGTTGCTTTAAAAAAAAAAAAAAAAGATCCTGGGGCACCTGGGTGGCTCAATCTGTTAGGCAGCTGCCTTTGGCTCAAGTCATGATGCTAGGGTCCTGAAATCGAGCCCCACTCAGTGGGGAGTCTGCTTCTCTCTCTCCCTCCGCTGCTGCCCCCACTTGTGCTTTCCCTCTCTCCCTCTCTCAGATAAATATTTTTAAAAAATAAAATAAGGGGCACCTGGGTAGCACAGTGGGTTAAGGCCTCTGCCTTCGGCTCAGGTCTGATCCAAGGGTCCTGGGATCGAGCCCCGCATCAGGATCTCTGATCAGCAGGAAGGCTGCTTCTCCCTCTCTCTCTCTGCCTGCCTCTCTGCCTACTTGTGATCTCTGTCTGTCAAATAAATAAATAAAATCTTAAAAAAAATTTTTTTAAATAAAATAAAAATAATTTTAAAAAATTATCCTTGTCAACTTCAATATATTTGACAAGCATTTATCAAGGCCCTACTAGGAACCAATACCTGCTAATAGGAGTTTGGAGTCTAGGAAAATAACTCCAAGGGCATAAGTACTCTTTACAGTGACATCATCTCTCTTGAAGAGCCTACTAAACATTAATTCTACTAACTCAAAAGGCAAATGCTAATTCCAAGATGTGAGGTTTTACAAAGTCCAGCTTCTCCCAGTAGGCTGCCCTGAACCTCCATACTGCTGTGGCTGAGAGGCACTTCCCCCTGACTCCCTGAGCGCAAGGCTACCAAGGTTCTGGAAGTATATCAGCTGCCACCTATGCCATAACCCACTATTTGAAAATAGACTCAAGTCATATCACTAAATACAGAAACAAAAGTCAATCAAATAAGTCCTCTCAAAAGAATTTGTTACTTCATATAAACCTGCAATATAACATTTTTTTAAAAAAAGAAACCATATTTTTTCCTTTTCTAAGCAGCCTGACAAGACAGATGAGACTAATTAGGTCTACTTTAAGTCCTTTTGATTCTTTTCACCAATCACCATATCAACATAATCATATGCCAGAGATAGTTGTGCTCCACAAATTTATAGAACATGCCATCTATTCAAAGAGCTGAGACCACGAGAAGAGAACAAAGTATGATCTGCCAAGCTTTTCCTTTCTCTTATAAATACTATAAGAAACATTTAGTACCCCCACAAGCAACAAGCTAATGTGAATTAAATACTTATATGTAAAAATAGGTACAGTAAAATAAAATGCAATCTCAAATGTACATTCAGGGATATCTATGCCAGCTTTTGGAATGGACTAATATAGAACACATTTCCTCATGAAAATAGGCTTTATTTATATTTTAACATTTCAAGACATTAAATATGTAATAGTTTTCCCAATGGCATATGGTTTGAATTGATATTGGTAAATAATTGTACATAAAAAAAAAAACTACGCTGAATTAAATGTTGGTAAAAATGACAAAATAAAACACAGGCAATATAAGCCATTGCACAGGTGTATGCCATATTACCAGTTGAAAAAAAATCTTGCAATTACAAGCCTACACTATTTATTTCACTTGTGTGTAATTACATCTTACACATGTTTGTTTAGTAGTATCAATCCAAGACATCATTTTGAGAATATAATTAACTGGATGGTAGAACAGAATGTGTGTGTATTTTACTATTTTTGTGTTTCTGTATTTCAAACAAGTTGGTCTTTGTTAGCTGTGTTTAACTGCCATCTAGAGTTAAAATGAATCCATTTCTTTTCCCTTCTACTTTTCTTCAAAATTTTAGGCATATAAGCCAACACATTTAATCTATTTCATATCAAACAAGTACTCTTCAGACAACAAAATTGTAAAGAACTTTATACAATTTTTCAAAGTACCATTAATATTTCCACCAGCTGCAAATATTTTAGGTTGACTAAAACTTGAAGCTCACATTTAATTTAGTTTAAACATTTTTTGAATGTATAACCTAGGAATTAACCCAATACACATTTGGACTTAGGGAACTACACTAAAAACTTGAAGAAAATTAATCTACTATCTTTCTCTGTGCCTTCCTACTTGTATTTTTTTCAGAGCCCAAGGAAAGCAGACCCATATATAAGGATATTCAGGAATTTTTTCATGTTGTTAACCTCTGGAAAATATGATTATAAAAATCAGCTAAATCCCAAGTGTATATTTAACTAAGGTTTTCAATATTCTTAAGTTAAAAGTAACGTCCATATTTGAATTTGAGGTTTGTAAGAACAAACCATCAATATAATCAACTCAGCTTTCAATTTAATAAAGTCTGAAAAGCCATACCAAAGGGATACTTAAGAGAAAAAGAAAAAGGTTTCAAAGTAAGATCTGATGTCTAGAAAAGAAGAAAGGTATTCATATGAAATGTTCAAAAAACTAGATAAAATATTGTTTCATGCTGTTTTCATATAAATGATGGATATGGGCAATTTTTAAAAAATTATCTGTCCCAAATGCATTAATCCAGAATGGCCTTTTATAACAATATCTTCACGTATCATTAGATCTTGAAGCAAAGAAGTTGCAATGTGGAAAATCTCCAACCCTTGTTCTTTCAAAAGACAGGTTTTCAAGTGGATGCATACAGCAAACAGTAATGATGGAAAAACAGGCTGGCACAAAGAGCCTCCAATTTTTTTAGTAAACGCAATTGCAGAGTATCACAAAAAGATGGGAATTGCAGAATACAATGTTCTAAGTAGTCAAGTATGCATTAAGAAGTTATTAATTGGGGCGCCTGGGTGGCTCAGTGGGTCAAGCCTCTGCCTTCGGCTCAGGTCATGATCTCAGAGTCCTGGGATCGAGCCCCGCATCCGGCTGTCTGCTCAGCAGGGAGCATGCTTTCCCCACCCACCCTCCCACCCCTATCTGTCTCTCTGCCTACTTGTGATCTCTCTCTGTCAAAGAAATAATAAAATCTTTTTTTAAAAAAAAGTTCTTAATTACTTACTCAGTAGTCGACTGATAAAGTTGTTACAGGATCCTAGGAGCAAAAAGGGGTGATAACATGGAGAAAATAAACAGGCAGCAGGTCTATGAAACAGAAAATCCTTACTTTAAGAAAAGCCTGAGCTAAAGAGTTAGAGAGAGACTAATTTGTAAATTGAGAGCTGGTGGGAAATCCAGGAACCAGGATTAAAAAAAAAAGAAGGAAGGAAAGAAAGAAAGAAAGAAAGAAAGAAAGAAAGAAAGAAAGAAAGAAAGAAAGAAAGAAAGAAAAAAAGAAAGAAAAAAAGAAAGAAAGAAAGCCTTTTACATTATACACAGCTAGAAGGGTATCAGTTTAAGACAAAAGGATTGTGTGAGCTTTAAATTACTGAAATTTAGAAAGGAGGAAATATATATATTTACTATGTATACAACGTACAAATGATTTGCTAAGAATTATCATTTTTGCTTTCAATTTTTAAAGTTCTAATGCGTTCTCAAGTGAATTTTAGAACTAGTGAGGTTTTTAATTTGCTCTCCCAAGAAAGAAAAAGCTTATGCAAATTCTTACTGGAAATCTCAAGGAATAAGCATAGTTTTATCAGCAGTCTTGTTTTCTCAGCTAAGAATGTCTATAATGCAGGCACCAGCTGTGATAATGATTTCTCTATTGCTGAGTTTTATCTGATTGGACCTAGACTGATAGCTGATTCATTGGCAAAAGATCCTAAAGAAGTATCTGGTTGTAAATTCTCTTTGGTCAAAACCCATCCAGGGCCAATTTAAAGCATTTTAGAGATATTATGAGTAGAGAATATTTTTCCATAGTGATATGGACAATCTATAACTATAGAAAAAGATAAAAGTCTAAAGACTATTTCAAAGTGAAGAAAAGCAGAAATACACGCAATTGCACCCACTTTGCCACATTTCATCTGGGATATCCTGAAACAAGGAGGAAAAAAATAACCAACTCCATTTCAGCCATGAGTTCTTCATTTTCTTATTATTTGTCTACCCAGAACATACCTAAATGAAGTCTAAAAAGAAGGCCTCTGTATAACCCATAACAGAGTTTACTGTTAGTAGTCTGAAGTCTTTGATATTGTCAAAGATCCTGGGATTCTTTTGTTTCTTACTCTTTAAAGCTTGTCCTTCCTTTTTCACCCTCAAGCCTTTCTATTCTTTACCTACCAGTCTCACCTTCTCCAATACTTCCTTCACATTATTACTGCCAAACTTTTGTTTTCTGAGTCTCTGACACTAGAAATGAAATCTTCAAAATTGGGGGAAATAAGGAGAAAACATTCTTCTCAATGCTTCCTCTCCACTGGCCCTCACCCCAAACATACCTTTATGCACACACTTCTGCACAGACACATACCTCCTAGAAGACTTCGCAGTCTGTCTTGCCACCTGATACACCCAATTAGAAAAGTTGACCTCCAAACTCCACCCAGTTTTCCAAATTCACCTCAGCCTTCCAAATGTCACCTAGACTATTTCAGCTCTTGGTGCCCTCTCCTTTCTTCTCTAGCACCCTCATAATCTGCAGGACACTTTTTAGCCACAAGTTCTTAATATACTCTATATAATTACATAAAATACTAACATCAAACAAGCCAAGGCTCATTTACTTACAGTGTGATCCTAAATCATGTCTCTAAGCCTGTTTTCTTAGCTATAAAAATGGGGACAGTACATAAACTAGCAAGCAATGTTGTCTTACTCACAGGGTTGTTAGGATTAGCTGAGGTAAATCAAATACAGCACCTAACACGGAATGAGCACTTCACGAATATTAGTCATTTTTATGTTGTCAGCCAAAATCCTCTAGCTTTTTTTTTTAATTCTTTTTTAAAATTTTATTTATTTATTCAATACAGAGAGAGATCACAAGTAGGCAGAGAGGCAGCAGAGAGAGAGGGGGAAGCAGGCTCCCCACTGAGCAGAGAGCCCGATGTGGGGCTCGATCCCAGGACCCTGAGATTGTGACCTGAGCCAAAAGCAGAGGCTTAACCCACTGAGCCACCCAGGCCCTCCTCTAGCTTTTTGTATATACCTTAAGAGCCTTCTAGGCTCCTGAGGGTAGGGGCTACACCTTAGAAATATTTAATAAACATATCTTTAAAGAATTTATGACAAAAGAGCACAAGGCTTTGTAAATAATGAGGCTTAGGGGACAATTTTAGCATGCTGGTGGACAGAACTATGCCAGGGTTAGGAAATATTAACTTCACTGCACACTTACAGAATCCCCCATTATGAGCCAGGCATTACTCAGTAGGTTCTAATAATCTGCATGGTAGACCACGAATATCTCACTCCAGGAAGTACCCAATTACCTAATAAATAGAGAAGCCATATATTGACAGACTGTGCAATTGCCAGAGACGCTTCTTCTCCAGTCAAGTGTCTCAAGGATCAGATGGGGGCTGTCATGAAGACGGGAGCTATGACGGCAGATTTTTAAGTAGAAAGTACTTTTGGGGATGCTATAAGATATATTATCACAGTCTGTCTAGACAACCTCTAAGTGTCTGTGAGGTATTCCCGATTACCATTCTCCTAAAAATTGCAAGAAAATTCCAAGGTATTCCTTCATTCACTCCTAGGGCAGACAATGACGAAAAGAAGACAGATTCAAAGCTTAAAGGGTTGGCTTGTCCCAAAAGTGTCACTATTCAAATAAAGCAGGGAGGGAAACAAAGTTTGTTTTAAATAATATACACATACACATACTAATGTGCAGCTTCTTTGTTCTCTATTTCAGGCAACCCATTACCAATTTAACAAAAATCCTTTTTTGTAAATTTACATAAGAGGTAAGAATGCTTTGTAACCATGCAAAAGTTCCATTTCGTTCCTAGAACACAAGGCTATTCAAAGGTCTGTTTTTCATCTTTACTAAGTAAGGCTGTGAAACAGCTAAATCAAACGTTCTATCAGCTGAAGACAGAAACTCTCAAATTATGGTATTTCCATCGGGGATTATTTCAAGACCATTTTAGTTCCTGAGGATACAGCAGCAGGTAATCAAAAATACTTGTTCTTAGGATGTCCAAATTCTAGTAGGAGTGCACTGATAAACACATAAACAAGTGATTGTAAAATGTGGGGAACACTGTGTTCTGGAGAAAAAACAAGAAGGAGGACAGAGATAAAAAATGGAGTTGCTATCTTATACTGAAGGTCCAGGGAACGCTGATTCTTCAAGGAAGTAGCCTTGAAAGATGAGGCACTAAGTCTATGTGGGTTTCTGGGCTTTTCCAAGCAATGGAACCATGAAATGCCTGTAGTCCCTAAGCAGGAGAGGAGTTTCATGTAGATATTCTGGGAGTTAAGAAATAAAAGACAGCTGGATTGGAGTCCTAGCACTTTGCCCTTTACCAACTCAGGTTAAGAAAGCAACTTGACCTCTCCTGAATCTCAGTTTCTACCTCTGAAATTTGGGATAGTGCTTCGTGTCTCACCAAGTTATTTCAAAGGGAAAAAAGGCTTAAGAATGCACTTGACAGCATTAAGAGATTATTCCCAAGTGTGTAACCTGAGGGCTGTGGGAAATTTCCTCAAGGCTCTACTGACTGCAAGCTCCAACCTAAATAAACAGCCAACCTCATTTGACGATGAGGACAAATGAGGACGATGGTACCTACATCACCAGGCGTTGTAGGTAAGAGCTAAGAAAATTCACCTAAACACGGCAACCCGCACGCAAACCCCTCAAAACATCCATGATCAGTATTACTGTCCCTCGTGCAGACAGGGGCTCCACTCCTCTGCTTTACACCTGACGAACAGGGGGAAGCTCTCTGAAGCAAAGACCTTTTTTTACTGATTCTGCAGACCATTCAAACACGCTGGAGTATTTTGAAGGATTTTTCCCCATTTCCATATTCTGTGACATTCTAGCTTCCCTCTCTAAAACATATTCAGGTTTCATCTTAAGAGACCTAGAAACTGAGCTACCATCAAACGTTTTCGTAAGGCTCAGGAAGGACCGCTTCGGTAATCTCTCCCCTGAGCGCAGCACCGTCACCTTTCGCGCCAGAGGCCCGCCTTTTATAGCAACGTGATCACGTCACCTCGTCGCGCGTGCGCAAAGACAGTGGCGTGACCACGCCCAGGCCTGTGCTGAGACCCAGCGTCCGCACGGTAGCGGACGCCTTTATGGAAAAGGTCCGAGTGGGACTAGGTGAGTGAAGTCCCACAGCGTTACGGGCGGCCAGTGGGTGCCTTGACTGTCTGAGAACAGCACAGGTGCTCGCAGGGCCGGTGGGGAGCATGTCGTTAAAGGGGGAAGAGCCGGGATGAGGAGGAAAGGTCGTGAGTCCTCTGAGTATAAGCAGGAAGTTGGAGTGGTTGCAGGGTTAAGAACTCAGAGCCCGCGGATCTTCGGTTCGAAAGGCAGAATTTATCTTAGGGTTTGTCTGGAGTGCTGATGGCGGGCGTTACGGAAAAGGAGTTACCGTGGACTAACTTTCCGAGATTTTCTTGACGCTGCATTCTAAAGGGGGAGGAAGGCGGCGACGATTGGTCCGTAGTGATCTTAGAGGATACGTGTCTGTAACTAGATCCTTGTGGCACGCTGGCGGGCGAGTGCTGTCCGCGGTGCTGAACGCGAGACATTGGTTTCTTTAGAAAGAACCCCGTTGAGGGCAGGCAGTGTTTCCCTGCTCTTGGCTGGGATCAGTGCTATATGCTTCCATGTATGTGCACTGAAGGAGCAGCTCAGTCTATCAACGCTGGACACTCAGAGATTAGCGACAGTGTGTAAATCATAAAATTTAGCAAACCCAGTGATTCGCTCCAGGAAAAAAATTTCATTCCTGTTTTTTCTCCCTTAGGACAGTCACCTTCAGCTTTTGCACGCAACCAGATGATTTGCCTTCGGGCTCTGAGCCTTCAAAGCACTTCACTTGATCTTTTATCTGTATTGGTCCAGGCCCTTCAGTCAAGGTGAGCTTGCTCATGTGCCATTAAAATGGGCTTTCCTAAACTCCCCAAATGGGAGTCCTGAGCGCCCAGGGTAAGGTGAAGAGACCAGTTGGGCTTTTCCCCGCAGTTATACATGAAAATACTTTCTTATTTGGAAAAGAGATGGTAGAACTGGGCAGTCTTCCAATAAAGGAAAGACCATGAGTTTCCAGTTGGTTCTTATAACTTGTTTGCCTTTCTATGTGTGTGTGCACATGCATAAGGGATGGTATTCCTGTGTTGAATTTTACAGAGTGGATTTTTTTTCTTTCTGTTGATTCAATAAAATGTTTACTAGTCTTAGTACCAGCTGCTTGTTTGTTTTCAATTCAGATTAAGGTTAAAGTGTGAGGAAGTAAGAGGAGGAAATGCAAAATCTGTTGAGTTTACCTGATTCATGGTGATTTTGGATGCGTCTGGCATATAAAAAACTGTGCATCGTAAATAAAAATGGTTTTAAATGCATTCTTTCATTTTGTACATCATTATATCTCAATTTTTATTTTTCTCTTCTGAGAGAACCAATGGGTTGAGGTAATAAAACAATCAACTGCTATGAAGCTGAGGACATTAAAGTAACTTTAAATATTTTTATTATTTAGCAGAAAGCTTATAAGGCAGCTTTGATTAAACATGACCTCCTTGTTTGCTCAAGAAATTCGCCTTTCTAAGAGACATGAAGAAATGTAAGTTTTTTAAAAGGCTTATCTAAATTAATAAATTATACTGGCTTTGTTAGTGGAAATATTGTGTGCAGAAGACTTAAGAAGTCTGAAGGTGTCATTTAAATTTTCTGACACTTGAGAGATTTTGGTGTTAAGGAATGTCACTGTCTCTTAAGAATAACAAAGATTACAAGGTATAATCACGTTCTTTTCTTACAATTCTTACTATTATCTGGTTAAATTCACACTTCTCACCTTTCTAGTTTCCTCACTGATATATATAATGGACTCTGTACACCTCTTACCCAGGGCAGGCTTCATGAGTATGTGACCTGTGTACTCACAGTTCCTGTACTTGGTTTAATGCTCTACTGTTGCTGTCTTGAAATTCCTAATAGTTTTTTAAAGGAGCCCCACATATTCAGTTTGCATTAGGCCTTGCAAATTATATAAGCAGTCCTGCACTTATACTTGATAATAACCTTCTCTGCCTCTTTCTGTGGGCTCTCATGTTTTCCTTTAATTAATTATCAGGCCCTCTTCCTTGGCTTTCTAAGATCTTTCCCTTATCAAAATGTTGAAATAACTCAATTTCAATGCTACCCTCAAGAACAGCCCTCTGAAACACAGCATTTCTTAATAACCTCCACAACTATCTGGAGAGTAGTTAGACTGCTATATATATATATATATATATATATATACCACATGTATTTTTTATCGTCTGACATTTTTTTAATCAATCATTTAAGAGGACCAAAAAACTTGTAAAATGAGCATTTGACCAATGAGAAATTTTTAAAATATATGTAACAAAGTAGCTTGAAAATTTACTTACAACTTTCTACATCTTCCTTCAATTACTGTTTCACCTTGTTGTGAGTATGCATACATACACACAGCCTCTCATTCATATATGGAACCATCATCTTTCTCTTGGAAAAAGAGGAAAAAAATATTTTTATTGCTTCTTCAAACATATGGAAGTTTAGCGCAATTCTAAATGTGTAACATGAGATTCAGGGGTATTGAAGTGTTAAGCAGAAGGTTTCGTATAGCAAGTTATATCAATGTATGTGTGTGGGGAGGTATATATAAGTATGTGTACAAAGGGATATGTATTACAGTTTGCATTTTCACCAAAAATTAAAACATGTTTTTAACACTCTAAAATAATTGCAAAGACCATAGAGGCTAAAAAAACAGAAGCATGTAGTTACAACAGATATGTTGATGAAAATAAGAATGATTTTACCCAGATTTAAGACTGACTGGACTATCTTAAGTTCCAGTGCCTTATTAATTGACATAGTAATTGGTTTTCAAAATAGGTTGAACTTGAAGTGAGGTATAATTAAATAAATTTTTTATGTTTGTCAAGCAAAAAATGTACCCTTTAAAAAAAAACTTTATATAATCTTTATTTTTTTCTAGAGTATCACAAAGATTAATGTTACTTCAACAAATGGAGAATAAATTTATAGATGAAAACAAGGGAAAGGCATCTCAGATGCAAGCAGCTGAGACTGCTTTTAAAAGGAACCTCAGTCTTTTAATGGTAAGTTTCCATGACTTGAGTATAGAGACTTTTTCCCCACCTTTGCAAAAAAAAAGATTTTAAGTGAATTTCATAATTTGATGTATATACTTTGTTTTGAGTAATAAATATAATTAATGAAGTACTATCTAGTTTTTAAACCCATGTTAGTTGGATACGTTGCAAATGGATTCCTTTTTAAATGGAAAAAAAAAGGAAGTTTGTTTAACCTAAGTGTTTTTAATCAACCAGAGGAACCAATGACCATAGAAGAAATTTAGAGGTCACCTTTGTGCAAGAAGTAATAAATACAAGATGTAGCTTTCCATCTTCCATCTTCTTTTACTTATAGGGAGATCCTAAAACCCCATGAACTACCTATAAGGTTTTTAGATCCAACTCAAAACTATTCAACATCATCAAAATAAGAAAAATTTGATTTTGCCCTACTAGGGCCACAGTCAGCACGTAGAATTCATATCTAAAATAACAGATTTCCCAGATCTCTCTTGATAGTGATGGAGGAGGTGGTCAAAGTATGTGATTGCGCAGGGCCCCACCATTTGGCCAATGTGCCCATTTGGAGTAAAATCATATGTGTAACATTTTTGGCTGCTTGCTATACTTTGCTTCCAGAATTGTATGGCTTCATCCATAATTAAAACCCTAAAGTTTGCTTCCATTCAAGCTTCCAAGAGATCCTATGACTAAAACATTTGGGAGTAAGGCTATATTATTTAAGTTATAAAGCAGTGTTTTCAGTTTTTTATTGTTAAATATTTTCATCGATAGGCATGATATAGTTATCTTATGTAGTCACTAGAGGATAAAGGAAGAGGAAAATTCAGTTATCTTCTCAGCTTCTGGCAGTTTGATCCACAGTAATTTAAGTCACAGCCATAGTGCTACCAAAGCATTCTATGTTGCCATATGTCTTACTTGCCCAATGGTGTTTGCAATATTTATTTTTAAATGGAAATATATAGGATAATCTGGAATTTGCTGTGAAAAGTCAGAAAAACTAAATTAGAAGGCTTGATGGCTTGATCGCTATTTACCTGCAACAAGTACAGGTACTATTTGGATTTTTTCAAGTAGCTTCCTTTTAGTGAGCAAGTATTTGGTGAATGCCCAGAAGGGCCTTACTACTGAGCTAGTTCTGAGCAGACAGTGGAGTTAACAAAATAACTCAGAGTTCTTTACATCAACTAGCTAACAGGCTTAACTGATGACATAAGGTTATCACACACAACTTAAGAGACCTTAGTTAATTGAACATTAAGTTATAGGGAATCCTTAGCACTTTAGGAGTATGTATTAAAAAAAATCATCGAAAACTAGAATGTTCTAACAAGTCTGAGAGGGGAAACTAAGCTGGAGCTGTGTTTGAATAGGAAGATGCAAGATATTCCATTGCATTCTTACAGAAGAACCACGACCAGAAGAATGAGTGGCCGTTTTAGTGTCCATGGGACCCTGAGCTAACTAGCTTGTGAAGTCACGGGAAACAAGGTTGGATATGTTTTGTGAGACCGACTGAAGAAGCTGAGACCTGATATGTAGGGATAATACAGTACTAAAAGTGTTTGAACAAATGAAAAATAGGGACTTATATAAGAAGCATATGGGTATTTAAGAAAGATTCATTTCCTATTTAGATGCAATGTAATTTGCAGAATGGAGAGATTAGATTTAAGGAGAATAGCTAAGAAATCATTGCCATATCTGGAAGGAAGATAATGAACCTAGTTTCATTGTCATTAGAAGGAAGTTTAGATGGTGTTTTAGCCCCCGATTATAAAAGTAATATATTCTTCTTTTTAATTTAAAAAAAAAATTTTTTTTTTTTTTATTTGACAGACAGAGATCACAAGTAGGCAGAGAGGCAGGCTTCCCGCCAAGCAGAGAGCCCGTTGCGGGGCTTGATCCTAGGACCCTGGGATCATGACCTGAGCCAAAGGCAGAGGCTTTAACCCACTGAGCCACCCTGGCGCCCCTAAAGTAATATATTCTTGCTGTAAAAAACTGGAAAGAGCCAAGAAGATGAAATGGCATACTTTCCAAATCATCCCACCCAGCTTGAAATTAATGTTTTTGTACATTTCCCTTTAGTGTTTTAATAGGCATTTACTGAGCTCTTATATTCCAGATACGGTGCTTGCTGTTAGACATGCAGTCTCTTCCCTGACTTTTTTTAAAACATATTTTGAATACTTGTATATGTATTTTTTTTTATCCTGCTTTCCCTCTTATTATTTTGTTTTAAACTTTGGAAATAATTTTAAGGGCTCTACCATAGAGGTTATCATGAAAATGACCTAAATAGGACTTAATCACAGAATTTTCAGGTGGGAGAAACTTTAAAAAGCACATAGATTATATTTTCACTTAAGGCTTTAAATTTTTTTTTAGCATAAAAACTATTTTTTTCAAAGATTTAGAAAGGGTTAAAGTGGACCTGCTTTGGCCAAAGGCCCATCCATTCAGCCCCTCCTTGCCTGCTCTACTGTGGCTCTAAGGAATAGTGAAAACCACTGACCTGCGCTGATCTAATTTGGAGAGAAAGAACATGAAGTAACTACTCCGAATACCCACTCCCTGTCAAGAACAGGTTCAGTTACATCAGGATATATACTTCAGGGTGCCTGGGTGGCTCAGTGGGTTAAGCCTCTGCCTTCAGCTCAGGTCATGATCTCAGGCTCCTGGAATCGAGCCCTGCATCAGGCTCTCTGCTCAGTCGGGAGCCTGCTTCTCCCTCTCTCTCTGCCTGCCTCTCTGCCTACTTGTGATCTCTCTGACAAATAAGTAAATAAAATCTTTAAAAAAAAAAAAAAAAGGATATGTACTTCAGTACAGAATACATTTGAAAAATGGTTCCACTGAAACTTGAAAACATTCCTCTAAAGATACTAACAAAATAAGGATAAGCTCTATTATCATCCATTATTTGACCTTATTTAGATGCTCTGACCAATATAAGAAACATTAACATAGAGTGAACTTTAATTTTTGGAAAGTAAGATGTAATCCTAGTATTTTTAATTGATAATGCTATATACTTAGAAAAGCCAAAGCTGTTTAAAAACTAGTGTATTGTGAGTTGAGTAAAATTAACAGATACAACGTAAACATTCAAAAATCTGTAACAATCCTATATATACAAATGGAAAATATGAAATGACATTTACATTACAATGAAATTATAAAAACACTTGGGAATGCTTTTAACAAGGGATATGCATGATTGGTATAAAAATAATTCTTACATTTCAATGGGAGATTTAAAATTTAAATGGAGACATAGGCCTTAATCCTGATGGGGAAACGATTTTTTTTTTTTTTAAATCAGGAGTCACAGTGTTATTTTTAGATTTAAAAATAAGCCCACCAAAATCTGCATCAAACCCAACAAAATTTCTCTAAGTGTATTTGGAAAAAGTAAAGGAATGATTTAAAAATGGGAACAATAACAAAAAGACTAATCCCAAAGGTCCAAGCATAATAGTAAAACAATGGACATGAATTTAAGTAGTGAAGAAATTCAAATTGAGGGTTTAGTCAATGGAATATCACAGATGATAATGGATTGTTAGTTTCTGCTAGTTTCCCTCTTATGAGTAAAATAAGATGTGTCTGCCTTTTAAAAACAAACATGATTGGTACAGATTTGGAAGAGAGAGAGAATTTTGTTTCTATAAATACTTCCATGACGTAAACAGTCATCTCTTCGACCTCTTTCCCCACCCCACCCCACCCCCCACCAACAAAATTTAGTTTAACCCAAAAGGGCAATTTTGAGGTAGCGAGCATCACCTCATGGAAGTTGGACCAACATTCCAGGGTGAGAAAGAATGGGAGCAGCAGATTAGACATACGACGAGTGCTTCCCTTCAGGCAGGTCCTAGAGGCCTTCTTGGGGCAGCTGGCAGTTACAGCCTTCCCCACCTCCACGGCCAGTGACTTAGAGGACATAGTCTCTCCTCTTTCCTCCTCACACTTCTCCCTTTCTCCAATTCAATGAAGAGCAAGTTTGACAAATGCTTAAAGGTTCCTTGTACCAATGACCCTGTATCTCGTGCTTTAGGATCTTCTTTTTTCAATCCTAGAAATTGCCCCTTCAGCAAATTAAAAGATTAAACCCAGTCCAGCAATGGCTGGCTTCACTGTATATACTCATAGGAAGATAGATATTGCTGGGTTAGGAGGAAAGGACAGGTCTAGACAAGAGGAAAGAAAGAAATCTCAGTAAATGACTTTGTGCTCATAGTTGATCTTTCCTAATCACAGTCAACTCCTTTATAGAGGCTGGCTGCTGAATCCTGTCATGGCGTAATATTTATACCACCATCCATACCGGAAACTTGTTTTTTAATTGTTACATAATACTTCAAACCTATGTATAAGAGGGAATAGAAGAATGTACTTCCATGTGCTTATCTCCCAGATTCAATAATTTTCAAAACACAGCCAATTTTGTTTCATCTACACTTGTCACCTTCACGTCCAACCCCTCAAATTATTTTGAAGCTAATCTTCAGACATCACATTGTTTCATTTGTAAATATCACGTCTTTTTCATCAGTAATTATCACTCAGAGATAAGGGCCATTTTATTTTATTTTTTTAAAGATTTTATTTATTTCTTTGACAGACAGAGATCACAAGTAGGCAGAGAGGCAGGCAGAAAGAGAGGAGGAAGCAGGCTCCCTGCCAAGCAGAGAGCCCGATGCGGGACTCGATCCCAGGATCCTGAGATCATGACCTGAGCCAAAGGCAGAGGCTTAAACCCACTGAGCCACCCAGGCGCCCCAATAAGGGCTATTTTACGTACAATTACAATACCATGATCCATCTAAGAAATTAACAAATATCCTCAAATATTCAGTCAGGATTCAGATGTCCCTGATTAAAGTATTTTTACATTTGTTTGAATCTGGATCCAAATAAAGTCTAGTACGTCATTGATTGATAGGTCTCTCAAAACTCTAAAAGTTCCCTCTGCCTTTTTTTTTTTTTTAACCCACTTTTATTTGTTGAAGGAATTGGCTCATTTCTCCTATAGTTTCCCAAACTCTGAATATTGCTAATTACATTGCTGAGGTATCACTTAGTAAGTTCCTCTGTTCCCTGTAATTCCCATAAACTGATAGAAGTTATGTTATGCAACAGAAAGATAATGCAAATAATTTTAAATTTTCTAATAATGACTTTTTAAGCTTTTATCTATTTAAGTAATCTCTACACCCAACATGGGACTCAAACTCATAACCCTAAGATCAAGCATCCCCTGCTCTTCCCCACTGAGCCAGCCAGGCACCCCTCTAGTAACCACTTTTAATAAAGTTAAAAGGCACAGATTAAAGGAAATGTATTAATTTCATATTTCAAATGTAACTGATATTGGAAGTTAGTAAATATTTTATGGTTTTTTTCCCTCATTGAGCCTTCAAAATTCAGTGTGTAGTTTCCGTTTACAGCGCTTCTCAATTCGAGCTTGTCACATTTCAAGTGCTTAGCAGCCGCTGAGCATAATGGATTAACGGAGCAGATCTAGAGGCCTGATCAGATTCAGGGTCAATGTTTTGGGGAAGAACACTTCATAATGCCTGGCTATCTCTCTTTCTGAAATGTCAGCAGTCACCGATGATCATGATCTGTTCACTAAGGGTTGCAAAGTGATACTCAAATTCAAAGATAAACGTCTCCTCATCAATTACTGGGTTACACTGAAGTACACTCCATATAGGAAAAAGTATATAAGTGCTTGCTTCTTTCTCTGTACTTAGTTTTCAAAAATAGATTCGTTCTCTAATATCCCCCAAAAGTGACCAATTAGATGTTGATGCTCTTAAATACCTCTGTGATTTGAAAGGTCTGGACCCTCTTCAATTTGTATTCCCAGTGATGCTCAAATTATCCCATTTTTACCAAGGGGGAGCCTCCATGTTATCTCCTGAATGCCTTTGACATGATCTTAACAGTCTTTGATAGTTTTCTTTCTTTCTACTCTGGCATCTTCCAGGCCATCATTTGCTGCTTAGACTTGGAACTGAACATTGCTCCAAGGAACCCTGGATCCTTTTGGTGGGAATACATGTTTAGAGCCCTTCATCTGGGCTCTAGGGATGTTTATTATAACTTTTTTTAAAAGATAAAATTCATCAAGAACTCATATCAATAATTCCATTTTGATTACATGATTATAAGACTTTTAACTTAAAATCCATCTTTTACCTCTTTTTTCCCCCTCAAACCAAAAACCTTAGTTCCTAAATAATTTTCCAGTACCAGCATAACTACTCGTTTACTTTAACCCATAATATAGACAGCACTACCAGCAGCAATATGATTACTGAGTATGGTTTTCAGTCAAACACTTTTCACTATCCTTTTTGTTTGTGGGATATAGCTCATTACAGATGCTCAGTCAAAATACTGTGTTCTAAGACCACCTGAGGTACTTTTTCTTAATGTGGTTATGCCACCAACTAGATGACAGATTCTTTCTTTCCTTCTGTTTTCAATTTTTAGGGACTGCTTTTTCATTTGTTCTATAATTGTATATGTTTTTAAATGATCTAGTGGCAGATCTATAAGGCAAGATACCAAGGTCTAGACAGGTGAGTCTAGCTGCTCTTCATCTGCTTTTTTTTTTTTTTGCTTTTCTCCCCCTACCCCCTTGGGTACTTTTTTTTTTTTTTTTTTTTTTTTTTAATGCAGCAGGAGACTGTTGACACCTTAGTCATTTATTTACATAATGAATATTTAAGTGTTTAGTACATACCCTGCACTTTGTTAGATTCTCGGATGCTGAAGGGTTGAATGAGGCACAGTCCATACCTTCTGGCAGCATATAGTCAAACAGAAGGTTCTTAATTGGAAGTAATGGGCTATAACTTGCTACAGAAGGCAGAGATTTTTCAGTCAGGCTAAGGAATTCATACTTTATCCTCTGTGTAGTGGGTCTCTATTTTTTTTTTTAATCTGTGTAAAGACATATTTAAAGTAGTGATTTTAGCAAAACTAATCAATTCCATATGTGGTTAAAGTAAAATGAGATATGGTCCAAATACATATTTGTTGACCAAGGAAGTGTGATAATAAGACCACAGCACTGAGAATGGCATGGACAGGCTAAGGGAGACATCCTACAGGAGTCATCTATGGACCTTTGAATTTTTAAATGTCAGGGAATAAGAACAGTCGAAGGTAGAAGATACAGCATAGGTGTCTGCAGGAGTAGAACTCCCACTACTGTACATTCAGTACACTAAGTAGGAATAAGGGGAGTTTGGTTTCATCAGGTTGAGAAATAAGGGCTGGGAAGAAAAGTTATCCATCCCTCTATATTAATAGTTGAAGCTAGATAAGAGACAGTCTTGGAGAGAAAAAGTAAAAAGAGGAGGACAGATGTCACAAATCTTAGAAAGCCCACACTTAGGATTAAGAAGAGAAAAAGGCGCCAACTTAGGAGAAAGAGAAGTAGGAGTCAGAGAGGTAAGCAAAACATCTAAGAAAGTAAAATCTCACTTACGAAAGAAGTTCTCTGGAGGGGTGATAATCCCTTGTCGACAGGCTGCAGAGATGACAGTCAAGTTACTAACCATAGGCCTGTTTTACCAGGTCACAGATCCCTGCTCATATCTACTCTTCCACTGCAGATCTACTCTTCTAGGAGAGAGAGCCAATATCCTTATTTCCTGGTCTTTAAGAGAAGTGTTTATCATCTTGTCTACAGGTGCTAGGGGCACCTAGGTCTACCACCAACCATAAATTTACAACTGTTCTTATAATGGGGTCAGTGGAGTTGTGAGTCTATTGTTTGTTTGATTTATGAAAGTAAAAAATAATTTTCCCAGGATGTTGTAAAAATCTCCGTGCAATCACAGAAGAGTTAATCTTCGGTGTCTGTTGTAACATCGGCGTCAGAAGCACTTTAGTGTGCGTCTTGGCCCTAAACTTCTGGTAGGGAATAGACGTGGCTAATAAGATGGGCTTTTTATCCCTAAATTGATGGTTTTCCCCTTCAAATCACCTTCTTCGAGACAGCAGGTGCATTAATGGTTGTGCAACTTTGGGGAGTCCCTTTAGGGAATTTCCTGTTTTTCCCTTTTACATTTCACACCCATTCCTTGCTCCCGCCACTGCCATCTGCTCGCTCTTTTCTCCTGTTCAGCATTGGATTCTTCACACCCCACTCCCACGTCCTTTTCCATCTCTCTCCGTCTGTCCAACAGCCCTGTACTTAGATTGCTCCAATGCTTGTACATGGATCAGAGAACTTTCTCTTTTCGATCAACTCACTGAGCTCACAAGAGAGACAAAATTGACACGGCCTACAGCCAAGGCCTCTGTGAACTTGACAAACACAAGCAAGCACAAGACAACACAGGTGCCAATTTGGGAAGCATGAAACAGAGCTCAGTGTTTCACTGACAACGAGGGAGAGTCCTACATTTCTGGGCCTGTACTTCATCCACATATCAAGGTTACATCTTCACTCGGGTCTGCGTTAAATGTAATTGCCCCTGCACTTCTGCAACCGCAAGAGAAAACGCACACACCCACGCGTCACACGACAGATTAAAGCACAGGGCTTAAATGTCATCAGCTAAATGATGTACAACACAGCCATAAAGCCAACCAATGAGAATGCCCCAGAAATCGAGTCCTAAGAACCCAGAGTCTTCTGAAAAGACTCTTGTTGCAAAGTACTGAGGTACCTCATTGACTTTCTTTCGAATACGTGGAGGATTTGCATAAGTATAAAATTAAAAAAAACAGAATACTGAACAGATGAAATGTGTGACCTTAATACACCATTTGCATGATCTGGACTAGAACTCTTCACTTTTAAGGTTAGCTCAGTGTGGGGCTGATTCTCTGACTGTTTTTGGTACCTGAATATTGGACCATTTTATCCATCTGGCTGTTTTTAATGGTTTTAGAGCTATGTTAGTGTCCTGAGCAGTTTTGGAAGAAAGTCCTATTTGCCGGAATTACTGGCATTTATTATTTTAAATGAAAAGGAAGACCTTGAAAGTCCCACCCCCCACACTTCTTATTTTAAAACAAGAAACACTTTTTCTATTTGAAACTGGTTGATTAAGTAATGATCAGTCCTCCTACTGCAATGCCCTTCCTTCAGTTCAGACGGTTTATCCAGAGAAGAGTTGACATTTGGGGTACAGACATTGCTATTACAGGTGCCACTTGTATGTGTTACATAAATACATTTTGTTTCTAAAACACTGACACCTATTATAGGATATAGAAGCCACAGAAAAGTCTCTGCAGACCCGGATTCACCCAATTCCATCACCAGAGGTGGTTTCTCTTGAGGTGAGAATCTTAAAGAACTAAAATATAGAAAGAGACCCCATTCTGTTAGTAGTGCATTATAAATTAACTGTGGTTAGATGTGTGTATTTCCCAGATTTATTTATTCGGTAAAATAAGATGTGTCTGATTGCTCCTTAGATGTCCACAGTGCTGTGCTTTGCACACAGTAAGGAACGGGTAAGTATTTTGATTTTTAAAGATTTATCAAGTGACAATTTTATAAAGATCCTATATCTTTTCATCTAGAAACACCTATCCTGTTAAACCGTAACAGACAGTAGACAGCATGCACTAAATCCTAAGATGACAGCATGCCTAACCAAAGTGCTTTTCCTGTTGGCTAATGTTAGCAGTTCAGTCCTTTCACCAAATTTCAACCAAAGCTATTTAAATGCATATTATCATGCAGTATAGTGTGGCTTTTGTCTGTTTTATTTTGCTCAGTTCAAGAACAGATTGGGAAGACTGTTGGCAAAAATAAACCCTATTTGGTATATGAATATATCTGTGATGAAAGGAAATTTACTACATATAGAATAGTTTAATTTTATATTCCTAATGACCTTTTTCAAATACAGTTTTGCTTGCTGCCTAAGCAGGGATGTGAATAGACTCAAAATTAAAGGCTGAGAATTTGCCCTTCAATTTTCTGTGTCATCTAGAGTAATAAGAAAAGGCAGTGATCAAGGACAGAAAGAGCTGTGGTACAAAGTTGTGCCTTGGGCATGTCTTTTCCTTTGTTGAATTCTCCAATACCTTACTCTGGCCTATATGGGGCCCACACAATAGGGGTTAATCCAGCCGTGAATGGTGGAGAAACTCCCGACCACAGGCCCTGGTTGGTATTTTCCTTAGCTAGTCTTGCACAACAGGATGACCTCCATTTTAAGTGTGTCTGGCTACTTCTCAGACCACATGCACAGAGGGGTGGATATGCAAAACTGCTCATAATTTCAACTTTCAGAACTCCTATACCTTGTTAATGTGCAGAGTGAACCACTATGTGTTCTTAATGCTAAGTAATTCTTTGGCTTAATTCCCCAAAATAAGATTGATAGTGATGATCCCATCCAAAATGCCCTCCCATGATACAGAGCTTTTGGCAGTATACTTTTCTTTGGCCCCCTCAGGGCAGTCACCCAAGAACCATCAAAGCTTGGAGATATTATATGGTGATCTTGCCTGAGCCTTCATAGCTTACAGACTTGCTATACTCAGGCCAATAATACAGTGTCTCAACTTCCAAGTTACTGGAATTAAAAATGGTTACATGATATTGGTATTATTTTTCTCAGTATACAAAAAGAAAAAGAAAGGAAGGAAGGAAGAAACTGGGAACAAATTAAGTTTACCATATCGAGTATTCTTCTAAAAGATACAGTGGATGAATATTTTAAGTGTTTTTCCCCATACAATTAAGGAGTCAATGTACCTGAGTCCTGTACTATAACACACTAGTTATGTTTCAGTTCCTGATCTCACCCTAGGTGAAATCTTTTTATATTAGTTATAAAAAAGTTGTTCATGTCTAATCATTTCATTGTAATATTTTTAGTATGGGTAATCATTTGGTATGGGATTCGGAAGAGTAAACAAAAACATTTAATGATTGTAGCCATAAATGATACCACTGGTAATAATCACACGGTTGGCCACAAGAGGGCGTGTAAAATCACAATAAAATCCCCAAACCTGTAATTCTGCCAGGCTCCGGTTTTACTGAGAAATTTGAAAATTAACACTAGTAAGTAGCCAGATTTCTTTCTAAAATTAACATAAAATATTCTCTAGAGGAAGTGCATTCTACGTATATGTGTGTATGTGTGTGTGTGTACACGCACACACACACTTCAGTGAATAAACATTTAGACTATTATGAAGAGCCAAGTTCAATTGCTTGATATGCTTTTTTACTTTTGGATGTTGTTTTTTTTTCCAGACTCTTTACTGGGCATCAGTAGAAGAATATATTCCCAAATGGGAACAGTTTCTTTTAGGAAGAGCACCATATCCTATCGGTGTTGAAAATGAAAATGAAGCAGAAAATACCGTTCAGAATGAGGCACAGTGATAACTTCTTCACATACTCTTTTCAAAAAAAAAAAAAACCTGTTTAGTACAGCTGAGTATTAAAGAATACGCAGGTCATTTCGGGTGCCTTAGGAATTGAATATGTTCATATTGTCCCATTACCTCCTCGATGACATGAAAATAAGAGAATCAGCTGACAAATCTCAGGTTCTATCACTTTGAGACCTACTCTTACTTCAGGGTCATGAATTTGCTTTCTGCCAAACCCATGGAAGTGTTAAGAGCTAATACCGAAAGTTGGACTGTTTATTAAGTAAGTTGCTAAATAAGTGTTACATGTGTCCTTCTTTAAAAAAAAAAATCATTTATAATCATTCTCATCTAAACAATGAATACTTGTTGTTCTGGTTTTACATTTTCTAGAATCACTTTGGCTCTTTTATTATGGGGATTAGGTTCGGCACAGGATCCAAGTGGCTGTTGGCCATTACAGTTTCCTTTAACAAATGGAAAAAATAGAGGCACTGAACTGCTTTAATATAGTATGTCAGACAATGGGTTTATAGGATTTTGTCCCTTATAGATAATCAAACTTCTGAAGGTTCCGGAGGAAAGAACTAAACTACAAAGCATTTGAGAAGTAGCCAGTTTCAGTGGAGCTCAGACTTGGTTCTGAAAAAGGTGACCTATTAGAGCTGGAAATGGTTATTGGATTTTGACTTAGTTATTTAAGGACTACCAACCCTGTGAATGCAAGTAACTCCTCTCATCTTTTCATCTTTAAACTTGCCCTTCCCTCTCCTTTGTTTTCTTTATTTCCTAAACAACTGTCAGAAAGCTTTGCGGCTCCCCAGTCCTCCACTGCTGGAGTGCTCAAAATTTTTTTTTAATTTTTCTGACTATAGATGCAGCTCCTGCTAGTAAGGGGAGTCTATGCTCATTATGCTCATTACAATTCAAGAGTATAAAAATTTCAAACTGGTGAAGACAGTAGGACAAGCTTTAAAAAACAAACAAACAAAACCTATATTGAAACGTCCATTGTGCTGATCAGTTCCGTTAAACTACCATCTTGGAAATATCCTGTTGAGTGGGTGTTGGTGTGGGTAACAATAATGTTGTTTTCATAATATGCGCTGGCAGATTAGCACACTTCTCTACAGTGTTAACAGTTGTAATTAAGGAATAAACAGCACAGAGTGTCAGTCCGATGACAATTTCATCTATAGTGTCACAATACAAAATGTCACAAAATATTAGAACTGTTATAAAACTATAGAAAGTATCGGCTTAAAAGCTGAAAGCCTTAAAAAAAGAGAGAGAGAGAGAAAGGAAGAAAAAAGAAAACTGGCATAGAGACCAGAACAATTTATACCTTCTCAAGAATCTTCTGACATGAAAATAAATTGATAATTTTTTTTTCCTGTTACATCACAGTTTGGTTTCTAGCCATCCAGTTGATTTAGCAGGAGAATACAGGGCTTTTTAGCAGCTTTGAATTGGTAAACAGATTTAGATGTAGTAGAAAGGAACATGAGGAATTTTTTTTTTTTTAACATCCAATCTTTCCCAGCATATGCACATAAGAAGGTGAATGAAGCGATGTGAAACTTATTTCTCTTTAGTCAAGTGAAAAAAAGGCTAAACATTTGTTGAGATGGTAAAATATTGTGTCAAGCAAGTAGGCACATTCCAAAATTAAACAGTGGTTGATACGTTAACATCCTCAAATATTTGAGTGCACACTTCCTTTGAGTTCTATAAATTAAATCACCAGTAGATTAGATTAAAATACAAAATGAATAGCAATTTAACCATCTCAGATAAGGTGGGTTTTTTTCCTCCCCTAAATTGACTAACTTGCTAAATAGTTTCTAAAAAGAGCGTACATTTAATATACCCTGGGTTACGACTTATGGCAGAAGCGATGTTACTTCTAGGTTTTAGCTGTACTGTTTCCCTATTACTAGTGAATACCTCAAAAACTCCCACATGTGACTTTATTCCTGGCCCCCACAGAGCTTCCCCCCCTTCCCTCTTTGTAGACTGTAACAGATTGCACCACATGGTGTATGTTTAAAAAAAAATTTTCCATAGGGACCTAGATACCCCATTAAAGGGCTTTATATTCTTTGAGGCAAATTAGCTTTACATAGGAATTTCCAACTATTGTTTTCTGTAAGGAGGGAAGAAATACCATAGCTCATGTATATTTTGTATGGCTCTTAGTAGAAATCAGACAAGGAAAAAGAAAGGTCATCTACTCATACTACCTCCCTGTCCCCCACTCCACCCCACCAATTCAGTACCTTTACCATATGCTACATTGTACCTCCTAGTCATGAAAACTATGAATTTGTTTTGGGTGGTTTTTTTTTTAATAATAACAAGATTTTCGGGAGGGTATGTGCTATGATGAGTGCTGTGAAGTGTGTAAACCTGGCGATTCACAGACCTGTACCCCTGGGGATAAAAATATATTATATGTTTATAAAAAATAAAATTAAAAAAAAAAAAAAAGACCAATAACAAGATTTTCAAAATAAAGTTCATTTCAAGATTTTCTTTAAACAGCCTTCCTTGGATTATTGCAAATGTGTAAATATTCAAAGCTCATTTTATGCTGGAACACTTTTAGTATATGAAATTATTAAACTATAAAATATTGAGGTCAGAAGGAGCTGCCATTTTTCTCCAAACTTCAAAAAATAAATTTTACTAGGAAAAAGCCCAATACTCTAGAAACCAGACATCTGGTCTTTCTGGGCATTGGGAGCAGTGTGAATGAAAATGAGGTCAAATGGACAGTTTTTCCTTTGCATTACATACAAGGTGTTTTCACTTGTCAGCTGAAGACCTAGAGGGCTATAATAATCTTTACCTTTCTTCACAATTTGGTCTTCTCTGCCTCATCCCCTTTTCCATCAAAAAAAAAAAAAAGAGAGAGAGAGAAAGAGAGAGATGGGTATGTGGCTGTATTTTTGAATCAAAATTAAGCTTACTTGGAGATTATTTTGTCACTTCTAAGACAACCTGAGACAAGCCTGGGGGTGGAGGTGGGGGGTTTGAAAAACTAGGGTTTGCGATCACAAGAATAAGGCCCTGTCAGGTTTTAGAGTATAAAATTTAGTGCACAAGGCCATGAATTTGGTTAATCCAGAAAATATATTCTTTTCTTTCCTTATTCTATTAGTCTTTCTTACTCTAAACCAATTCACATTTTATATTTAAAATAGACTTTGAAACTCTTTCTGATGAGTTTCTACCCTCCCTGTTTCAAGAATTGCCCAAACATAATAGCTATATGGCTTGAAAACACTTTTCATTTCAACAGTCTGGTTGACCTCTTTCACTTTAATTAGGATTCTAAGATTTTTTTTTAAGTGTTTCTGACTAAAAATTTACTCTTCAGAGAAGGTAATAACTAGATAGTGAGTTCCAATGCAAGAAAAAGAGGAAAAGCAAGCAAGCAAGCAAGCTGTGGAAAATATAGAGAAGGGAAAAAGAAATTACTTTGAGAAAGCTTTAAGTTGAAGCAGAAATCGCCCTCCCCACCTTCTCGTGGTGTTTTTATTTGTTTCTCTTATAATTTAGAAGTTAATTTGTCTACATAGGAAATTTAATTCCCTACTGCTAATAAAAGAACGTTTTGAGTTTTCTGGGACAAACACAGGGACGTGTCAAACTTCAGCAATTAAGGAGAGGATTGATATGTGGATTTGACACCTGGCATTGTGATCTCCTTTTTCTAACTAGAACTGACATTATATCCTTACCTAAATCCAAGACGAGGAAAAGGACGCCAACAAAGACAGAGGCTAAAAAATACTTCCGGACATCACCTTACCTCTCAGAGTCAAGTTTCCTTGCTTAACAAGAGAAAAAGGACCCGGTTCCCTACTTACAGTAATGTTGCAAAGTTCCTGCTATTTTAAAACCTCTAATTTGTATCTCAGAGACAGAGCCTGAGACTGCTAAAGCAGTATCTCGACTGACTAGCACAAATCAATAAATAGTTGCATGGAACAGAAACGGTGGCGTGTTCTCATTTAAGAAAGCGATGATTTAGTTTGTTTCTGTGTTTTTGATGATAGATCATTTAACCTTCACTGTTAGGGTCAAATGATTTTTTGTTATTCCTTCGTAAGTCGGGGTTATCATTGTACAAGGGTCTCTGATGTTCTGCATGTTATCACTTTGGGGACACTATAGTCAAATTAGAGGGGGACAGAATTCCACGTATATAATTTCTCTAATCCATCTCTATCTTCTTTCCTTTCCCAATACAACATAATCCTTCTTCGTACCTTGTTTCCAACCATTTATAAGGTCTATATAACACAGACATTTTGTACTAGAATGCTCTACCCCAGGAAAACCAGTAACACTGAGATGTTCAAAAGAAGCTAAATGTAGAACCTTTTAAAATGCTATGCAGGAAAACATAAAGCTGCGTAACATTTAAGCACCATTCATTCATGCCTTCAACAGATCTTAAGGATTGCCCACTGTGTAGCATTCACAGTTCTAAACGCCAGAGGTATAGCAGGACACAAAATTGCCCCTCAAATCCATGTCCTCCTGGAATTTACATTGTGCAGAGGGTGGAAGGTGGAGAGGTTTGAAGTTAGATTAAAACAAACAAGTAATACATAATATATTAGATGGTAATAAGATCTAATATAGTATGAACATATAAAATATCTTCTCAATGCAAGAAAACAAAGCAGATTTCATAGTTTCTTAGAAAATATGACCAGAATGGGGCACCTGGGTGACTCAGTGGGTTAAAGCCTCTGCCTTCGGCTCAGGTCATGGTCTCAGGGTCCTGGGATTGAGCCCTGCATAGGGTTCTCTGCTCAGCAGGAAGCCTGCTTCCCGCCCCACGCCCCTCCCCACCTGCCTGTCTGCCTACTTGTGATCTCTCTCTGAGAATAAATAATAAATAATAAATAAATAAAATCTTAAAAAAAAAAAAAAAGAAAAGAAAATATGACCAGAAGACATTTTTCCCCCCATTGAAAGATCTTGAGTTGGGGTTTTCCAATGAAGAAACTTTTTCACTGCTACTGATTTGGACATTGTCTAAATTTAATGGATAGATTTGTAATAAAGAATGAAACCCTCACTATTTCAGAAGATAATTTTTTACATGAATGTTCACAACAACAAAATGTTCTTTTGTTTACAAAAGAAAGTGGAGGTAGCTATTCTTCCATCAGTCAAAATAGATGACACCAAAAATAGTACCGAGAGACCAAAGGTCATTATATTATAAAGGGGTCAATTCATCAAAAAAAATACATCATATAAATACATATGCACCCAACATCACAGGGCCTACCTATGTTAAGCACACAATAACTGATGTGAAGAGAGAAACAGACAATAATACAATAATAATAAGAACTTCAACACTCCACTTTCACTAATGGACAGATCATCCAGGCAGAAAATTAGCAAGGAAATCTTGCACTTGAATCGTACAATAGACCACACAGATCTAACAGACACTTATAGAACATTCTAGCAAACAGCAGCAGAATACACATTCTTCTCAAGTGCACACTGAACATTCTCCAGGATAGATCATAGGATAGGCCACAAAACAAGTCTTAAAAAATTTAAGAAGACTGAAAATCATATCAAGCATCTTTCCTGACCACAATGGGACAAAACTAGAAATCAGTAAGAAAAAGCTAGACAATTTACAGTCACATGGAAACTGAACAACACACTCCTGGCAGTCAGCGTGCCAAAGAAGAAGTCAAAGGGCAAATTTAAAAAGATCTCCAAAAAATGAAAACAGAAATACAACACAGCCAAACCTATGGGATATGGCAACAGCAGTTCCAAGGGGGTATTTATAGTGATGAGTGCATCTATTAGTAGAAAGATCTCAAGTAAACAATCTAACCTCTAGAATTAGAAAGAAAACAAACTAAGCTCAAAGACAGCAGAAGGAAGGAAATAACAAAGATTAGAGCAGAAATAAATTAGAGATGAGAAAAAAATAGAAAAGATCAATGAAAATAAGTGCTTTTTTTAAACAGATAAATGAAATAGACAAAACTTTGGCTAGACGAACACAAAAGAGAGAAGACTCAAAATCAGAAATTAAAGAGGAGACATTATAACTGATAACTACAGAAATATATAAGAGATTACTATGAACAATTACATGTCAATAAATTCAATAAACTAGAAGAAATGGATAAATTCCTAGAAACATATAACCTACTAAGACTGAATCACAAAGAAATAGAAAATCTTAATCAGTAATCACTAAGGAAATTAAATCATTATTCTAAAAATCTTTTCACTGGTGAATTCTACCACACGTTAAAAAATAATTAACATCAATCCTCCTCCAATTCTTCTCAAAAATCTAAGAGAAGGGAACTCTCCCAAATTTATTTTATAAGGCCAGAATTACCCTGATATCAAAGCCAGATAAAGATACAGACCACTATCCCTGATGAAGACAGATATAAAAATTCTCAACAAAATATCAGAAAACCAAATACAACAACACATTAAAGTTATCATACATCATGAAAAAATGAAATTTATCCCTGGCTGGAAAGTACAGTTCAATACACATCAATCAATAAATGTGATACACCACATTAACAGAATGAAAGACAAACCATATTATCATCTCACTAAATGCAGAGAAGGCATTTTACAAAATAAAACATCCTTTCATGATAAAAACACTCAACAATATGGGTATAGAAGAACACACTCAGCATAGTAAAGGCCATACATGACAAACCCACAGCTAACATCATACTTCACGACAAAGATTGAAAGCTTTTCCTCTAAGAACACGAGTAAAACAAGGATGCCCACTCTCAGAAATCCTAGCTAGAGCAAGTAAGGAAGAGAAAGAAACAGAAGGTATCGAAATCAGAAAAGAAGATGTAAAAGAAGATGTAAAAGTCATTATTTGTAGATGACATGATCTTACATGGAGAAAATCCTAAAGACTCAGCACAAAAAAAGCCAAAAAACTAAATCAATGCAGTGAAGCTGCAGGATATTAAATCAAAATACAGAAATCAGTTGCACTTCTACACAGTAACGATGACATATCTAAAAACAAATAAAAAAATTATCCTATTCACAAAAGCATCAAAAATAACCAAACAGGAATAAACTTAACCAAAGAAATGAGAGATTTGAACAATAAAAACTGCAAGATGCTGATGGAAGAAATTGAAGTCACAAAAAATGGAAAGATATTCCATGTTCATGGTTTTGAAGAACTAATATTGTTACAAAGTCCAAAGTACCCAAGCCATCTACAGATTCAAAGTAATCTCTTTCAAAATTCCAATGTCATTTTTCTGAGAACTAGAATAAACAATCCTAAAATTTAAATGGAACCACAAAGTCCACGAATAGCTGACGCAATCCTAAGAACAAAGCCAAAGAGGTATCATACTTCCTGATTTCAGACTATACTATAAACCCATAGTAATTAAAACAGTATGGTATTGGTATAAAACAGACATATTGACCAATAGGACAGAATTGACAGCCTAGCAATAAACCCCCAAATTTATGGTCAGCTAATATTCGACAATGGAACCAAGAAAACTCAATAAGGAAAGGATAGTCTCTTCAACAAATGGTGCTGGAAAACTGAATAACCGTATGCAGAGAAACAAAATTGGACCTCGCTCGTACACCCCTCAGAAAAATTTACTCAAAATGGAGTACGCCTTTAAAGAGTTAAATTTAAGACTGCACATGGTAAAAGTAGAATAAAACAGAGTGAAAAAGCTCACATCTTGGCAACAATTTTTTAGATAGAACACCGAAATCAAAACAAACAAAAGCAAAAATCAACGTGTAGGGCCACATCAAACTAAAAAGCTTCTGCACAGCAACAGAAATGATCAACAACATGAAAAGGCAACACACAGAATGGAAGAAAATATTTGCAAACCCTGTACTGGATAAGGGGTTAATCTCCACAATATATAAAGAATTCATACAGCTGAATAACAGTAACAGCAGCAACAACACAGCAATCTGACTTAAGAATGGGCAGAGGAATTGAATAGACGTTTTCCCAAAGAAGACATCCATATGGCCAACAGGTGCGTGAAAAAGTGCTTAACATCACTGATCAAAAGGAAAATGCAAATCTAACCTGCAGTGAGGTATTACCTCACACCTGTTAGGCTATCATTAAGAAGATAAGCAATAACAAGTACTGGGGAGGGTGTGGAGAAAAGGGAGCCCTTGTATACTCACTGTTCGTGGGAATGTAAGGTGGTTCGGCCACTACAGAAAACAGTAAGGAATTCCCATCCAGCAATCTGAAAATAATAGAAAAAGATTACCAAAAGATTTCTGCACTCCCATTGTTCATTGCAGCATTGTTCACAATAACCAAGACATTCAAACAACCCAAGTGTCCATCAACAGATGAATGTATCAAGAAAAAGTATATATATACATACATACATGTGTATACATAAGTACATATGTATATATATGAATACATTCGTAAATTCAATTAAATATTATTCAGCCCTAAGAAAGAAGGAAATCCTTTCGTTTGCGACAACATAGATGGGCTTTGAGGGCATTATGCTCAGTGAGGTAAGTGAAAGACAAATATTGTAGGATATCGTGTCTAAAAAAGGCAAGCTCCTAAAAATAATAGGGGTGCAGGAGGTGGGGAGTGGGAGACATTGTTAAAGACTACAGGGCACCTGGGTGGCTCAGTGGGTTAAAGCCTCTGCCTTCGGCTCGGGTCATGATCTCAGAGTCCTGGGATCGAGCCTCACATCGGGCTCTCTGCTCAGCAGGGAGCCTGCTTCCTCCTCTCTCTCTGCCTGCCTCTCTGTCTACTTGTAATCTCTGTTAAATAAAAAAAATCAAAAAAAAAAAAAAAACTTTAAAAAAAAAAAACAAAAGACTACAAACTTCAACTGAAAGATAAGTTCCGGGATCTAATACACACCATGGTGATTATAGTCAACAATACTGTGTTTACTATGTGTAAACACAATACTGCGTTTATAATACTATGCTTTAAAACTGCTAAGAGGGGGCACCTGGGTGGCTCAGTCAGTTAAGCATCTCTTTTTTTTTTTTTTTTTAAAGATTTTATTTATTTTTTTGATAGACAGAAATCACAAGTAGGCAGAGAGGCAAGCAGAGAGAGAGAGAGGAGGAAGCAGGCTCCCTGCAGAGCAGAGAGCCCGAGGCGGGGCTCGATCCCAGGACCTTAGATCATGACCTGAGCTGAAGGCAGAGGCTTAACCCACTGAGCCACCCAGGCACCCCGTTAAGCATCTCTTCAGCTCAGGTCATGATCCCAGGGTCCCCGGATCAAGCCCCATATCAGGGTCTCTGCTCATCAGGGAGCCTGCTTCTCCCTCTGCCTGCCGCTCCCACTTGTGCACTCTCTCTGACAAATTCTAAAAATCTTAAAAACCACTAAGAGACTACATCATAAATGTTCTCACAGGAAAAAGAAATGACAATTATGTAATGTGATAGAGGTATTAAAGCTATGATGGTAATCATATTACACTATATAAATGTATCAGAGCAAGATTATACACATTAAACTTACACAAAGTTATATGTCAATTTTATCCCAATAAAAAATGAGGTATATACAAACAATGAAATCTTTTTTTTTTAGAGATTTTTTTTTTTAAGATTTTATTTATTTGACAGAGATCACAAGTAGGCAGAGAGAGAGGGGGGAAGCAGGCTCCCCGCTGAGCAAAGAGCCCAATGTGGGGCTCGATCCCAGGACCCTGGGATCATGATCTGAGCTGAAGGCAGAGGCTTTAACCCACTGAGCCACCCAGGTGCCCCCAAACAATGAAATCTTATCCAGCCTTAAAAAGGAAACTCTGACACATACTACAACATGGATGAACCTTGAAGACATTATGCTAACTGAATTAAGGCACGCAGAAAAGAGTAAGTATTTATGATTCCACTTATAGGAGGCACCTGGAGTAATCAAATTCATGGAGACATACAGTAGAAAGGTGGCTGTCAGGGGCTACGGACTTAAGAGTTTAACGAGCAGAGTTTTAGTTTCAGAAGATGAGCAAGTTCCAGAGATGGCTGGTGATGATGGGTTTTACAGCCGGATGGATGCGCTTAATGCCACTGAAATGTACACTTAAAGGTTGAAATGGTGTATTTTATGTATATGTTGCCACAATTTACAAATTCCTCACTAAACATAACCTGAATAATTCCATAATGTAATCTCTTTGATTGCAGTCTCATTATGTGTGACCATCAAGCATATGTAAGCAGATCCATTCCTCCTGGAAAACTTCTCCGTCAATAGTTAATGCATTATACCCCAAGCATTCCAATTCATTTGACCACCTGTCTTTGGAAAGGTCGGTATTCCAGATCATCTAAATACCTATGAAACTCCTTACAAACAAGGGTCTAGTTCCAGGTCTGCTACTAACTGCCACTCCAGTGGGCTGAAGGAGATCTATGTTTTTCTGATGGTGGAAATGTTCTTAATCCGCACTGCCTAAATACAGCAGCTACTAGCCTATGTGGCTACAGAGCACTTAAAATGGAGCTGGCTTAACTGAGAAACTTAATTTTTATCTAATTTCAATTGCTGGAAAAAGTTTTAAGTATGTTTGGAACAAGCTGGGTATGTGAATGTACTCTTAGAACTAAGTTTTATGAAATCTAAATAGAGATCAAGTATTTCCATATCTTCCAAATGGAGATATGCTACAAGGGTAAAATATACATTGGATTTTAAAGACAGTAGGAACAAAAGAAGGTAGCTTCTTAATTTCTGTACTGATCATATATTGAAATGATATTTTCAATATACAGAATTAAATTTTTTTAATGTTTTAAGGATTTTATTTATTTGACAGAAAGAGAGTGAGAGAGATCATGAGTAGCTGAAGAGGCAGATGGAGAGGGAGAGGGAGAGGCAGACTTCCTGTTAAGCAAGGAGCCTGATGCGGGGCTCAATCCAAGGTCCCTGGGACCACGACCTCAGCTGAAAAAAGATGCTTAACCAACTGAGCCACCCAAGCACCCCAGGTAAATTTTTATTTTTATTTATTTTTTTAATTTCAGTGTTCCAGAAAAATTAAATATATTATTAAAATTAATTTCACTTGTTTCTACTTTTTTAAAAGTAGCTACTAGAAAATTCTAATTGCATATGAAACTTGCTCTCTTTTACTGAGCAGCTTTAAACCAGACATTTCCAAGAACACTAGCACCTCCTTGAATCAGAAACTTTATAAGCATTTTTTTAGATTATTTGAGAGTCTACACACATGGGGGGAGGGGCAGAGAGACAAGCAGACTCCCTGCTCAATCCCAGGACCCTGAGATCTTGACCTGAGCCAAAGTCAGATCTTAACCAACTGAGCCATCCAGGCACCCCTAAAAGCATTTTTTAAAAATCCATTCTCATATTTAATAACAAAGACTATAATTCACTGAATCGGGGGGAAATTTTTAAGGTTAAGTAGTTAATTGACATTTTCATACTTCACTCCCAACAGAACACTTCAGAAGTTAAATGAAAATTTACAAGAGCCAAGTAGAAGGTGCCTGGGTTGCTCAGTTGGTTAAGCAACTGCCTTTGGCTCAGGTCATGATCCCATCCCGGGATCGACTCCCACATTGGGCTCCCTGCTCATCAGGGAGTCTGCTTCTCCCTCTGACCTCTCCACTCTAATGCTCACGCTCTCTCTCTCATTATTTCTCTCTCTCTCAAATAAATAAATAAAGTCTTTAAAAAAAAATACAAGAGCCAAGTAGAATATTGTTTTGTCTTCAGAATTGTATTAAGATGTATATTCATTTAAAACTCCCAAGTCCAAGCACAATGGATAGGAGATATTAGATGCTCAATAAATAGTTTTCAATGAATATTAAAATGAAGACTTGCATTTTGACCAGACTCTTAATTAAAGCACATTTGATGAGAACATTAAAGATGAAACAGCATCAGGCCGCTAGCCAGATGAAATAATTTGGCATTGGTTTTCTTACAGTACAAGATAAAAAGAAGTGGGATACTGAAATCAAAGGTTGGTTTTTCCTCAGAGGACCCTGCTAATCATTGGAGGCCATGTTACTACTTGGTGATAACAAAGCATGTTTTATGGGAAAAGTACATTACAGACAAATACTATTAATCATCAAATTATAGATGGTGAAATGGAAGCAGTGTGACATTAGTGACTGTCAAAGTCCCATCAGGGGATCCACTCCTACACCTGGGCACTCAGCAGTCACAGTTTCTGCTTCTCCCCTGCTTCCAGGGCCACGCCAACAGGTTCTCCAGAGGAACCAGAGAGAAGCAATTACCAGTTAAAATTAGGTTGAGAGGAAACACTGCTTTCACAAAGCATGTATTTTAACTTCATAAACTTAATAGCCTGGGTCCAAAATGGAATTAACATCATTGCCACTCACTGGTAGAGGCTCCGAGCAGACCTTTGTATCAACCTTCATTCGAAACTAACTTAAAACACACACACACACACACACACACACACACACAAGTCCTTGAAGTGCTCTGCTCTGCTCTCACTGGCAATACCCTGCTCTCACTGGCAATACCCATGTCATGAGAAATAGTGGTATTTCTGCATAAATTAGGTAGTTTTCTCATTTCGTAGCATTCATTTTCTTCATTTACTCTCCTACGTGCACATCAAATTCAGGCTCCCCTCTAACTACGGCAAAGCTTCCTTCTCCCTCAGCTCCCTTGTAGAATTGAACTGGAAAGGCAGGTACAATTCAACAAATATTTACTCCTGAGACCCGGAAGGGACCAGGGATTAAGAGCTAAAGGATGTGCTGCCTCTGAAGGGCTCTTGTATTTGGGGCGTCAGCCATACATACAAAGTGAAATGTTGTAGAAAGAGGAAGGGAGGGCATCTATCACAGCCTGGAACAGGGGAGGGACAGCATGGAAAGGTAAGGAGGTTCGGAGAGAGAAAGAGTAGCTTTTAAGTATCTCTAATAGAGGAGTAGAAATTAGCCAAGAGAATTCCAACTTCAAGATCCCAGAGAGGCGAGACCGACAGTTCTCTGGCTGTAGCAGTATGTGAGTGTACGCCCCTCGTGTACACAAATCCCTTCCTCACCTCCAATTCTCTCTCCAACTCCCTCCACGGTGACTACTCCAGTTGAGGTTACCAATGCTTCTATAGTACTACGTCCAATGCTTGCTCTAAGCATGCAACTTCCTCCATCTTTTGGTAGCATCTGACACAATGAGGCACACCTTTTTTTTTTTTTTTTTAAGATTTTATTTATTTACTTGACAGAGAGAAAGAGCAGGAGAGCACATGCGGGGGGAGCAGAAGAAGCAGAAGCAGCACCCCCCTTACAGTGAGTAGGGGAGCCCAATGTGAGGTTCGATCCCAGGACCCTGGAATCATGACCTGAGCTGAAGGTAGTCCCTTAGACTGAGCCACCCAGGCGCCCCTCCCTCACTCTTCAAACGGTTCTTCACTTGGTTTCCAGAGCCCTGACAATTCCTGCCTATAGGCTCCTCTTCCTAGGTCCCTGACTCAACACTGGTTGGCCCTTGGTTCAGTCTTTGACCCTATTCCTCTCTCCGGCTCTTCCCTCATTAATATCAAGCGGTCCATGGTATTAAGTATGATCCCTGAAGGCAAGAGCTCTCAAACATGTATCATCAGCTCTGACTTTTCCCTTGGGCTGAATGCCCACTCAACACTTGGATATCTAATCAGTACCTCAAATTTAACATGTCCAAAATGGAACTCTGGATTTCTTTCTTCAAGTGTACTCCACCCAGTCTCCTCCATCTTTATAAAGGCCATGACTACCCCTCTAGGAGTGCAGGTCAAAATCTTGGCATCACCCAACTCTTCCCCCAACCAACAAGTCATTCTGGCTCCACCTTCAAAATATACCCCACACCTATTCCTCACCACCTCAATCAACCTGATCCTGGATACCGTTGCCTGGACTATGGCAGTAACCACTTGACGCATGTCCTTCTTTTCATTCAAGAGCAACTAGAATAATCTAAATAATTCTCTCGTGCCCACAAACCTCCAAAGCTTTCCATTAACCTGGAAATATAATCATCTTTATCATGGCCACCAAAGTCCTTCGCGATCTGGATCTTGGCTGCCTTTTCAACATCAGTTCCTAACACTCTGCCCCTTGACCTCTGAACTCCAGCCACACCAATTTTCTTCCCATTCCTCCCTCTTACCTCCAGGCTTTTGCACTTGCTAAGGCATCTCCTTGGAAGTCTCTTCTCACCCTCATTTCATGCAGGCCTACGGCTCATGTGACTTCCCTGATCACCTTCTCTAAAATAACCCTTATGCCTCTTACTTGAGTTGTCTTCATAGTACATGACATTGTACTATGTAACCATTTATTGCTATGTTGTCTATTTCTCCCACTGAAATGCAAGCTCCATGATGGCAGAGTCTATCTTGTCATCACCACACCATTGGCCCCTATCATGGTGGCTGGCCGCCACCAGGCACTTGAGGAATACATTTTGAATATTTTAAAAGAGAAAGAAGTTAATATCTATACAGTCCTGCTCAAAAAACAGGAGGAAGATAAGCTTAGGGGCTTCTGGGTGGCTCAGTGGATTAAAGCCTCTGCTTTCAGCTTAGGTCATGATCTCAGGGTCCTGGGATGGAGACCTGCATGGGGCTCCCTGCTCAGCAGGAAGCCTGCTTCCCCCTCTCTCTCTGCCTGCCTTTCTGCCTACTTGTGATCTCTGTCAAATAAATAAATAAAAATCTATTAAAAACAAACAAACAAACAAACAAACAAAAACCGGGAGGAAAACCCAACAAAGAGTCCCCAGATGTGAGAGCAGAGGAGCCAAAGCAGTGAACCAGGACCCAAACAAGAAGCAACCAGGGAGGGCAGCGAGAAGCAAGACAGTCGCAGAAAAGGAAATGACAAGAGTCACTCAAGGTAAGAAACAATGTTAAATCTCAAAAACAGTCAGCGAAATCGGGTAGAAATACTCAGGAAATAATAACAAGGATGAGGAAATCAGGAAGAAAAAAATTAACAAAGTTTAATATGATTAAGGGCTATAAAGAGAAGGGGGAAATGTCCTGTTATATGCTGCTGGGAGGAGCATAGTTGGGGCAGCTACGTTGCAGGGCAATTTCACAGTATCTATTAATCCCCCCAATTCACACATCCTATGGCCCAACATTTCCATTTATATTCTAGAGAAACACTCACACAGCTGGACAATGAGGCATAGAGAAGAATGCTTACTGAAGCCTGGTTTATAATATTAAAAGAATTAGAAACAATGTGCATATCCTTGTAGAGAAATGGATAAAAACCCCACTATCTATTCATACAATAATACACACTATTTAACCAGCATGAGATAAATCTGAATATAATAGTACGTAGTCCTTTCAGAGACACATTAAGTGAAACAGGCAAAATGCAGAATTATTCAATATATCGTTTCTATTAAAAATAGGGGCATCCAGGGGCGCCTGGGTGGCTCATTTGGTTAAGTGTCTGCCTTTGGCTCAGGTTATGATCCCAGGGTCCTGGGATTGGACACCGAGTTGGGCTCCCTGCTGGGTAAGGGGCCTGCCTCTCTCTCTCCCTCTGTACCTTCCCCCTGCTTGTGCTTTCTCTCTCTCTCCCACTCTCTTAATAATTAAAAAAAACATTTTTTTTTTTTAAAGAGCACACAGAGGGGCACCTGGGTGGCTCAGTGGGTTAAAGCCTCTGCCTTCAGCTTGGATCATGATTCCAGGGTCCTGGGATGGAGCCCCACATCGGGCTCTCTGCTCAGCGGGGAGCCCGCTTCCTCCTCTCTCTCTGCCTGCCTCTCAGCCTACCTGGGATCTCTGTCAAATAAATAAATAAAATCTTAAAAAAAAAAAAAAAAAAGAGCACACAGAGTTACTACTATATACTGCACAAGGAGATAATATGCATGTGTACGCCCGAGGGCGCAGAAGCAAGTCCACTGTCAAAGGGGACCTTATCTTTATAGGTCACACTTCAATATTTCACAGGTAATTCATGTGAAGATGTATTTTCAAGTATAAGGAAATTAACGGAGAGAATTGGGCGAGAGGGTTGTGTTCAGAAAAGAGCTAACAGCAAGAAAGCATGAAAGAGGTGTATCTGAAGAACAAATGGCCTGTATTGTTGGAGCACGAAGACTGAAGCAACAAGTGGCGGAAATGGAAACCAGAGAGGCTGCCTGGCGTGAACGGTGACCAGTCTTGTGGGCCAGGCTAAGTCTCACAGGCTTTATCTAATGACTCTCCACACCATTCACCCATGTTTCTTTTTTTTTTTTTTTTTT
>NW_019154094.1:19329405-19351354 GCF_002288905.1 Enhydra lutris kenyoni
CTTTTTTTTTAAAGAATTTATTTATTCATTTGACAGAGAGAGATCACAAGTAGGCAGAGAGGCAGGCAGAGAGAGAGAGAGAGGAGGAAGCAGGCTCCCTGCCCAGCAGAGAGCCCGATGCAGGACTCGATCCCAGGACCCCGAGATCATGACCTGAGCCGAAGGCAGAGGCTTAACCCACTGAGCCACCCAGGCGCCCTCACCCATGTTTCTAATGTAATTCATAGCTTTGAGAACCCCAATGGGAAACTTCTCAATAACCAGGACTGACCTTACACATCTTAAACGTATCTTAAATCATTACATTCTCTTACAGCCCCGTTAAACAGTCATTATCTATAAGCCCCTCTCCTAATTTATAGAAGTTGTCCAGTTAGTATCATCATATGAGTTTAGACGTTTTAAAAAAGCAACACAGACGGACTTCGGCACCTGATACATTACCCATGCCCCACTTTTTTGAAACTCCAGGAAAACTCTTAAGTCAGAAAAAAGACAAGGATGCTCAATCATAAAGATGTTTTCAGCCTGAATATTTAACTGCCTTATGGTGAGAGCATTCAGCTCATCATTCGGCACATCACTCATTCACCAAACTGCTGTTGAGTTCAACTGCGTTAGGTGCTAAGGCTACAAGGATAAGCACGTAAAGTCCCCACTCGTGAAGCTCACAGATGAGGCAAGTAAAGAGATACTAGATGAACTGTCCCGACAGAGAAATGTAAAATTGCAACACTAGTAAGTTCTAGAAAGGAGTGGTCCAAGGTGGGTTAAGCACATAATGGCAGAATAGGTCTTAAGAAGGTCAGAGAAGGCTTTGCTAGGGAAGGGGAGATGGAGATTTAAAGGAAGAAAAGGAAAAAGCAGGAGAAGCAGTAATGGGTAAAGAAGTTAATTTTTTTTTTAAAGATTTTTATTTATTTCTTTGTCAGAGAGAGAGAAACAGTGAGAGAAGGAACACAAGCAGGGGTAGTGGGAGAGAAAAAAACAGACCCCCTGTTGAGCAGAGAGTCTGATGCGGGGCTCGATCCCAGGACTCTGGGATCATGACCAGAGCTGAAGGTAGGAGCCTAACCAAGTGAGCCACCCAGGTACCCCAAGAAGTTAATTCTTCCTAACAAATGAAACGGCATATGCAAAGGTCTTGCAGCTGGAAAGGCAGAATGCAGCTATTTCAGTGGACCTTTGAGAACATGGTTGTTGAGAAGACTGTTCCATGCTATTCCCTAATTTGTCAACCTGAAGAAGGATGTAAAACTTTATATCACGTAACTAAACATTGCCATATACCCCACAAAATGCCTTTTTTTTTTTTTTTTAGTAGAGAACAACGTTCTAAATCCATTATTTGCTTGAGGAGAGACTCTTTTTTTTTTTTTTTTAAGATTTTATTTATTTATTTGACAGACAGAGATCACAAGTAGGCAGAGAAGCAGGCAGAGAGAGAGGAAGGGAAGCAGGCTCCCCGCTGAGCAGAGAGCCCAACACAGGGCTCGATCCCAGGACCCTGAGACCATGACCCGAGCTGAATGCAGAGGCTTAACCCACTGAGCCACCCAGACGCCCCTTGAGGAGAGACTCTTAAACATGAGTCTGAATTGCATAATCAAGTACCACAAATAGTCAAATCAATAGCCTCTTTAGAAGGAAAGGCTGGTATTCATAAAGTAAGAAAACTCATACTTCAGCTAGGGAAAAAAGCAAAAACAGAGCACTTCTGTAGCTCTGCTTAGAGCAAACAAGCAATTGCTTGCTTAAATTTTTACCTTATAGGATCTTTAAGCATCTAAAGAAACTTCCTTCTACAAGAAGAAAAGTTTGTTCCTGAGTCTCCAACAAAAACTTGTCAATGTCCTCAGCAATGACTTCCCAGAGTATTTTTAATTATAACCTACATTAAGAAATCTATTTCGCCACAGATAGACACACAGACAAAAGTTTCAGGTTTTAAATAAACTATAAAAAGATTTATTTTTTAAAAAATTTTAAAAGCGTCCTTCAGATCAAGTAGAATATTCTGATATTCTGAAGACTGGATATTATATAATATTAAATAATTGTTAATTTTTATTAGGATTAATGACAATTACATTGTGATAATATAAGAAGAGGTCTGCAATTTTTTTTTAAAGTACATCCTAAAATATATGGGAATGAAATGAAATAATGCCCTGGGATTTACTTTAAAATATATCAGAAAAAAAAAAAGATGATATGGCACAAATCTTAATTGTTGGATCTGGGTGATGGGTATACGTGGGTTTATTCTACTACTCTATTTTTTGCATATGTTTGAAATTATTCATAATAAAAACATTAGGTTCAAATGAAATGAACCCACCCCACTCCTTCCCCTACTGTGCACAATGAAAGTTTGATACTTTATGTTCATTTCTAAATTAAACCATAGACAGGGGGAAATGCTAGTAATAACCCCTCGACTGATTTCATGGTATACTAAAAGGTGTGGGAAGCGTGGCCTGAGACTGTCGGCCACCTTGGTCTTTGCTCTGCACATACGAATCATTCTCACACAGAAGACACTTTTTGGTCACTTGAATGCACATTAAAAACAAAAAGCCTAATTCTCCTCAATGTTTCCCACTTCTAAACATGTGACACGTCTTGACATTTCGCTAGTTGTCTATTCAAGTTCAACGTAAATAGCCGCTGCTGCTTCGGGAGCGCCGGATGACGTCTGTCACAGTACAAGGATGTGTGTCTCTCTGGTGACATCTAAATGTTGATCTTGTAAATTCTACAGCAACACATAATGTAGTACAAAGATATGCCAAGTAGCATCAAAAACATTTTTTTTCAAAATCTGGGTTTAATATAAATGTCAAATCAAATGGAGAGGAAAACAAATTACAAAAGTATTTCAAATGACTTCAGCTCATTAATTATCTCCATTGGTGAGATTTTGAACTTCGGACACGGAGGTTATTCGGTGCTTTCTGTTGTGAATTATGGTTGCTAATTTACAAAACAAATGAATTGTATAAGCTCATTTAAAAAAAAAAAAGACTAATTCTACTTCTGTACTAAGTGGGAATTTCCAACATTAAGTATGTCTATCTATACCCAGTGTTTTCATTGTGCTAAGGGATGGATAAAAAAAAAAAACCCTATGATCCAAAAGATATATATATATCACACACCTTTCTTTGCTAACCCGAGGAAGTTATCCGTTGCTTCTACAGTGCCTCTCTGGCTCTGTAAAGCTCTTTCCTACCTTCTTTCCCAAATCTCGGTGTAATGGGTATTGTTGGCGGGCTTTCTAGCATCCTATCACTGCTTCCTATACCCCCTCATTTTCATTTTTTTTTTTTTAAGTTTTATTTATTTATTTGACAGAGAGAGAGATCACAAGTAGGCAGAGAGGCAGGCAGAGAGCCTGATGTGGGGCTCGATCCCAGGACGCTGAGACCATGACCTGAGCCAAAGGCAGAGGCTCAACCCACTGAGCCACCCTACGTGCCCCCTTATTTTCATTTTTAAAAAATATTTATTTGAGAGACAGAAAGGGACGGTGGGGAGACAGAGAGAGAGTGAGTGCAGGGGGAGGGGCAGAGGGAGAAGGAGACAAGCAGACTTCCCCCTGAGCAGGGAGCCTGACCTGGACTCAATCCCAGGACCCTGAGAGCATGACCTGAACCAAAACTAACAGTCAGACCCTTAATGGACTAAGCCAGCCAGGTGCCCCGACCCCCTTTCCTCCTTTTTGACTGCAACTTAGTTTTTTTTTTTAAGATTTTATTTATTTATTTGACAGACAGAGATCACAAGCAGGCTGAGAGGGAAGCAGAGAGGGAGGGGGAAGCAGGTTCCCTGCTGAGCAGAGAAGCCAATGCATCTCCATCCCTGGACCCTAGGATCATGACCTGAGCTAAAGGCAGAGGCTTCAACCCACTGAGCCACCCAGGCACCCCCGCAACTTAGTTTTATTCAGAGATCTCATCTCTCCAAGGTGACACACTTCAAGGAATGTGTCCCATCCCAACAGGTAGTTTCAGGGGATACACTCCAATTTATCTAAGCCAGTTATGCTAATCCTTGCCTTCTTCTTGCCATTGACTGGTTTAGGAATGAACTCTGTGATAAAATTCTGACCAATGAGACAGGACAGCAAGTCAGCCAGGAGGGTTTCTGGGAAATATTCTCCTGCTCCTAAGAAGCAGAAGATGGTTTATTTGGACATCATCTGGCCTTCCTGTGGGGCTGGGACTCCTGCAGCATCTTTCCGTCAGCCTCCGAGGAGACTTCACACAGGGGAGGGCCAATCTAAGAGAATCACACAGCCACAGACCAGAGGCTCCTACTCCTGACTTTCTTACAGTATGAAATGATCGATTCCTTGTCAGTTAAGCCGCCGGCATGTAACTTGCAGGTAAGAGCTCTAAATGATACATTAGCTTTTTAAAATTCCAGAAAAAAACATCGGATCCGTCCTTGGTTAAGCAGACTGTGAACTTCAACTAATAGCGGACCTGCGGGACTCCCAAACAGCTGGTCTTTTCACCTCAAAAAACAACAACAAAAAAAGTAAGTATACGAGTAGGTACGGTACCAAGAAAAAACCCCAACGGCACAACTCTCTTAAGTCTAGGGGTATTCTAGCAAATGGGGTGAAGTCAAACAGAGCAAAAGAAGTAGATAAGAAAACTGCTGCCTCGGTTAACCCTATTAGAACTAGGGAAAAAAGAACTCTCACACTTCTGACTTTCACACATCATTATCCCTAATACGTTTGGAGGCACGACTCTAAGGTGTCAGCTGCTAGAGAAGGATCTTAGAATTCTGGCTAATTACAGACAAGCTGCACACTTAAAAAGATGTCCAAACGGCTAAAGTTCTGAGCAGACACAAGATGGGCTGACCTATTTCATTACGTTGTACTAAAGCAGAGGGTATAGAAGCAGGTGATGGCTGAGGTCAAGTTTCAGCAGAAGGAGAGATGCTGATCTCATCTTGCTAAAGGAGGGATGGGGGCGAAGGAAGATCGACTGAATATTGACAAAAGATCCTTTTGTGGGGAGAGCGAGGCTAGGCCACCCTCATTCTGCAATTGAGGAGAGATTACTGGGCAAGGGAACGATCACTCCTTTCCATTTTTAATTTTTAGAGAGGCATGCCTGGTGCAAGAAAAGGTAGGTCGCGCTTGGTTTCCACTAAACTGTAGGAGGGTAACATGAAGATAGTGGTTTTAACTCTAAAAAGAAAAAAAAATAAAAAACTTGGGCTCCTTGAAAGAAAGGAACTATGTAATCTTAAAATAAGAATAATTATGTATTTTATGTAAAAGAGTTATATGCTTGGCTTATGGTATTTAAAGCAAAATGATCGCAGCATATGTTTGTTTTATATTATTTGAAAAGTGGCATTTGAATTTAGAACATTGCCTAGCACGTAGTAGGCACACAGAACCCGGCTGAAGTACCATTCGTTGACTAATTACTAGAAAAGAGTTTGAAAGGACGAAAGCATATTGTTTATTCATCTAAATAGAAGGGGAAAACCTTTTTTTAATTTTTAAAACTTTTAAATAAGCTTAACGTCTTTTTTGTATGATATACCTTTAGAATAAACGATTCCTATTATTAGCTTTGGGTATTTTTTTAAGCTGACAATTTTTTAAACTAGCAAATATATTTTTAAACAGTTTCTAAAACTAAATGAAGCTTGATAATTAGGTGTAAATTGAGATGTGAGTGGCAATTCTATTTAAACTCTTTCAAATCCATTCTATACTTGTTAGTATTCTTAATATAACATTTGAATTTTAGAAGAATTTGAATGGAGATAATATATAGTCATATCTGCTTGCTCTGGAGGCTTCCATGGATTTATTTCAAACAGGTTTTTGGTTTATTTTTCTAAAATTCCATAAGTCTAGTCTAGTACCTTAACAGGATTTTCACTGATAGGGGCAGGACATTATGAACCACATCTCAAACATGTACAAAGTACATTTAATTTTAATGTGACCCACACATGTACTATTTCTTAGAAGCTTATCAAATCTAAGCCTTTGAAAATGCATACACTGTAACAGATTTTTCAAAAACATGATGGAAAATATATACCACCCAGCTAAACACTCTCTTGATTTAGAATCGAGGCCTATATGTTTCTATTTCCATAGTGACTATTGCTGTGGAATCGACATGTTTTAATTTAGATTTGAGATTATAAACATCATTTGGAGACAGAATTTATTTTCTCTCCTACAACTTCTGAAAATTGATCAGTCTAAGTGCGACAGAACAGAAGCAAATTCTGGAGCAGGATTTAGAAATTATCTGGCTTAAGAGGCATTGTATCTAACAAAAGGTGAGTATTGACAGAAATTCATGGCTTTTTAATCCTTAAATTTTTTTCTTTTAGCTTTGTACTTTATACAATAAGCTAAAGAAGGGATTTCTTAATCAGGCCTCCTTCTAAGTCTGTATTTGTTTAAAAAACAAAACAAAAAACAAAAACACAGGGTGACTAGGTGAGTACAGATTCTGCAAAGATTTGGGTCTAAATTTCCTGAAAAGTTGAAATGAGACATTTTTGTCTTTACCAATTATCTAGGAAGAGTAACTCCAGTGTGGTTCACATTTGGGTCAAATGAAAATTAGCAAACCGAATTGCTCATGGAAGGGAAAGGGGAGAGCAAATTATATTCATTCATTAGTTTTTTCAATGAACTTTTTTGGAACCCCTACTATCCATGTGCCCAGGAAGCTTGTGGGCAGGAGGAGAAGACCAGCAAGTGAGGCAGAGGCTGGGTACCTGCATTGCAGAGAGCTAGTAGGTGCTGGCAGAGCAGAAACAAAGCCCTGGGGCAGGGGGCACAAGGGGGAGCCTGGGGAGGCGTGGTGGGGGGGGCACAAAGTGCCCTGCAATCTCTGCAAAACAAAAAGCTTTAATAAACTCAAAGGAGGGGCACCTGGGAGGCTCAGTGGGTTAAAGTCTCTGCTTTTGGCTCAGGTCATGGTCCCAGGGTCCTGGGATCGAGCCCCGCATCAGGCTCTCTGCTCAGCGGGGAGCCTGCTTCCTCCTCTCTCTCTGCCTGCCTCTCTGCCTACTTGTGATCTCTGTCTGTCAAATAAATAAAATCTTAAAAAAAAAAAAACCAAAAACCTCAAAGGAGAGGCTGCTTCTTAAAACAAAAACAAAAACTCAGACTACTCTGTCTAATATGGCGGAATCACACAGCCCAGCTGGCAAGAAGCAGGCACCATCCCTCACCTTGGGACCTGCCGTTCTTAAGAAGCCACACTAATTAAGGTAACGCTTGTACAGCAACATTCAGATTTGGATGAATAGGGTTGAAAAATGCATCATAAATCCATTAGCTTCAGCTCCTTCTGATTGCTTTTTTGTTTCCACTCTTAAGAGTAGAGAGAAACCTAGAGGTCTAGATACATACCCCAAGGACTACTAGAACTGCCCCACCCTTAAAGCCAGCTCCTTAGAGAGGGTCCACCATGAAAAGAAATGGGAGTCTGCAGAGGGGAAGCCGTGAGAAACATCAGCAGTGACAGGGGACAAAAGATGGCAAGACAGCCATTCATTAATCATTTTATTAAAAGTTTCATTAATAATTAGGCAGATTCACCAAGGACAGCAGAAAGCAAAAAGCTAAGGCTTTGCAGTGTTACTGCAGTACTATTTCTCTTGAAAGTCTTGCAAGTGCTCGTCTGGTACACTGTAGAAGGGACCATATTTAGCATCTAAGTGACAGTCATTCATTCTTTGAAGGGAGACTCAATGAAGGTTGTTGTTCCTCCAAGGGCAGTGAACAATAGGGCAGATCAAACGAGGCAAGATAGCCATTCATTTCACATTTACTGAGCACCTACTATGTGTTGGGGTCTAGTCTGAGATCCAGGGATGCATCAGTGAAAGAAAATATATAAAGATCCCATCCTAATGGGAGTTTACATTATAGTGGGGGGGAGGGGCAGGGGAGATAGACAATAAATACAGCATAGAAGGGGCAGAAGGAATGTGCGACAGTGTGTCTGTGGGCATCTAAGGGAAAGTTTCACATTCCAAAGAGATTGGCAGAGGAAGGTCTCCTTCAGAAAGCAAGATCTGAGCAAAGACCTGAAAGGAGAGAAGGACAATCCATAGCGAAGAGGGTTCCAGAGGAAGGCACAGACAATGCAAGGGTCCTGAGGCAGAAGCTTGCTTGGCATGTATGAGAAACAATGAGGAGGTGTGCAGTAAGTGAGGGGAAGAAGGCAGAGGAGCCCAGAGACATCAACTCAAGGGGATATGGGGAAGAGGTTTGTAGGTCACCGTAAGGCTTTTTTTACTGAGTGGTAAGTGGCAAACCCTTAGAGAACTTGGAGCAGAAAAGTGACATGATCCAGTGTTTTTCAGCAAATATTCCACTGAGCACCTACTGTGAGCCAAGCACAGTGTTAGGCCATCTACTTGGCATATACTGATGCACAGGACAGACAGAGTCCCCACCCTCATGAAGCTTATATCGGAGTTATAAAGAAAGAAAAGCAAGTCAACTGCCTCGCAGAAATCGCAACCAGTTGCGATAATGCTGAAAACCACATCAAGGACCTTACATACTGATAGATAGGTGAGGGGAGGGCACTGTGAGGCCTCTTTTGGGTATGGGCATCAAGAAAGACTTCTTGGAGGTGGCAATATTGGAGGAGAGTCTTAGGGGAGGCAGAGGAGATAGCTAAATAGAACTGTGGAGGAAAGAATGTCAGGAGAGGGAACCACACATTCAAGGGTCCAAGAAATGAAAAAGTTGTGACCCACTGCAAGGACAGAAAGAAACCAGCAGGCCTCCAAAGCACGAAGAGAGTTACTCAAGAGCAAGTATAGGCATAGGCTGGAACCAGACCAGGCTGGATGGGGAAGTCCAGGCAAAGTAGTCTGAATTAGAACCTGGTGACCCGAGGTAGAAAATAGGCATCATTTGAGAGCTATAGATAAAAAGCTGTGAGAGTTTAAGAAAGACAACTCACATGGGGCATTTGGAAGAAGGAAGTAGTGTTGAGCCAAACCTTCAGGATACACAGAATTTAGCCCCTTCCAGGCAGGGAGGAGAGCTCCTTGGAAGGGGCAAAGCTGGAGGTGGCTTCTAATGCTTACTCAACCAGTAAGAGCGGGGCCAAACTGGAGCCTTCCAGAACCTCCTTTCCCCCAAGTGATAGGACATGTGCCTTGCAGGTTAGAAAGAAATATAAATAATGCTGATAAAATTCCCTGTACACAGAAGATGCCAAATAAATGCAAGTTCTCATGGTAGAATATAAATGCTGTTGGATTTCTGCTCCCCACTCCAAGTGAGAGCATACAAGCAGAGACAACCACAATCCAAATGCTGTACATCGTTCTCCACACGATGTTTTCAAGGAGGAGGTCTGTAACTTCATCACCCCAAGACATGATTGGTGCCTACAACATGCTAGGCACAGAACCAGCCCTGGACACATAGCAACACAACAACATGACTGTGGTCCTTCCAGTGTACTTGGGAGCCAACGAGAAAGGAATAAGTGAATATAAGATTTGCACAACTCCTAGGAAGGGAGGAAATAGGCAGTGCGTGAGCAGAGAACAACAGAGGAAGAACATCTAAGTTAATGAGGGGAATAAGGGAAGGGTGCCTGGGTGACTCAGTGGGTTAAAGCCTCTACCTTTGGCTCAGATCATGATCCCAGGGACCTGGTATCGAGCCCTGCATCGGGCTCTCTGCTCAGCAGTGAGCCTGCTTTCCCCCTCTCTCTGCCTGCCTCTCTGCCTACTTGTGATCTCTGCCTGTCAAATAAATAAAATCTTTTTTTTTAAAAAATGAGGGGATAAGGGGAGACATAGGTTCTTTCCCAGGGTAAGGCTCATTTGTAGGCCAAACCTGCCCCTACCATTAGTACCCTATCAATGTCATTGAACCCTGTCCTTTCCAAGAAAGACCTTTCTGAAATAAGCTATATACTAGGAGGATGAGAAGGAACCGGCCACAAGAAGAGAGAGGTAGAGGAGGGTTAAAGAGGCCACTCCATGAGCTGACTACAGGGAACAGCATGTGCAGAACACCAGAAGTGGGGAAGCTCAAACGGAAACGAGCCACTATTTAAAAAAAAAAAAAATCTCATGGGGAAATGAAAATCTCCCAAATCCCTCCTCTCTAACAGGACTTTGGCATTTATTTTCCCAGAGGGTGGAATGTATAACACTGCCTTGCAAGGCTCTTGACTTCCCACGATCTCCCCAGAAGTGTTGTGATGAGTACTTTAAGCTTAGAGGAACCACTCGTGTGTCCTACAAAGCAGCCCTCGGGGGAGGCAATTGCAAACATCAGTACATTCTTTTTCCAACACAATATTCCTTTGCAGCAGATAGTCAATGGTCGTATGTCAATTTTATAGACCTGAGAGAAAACCACAGAGACCCTGTGCGTCGTCTTCAAATTAATCTTAGTTCTACAGTCAAATCCCACATTTACTCTGGCTCGCTCTACACATCCAACTGTGCTCTGCCCTCCTCCCCAGAGAAAACGTGCAAGTTTTACGATCGATGTCTAACATAGGAGAAATTTATAGGAGAGAAAAAGTCTGGCCGAGAGGACACTTTTACTAGAAGCCATGCATTTTCATGAACCAGCCACACTAGTCAGAGGGCTTTGGCTCCCTGCATTTCTTTTTCCATGAACTCTGTGCCATGATTGAAGTTGGCTGGCGCCTTCCAGTCACAACCCAAGCGATGCTAACCTCTAACGACTTGATCAGTATGTGGGTTTGTGAGGGCAGACTTCACAAGATTCGAGACTGAAGGGGTGATTCAAAAGGAAAGTCTCTGAGAAAATCTGGTCAAGGAAGCTGTTCTATTTGTTTTCTGGTGCTCCTTGAAGACAGCAGCGGCATAAAACCCACTGTCGTTCCCTTTTTGCCTCAGCTTCCAGAAGACTCAGCGTCTGTCCAAGCCAGTCTGCTCTCTAACCCTTACAGGTCCGACATTTTTCTATTTGTTACCTTGATTTTCCATTTATATTGACCACCTTATTCAATACATGGGGATTGGGATAAAATTATGTTAATTCATTTTTGGAAAAAGACAAATAATAATGCTTCTTGCCCCAGAGGTGTGCTACGTTTTAGGAGTTGTGTTCTTCTAGGCTCAGAGCCCCGAAATGAAAGCCAGCCTTCCTCCCAGCTCACTACTTGACCTCAGCCCACCTTCTTCCTAAAGTCTATGTTGAGACATCCTTTTTTTCTGTGTACTACACTCAACAAATTGTTCCTACATTATGGGAATGCTGGAAAAAAAGAACCAGATCATATCCTGAGTGTTCTTCCTTCCTTTTCGGGGGAGGGGGGGAGGTGGTGGTGGTGTTTTTTATTTCCCCAGCTTTACTGAGATATAATTGACATGTAACTTTGCATACAAGGTGTCGGTTTGCTACACTTCCATTTTGCTATAGGATTACCACCACAGCCTTAGCTAACACCCCCATCCAGTCACGTTTAAGAACCACTGTGTGTGCGTGTGTGTGTGTGTGTGTGTGTGTGTGTGTGGTGGGAAGGGTGAGAACATTTAAAAATCGATTTTCTTAGCAACTTTCAAGTATAACATACACTATTATTAACTACATTCACAATGCTGTGTATTAGATTCCCAGAGCTTATTTATCTTCTAAGTGGAAGCTTATACCTTTTAACAATCATCTCCCCTTCCCCTCCACTCTCCCCCCACCTACCCCAAGAGGTCTTTCTATGCAAAATAACCCTCCATCTCACCTCTGTTGTGCTGTATTTTTTAACTCCTTTCTTCCTTGAATTGCTTGAAGCAACCTCAGCCCACCTCACCCTGAACACTCTGTTTTTATTCTGAATATGAAATATGGGGTGTAGGTAGGGTTGTAGGGTTTTCTTCCTCCAGAAGTGTTTCATGTAGTAAAGTAAGCCCTATCCGCTTGGAAGATTCCTGAAACTCAAGGATGAAATTCAAGCAGACAATAAAAATGCTGGACAAGAAGATCTCATCTTTAACTTCAGATGTTCTGCTTCTAAGGGCTAGAAGAAGAAGGTGAATAATGGGTGGGGAGATTACTAGTCAGTGTCTTTGGTTGTAAGCCACAGAAAACAACTGTAGCCAATTTATGCGGAAAATTAATCCAGTGGAATGTTATGTGGGACCTAATAAAACAAAGAGTTGTAATGCCAGGTTTGGAAGGGCAGGGATAAGGGCAACTCAAGATGCATATAAGGAGTAGGCTGATCCACAGTCTCCTTGGAATGGAGGTCCATCAGTGACCTGTAATCTTATCCCTCTGTTCAAGGGTCAGATTCTAAAGACATCATCTCTGTGACCTGGTTTCTGCCCCATGTCTGTCCCTTGGCCAGTGGATGTGACATGGGAAGCCTTCTTCACAGTTACAACAGTCTGTGCTTAGTGGACGAGGGCAGCTCCCTCCAAGCAAAACCAGAATGCTGATAACCAAAAGAAGGGAAAGGGGAGGCCGGTCAGGCAGAAACAAACAAATGAACCATCTTTATGCTTATGAGCTGTTCAGTAGTGGCAGTGATTGGCACCAAGGCATCCTCTAAACCTCATCATCCCATGAGCTGCCTCACACTTCACTCGAGCGTTCCCCTCTCCTGACACTACAGCTAGGTCTCTGACTCCTGTGACTTCAGGAAGTGTGAGAGAAAGAGTGGTATCCTGGAAAGCTCTCACCCAAAAGTCTGTTAAGAGTCTCAAGTTCCTAAGACAAGAAACTACCTCCTTGTGGAAAAATATGGCCTACCCAATATAACTGTTAAACAGTCACATTTAAGTCAAGGATGTGTTGCTTCGGTGATTCCATCTGGAGACTTGGCTGGGAAACACAGGCTTTAAAAACATGGCAGCAGTATCTCTTTCTATAAATTTTTTTACTTTGATCAATTACCATGCCATTCAGTAGGAAAAATTGTATGTGGGTCAATGGCCTATAGCGCGCACTGCCCAGGGATGCTTTTTGTTTTCTGCAGCATACCCTGGAAAACCCTTTTTTGGAGTCCCAAGCAAATTTGAGCTGGACCAACCAATGTACCTGTGAGAAAGAGGCTTTTTTTTTTTTTTTTTGGTACAAATGGATTAATTCTAGGGTCTACCTTGAGTTTTGTGGATGCTTCTCGTAGCTGCTGGGTATAAGAGGTGTGCCCACATAGCTGCTGGTGCCGACCACCTATGTCAAGCTGATTTCTCCCACGTTAAGGACTTTCATGTCCCATTCTTAGTTCCTTCCTGGTGTTTACATAATCTGAAATTATTTCCTGACTCTTGGCTTATCCGTCATCTGTCTTCGACCACTGGATGAAGATCTACTGGGGTGAACTTTGTCTTGTTTACAGGTCTTTCCCCGGCACAATGCCTGGCACACAGCCTTCAATAAATATTTTTTTTACAACTGAATCAGTATGCAATGGAGTGCAAGTATTTGCCTAGACTGAGCAGGAGAACTTTCTAACCCGTGGGGAGGAGAAAGAAATGATAACCACCTTTTAATTTTGTACACCTACTATGTGCCAAGCTTTGGGCGCACAGCGGTGAACAAAGCACACAGTCCTTGCCTTTTTAGCGCACGCGGCACTTTACTGTTAAAGAATACTGCAGTCCTGGATGAGCACCGGGTGATGTGTGGCACTGCTAAAACACTCTACTGTACACCTGAAACTAATACAACACCGTATGTTAACTCTACTGGAATTAAAATAAAGATACTGCCGTCCTACTTGCTTTTCAGTCCAAGGATCTCAAAATTATTTCAACGATGATTCTCATAGTAGTAATTAGTAGTACGAGTAAATAGCTATAATTGATCGAACAGTTACAAAGTGCCTGGCACTTTACACATATTATCTCATTTAAATCCTTCTAACAACCAAGTTAACGTTAAAGATGAGGCAGCTCAGTCTCCCAGTGTTAAGCGGAAACGCCCACAGTCACACACGGCTGGTGAGCGTGGCGGCTGATCTAGGTGACTCCAAAGCCTCCAATACAGCATGTACCTAACCGGCTTCACTCAGAAACAGAAAGGCTTCAGCAGCAGTACTGGCGTAGAAATCCTTGCCCCAAGAGAGCTCTAGCTCCAGTAGACCCCTCCACTGAACCACGCAGCAATTCCGAATGCCAACCAGTCACTCCCTCTTAAGGTGCCTCGGCTTCCCGCGATAACTGCAGCCATTCCCGAATGCCTGCAACAGAATCAGGTGTTTGGCTCCAAGGCATTGCCTCCTAATAGTCCGCTTTGCAGAGAAGAAAGCTGAGGCCTGGAGAGGGCCAGCCTCCAGCCCAGAGTCCCACAGCTGCTCAGAACCAGAACTGGGTTTCAAAGTCACATCCGGCGACATTAAGCCACACCGTATCTCCAAACCCCATACCAAACACCACCTACTTGCGTCAAGTCGCGGTTCTTTAACTTCTGGGCTTTCGCTTAGGCAGCCTGAGAGAGCTCTTCCTCCGTTCCTCCATCGCGAGCACCTCCTGGTCTTCGAAGACTCAAATCAGGCACCACTTCCCCTACAGTGGCATCTCAGACTTCCCTTCCTTCTGCCCGGTATCAGTCAGAAGTCTTAGGGAGAGAGTAGAGGCTCTGGAGTAGAGCAAAGAGCCACGAAGTCCAGGTGTGCATCGGGATTCGGTCACACCAGGGTCCCAAGAGGTCTTTAGGGTGGGCTCTTAATTCCTCTCCCTCCTCGCTTTACCACTCTCAGTACCCGACAGGCTCTGCTAACCTTGTAGCAAATACGCCTACACCACACCTCCAAACTGGCGACCACCCTTCAAAGAAGCCCAGAGGAAAGGCTTCCGGTTTGGCAAAAGTCCTGAGTGGGACTTTTATTGGCCCTATTTGGGTCAGGTGCCCAGTCCTGAGCCACTCACTGTGGCCAGGGAGATGCTGTGCTCTGATTGGCCGGGCCTAGGTCACATGCCCACCGTGGGGGGGACAGACTAGCCCCCACCTTAACCATATGGACTGAGAATGGGGGAGGGGTGACGTCTCCAAAGGAAATGTTGGATGTTGTTACCAGACGGGGAAATGATGATCAGCAGGCAAAAATAACAGATGTCCACTACACACCCAAACCCAGGCTGCATTGAATGCCCAATTTCATCTTCATAACCAAGTTTCGTAAGGGGATTTTTGTTTTCTGTGATTTTTCTCCTCTAATAAACCATAAACTCTGGGACAGTGTCTCTGCCCTTCTCTTCCTACTTAGCGCGTAGACTTGGACACATCGAAGTTGTTCAGGTCATATTCGTGGAATGAATGATCAGATGTACTCAATAATTTATGAACAGCTGATGGTGTTATTTCTTCTATCAAAGAGCATCGTGGTAAGGTGGGAAGAACCCAGAGGCTAAACAGTGTTTCTTAAAATGTAGTCCCGGAAACCCACTGCTTCAGGTTAAAATACAGAATCCTGGGCCCAGAGAAGATCTATTGACTCAGCATCTCAGTAAATGGGGTTTAGGTGCATTTTCAGCAAAAACTTGTTGTGGGGCGCCTGGGTGGCTCAGTGGGTTAGGGCCTCTGCCTTCAGCTGGGGTCGTGATCCTAGGGTCATGAGATCGAGTCCCACCTTGGGTTCTCTGGTCCTGGGGGAGTGTGCTTCCCCCTCTCTCTCTGCCTGCCTCTCTGCCTGCTTGTGATCTCTCTTTCTCTCTGTCAAATAAATGAATAAAATCTTAAAAAAAAAAAAAAACCAACAACAACACCTTGTTGTGAATCTTGTGCACCGTCCTGTTGCAACCTCTAACATCATAGAATCACCTCTGTGAGTCCCCAGGCCACCGTGGCGCACTGTGTAAACGAAGGGGAGTCATACCTTCTCAGCAACTTCCTTTAATCCTCTTTAAGATGGGACTAAGAAAACCTACCTGACGCGTATGTAACGAATCAACAAGGCAACATGGGTAAAGTTCCTGTGTAAGGTGCTGAATTCCAGTCTCACGACTTGGGTTTCTGTAATCAGAAACACTAACTTCTGGAATATTTACCATGTGTGTGTCAGGTGCTGATCTAAGTTCTAGTTACACATGTTAACTGATGTTAGCCTCACGTCTACCCTGGGAGGTAGGTTCTCGCTCTCTTTCTCTTGCTCTCTCTCCCTCTTTTTTGAGGTATAATTGACATCCGACGTTATATTTGTTTCGGATGTGATAGGTTTCCCTATTATTCCTATTTTGCAGATGAGTAAACAGAGACAGAGTCATTTTTCCTGATCAATGGCTGAGCTAGCTGGGATTTGAACTCAGCTGCTTCAATGCCAGACCCCACTGACTCCCACTTTCTGCTTATAGACAATACATTATCATTCTCTGGGCGTGCACCACCACCACCCACTTTCGGGGTGGGGGTGGAGCAAAATGAGGACAATGAAACTCTTGGAGGAAATGGAGCTCCAAATATAGGCTTGAGATGAAAAACACTGAAGAGAGAAGACAAACAATGACAATGGTGTGTCAGGTCATGCCTTGGTGAAAAACTAATTATTTCAGTCTCTGCTTCAACTGCAACAGAAGTCTCCTTTCCTCCCCTTGCCTGAAATGCATCTCTCTCGATTTTATAACACCTCTGTGCTTTGAAAGCCAGAAGTAGTCTTTAATCTTAGATGACTGTTTTTATTTTTATTTTGAATTGGTATACTTCTTCTTCCTCATTCTTTACTTCTAGACACCAATATATTTTTTCCATGAAGCATGAGCAAAGCCTGAAGTGCAAGCCAAGCCCTCAGAAATGTGATAGCTGTTACCAAGGATTTGAGAGTAAGAATACAAAACCTAGAATCAAGATTTAAATGCTGCACTCTAGTATCTGAGATGGCACTGGTCCCACGTCAAAGATGGAATAAATAAGGCATTAAAAAAAAAAAAACCACCCACAAAATTTGTTCTGTGCTCCTTAGCTGGTGGACTGAACTGAAAGCCCCATCTCACTGCTAGATTCTGTTTACCTGGCTCTGGACACTGCGTGTAAAGGAACATCCGAACACTTGTGCTGTTAGGAAGCCTGGACGCCTCTGTTGAATTAAGATGTAATCTGTGTCTCATATAGACACATACCATTGACCTACTTTGTTCAAAAAAGGAAACATTAAAATGAAGTGGTTTCTTAAAGCCAGATGAACCACTATGAGAAACAGTTTTAAAACTTCCTAACCAGTGCCACAGAGCCCTAGGGGATCAGTGTCTTCCTCTCTTGGCCACCTTTGCCCTCGGCAAAACTAGGACTGCCGTCACCTGGTGGGGAGGGTTTTGAATGGTCCACAGAAGGGAGCGCGGAAGCACTGAATGTGAATGGGAGACATGTGGTGCTCCTGGGGGGCCGATGACTGTAGAAGGGAGCAGAGTAGTTTGGTGAATGCCAGGGACTAATTACCAGATTACCAGAACTTTTAGGGGACCCTTTAAGGCCAACCTGATACATTTTTCACTCACGAAAGAAACATCCAGGGGGCAGGGGGGTTGGGCACAGAGAACTTCGGATCAGCATCTTCAAAGCCTGGGGCCGGTGGCTGGAGTTTGCTCTGCGATGGAGAGCCCACTTTTCAGCCTATTTCCTAGCTCTCGGCCCCGTTGAGTTCTGTGTCCGGTGTCCAACAAGGGACCTGGCCGCAGCTCCCTTTTCTAGGGCTATGTACTTTCCACCAGTTTTGAGCAGCCCCATTTCAGATTGGCCTTTTTATGTTTGATATAAAGAATAGTTGTTGGCCAATTTCATCTTTTCATCGCTGTTCTCTAGGCCTGAATCCAAGCAGTTTGTCAGATGCTCATTAACTCCCCCTTTGGCTCTTTCTAGTGTGTCTCCTAAGCTCATTGTGCCAAGAACTAACGCTTTCTTTTACACGATTCTCTTTCTCTGCTCCATCAGGGAGACAAATTACTTTCCAAAAGGGATCGCCAGGGATGGTTTAATGAGAATTTCTTTGGGGCTAGGCATGGAACGCAATGTAGTTAACATTCGGTGGACTTAATTGGACTTTTCTTTTCTGCCTCTTTTTAAAAAAATCTGAAGCTATCCTGTTAATCTCTCATTTGTAATCAATTGTGTTGACTAAACAAAAGTCTAGGTCGTCTTTTCTTCCTGTCCCAGACAATCCTTTGTTGCCTCTAAATGCCTCATTCTTGAGTGATCCTGGTCGTAGATGGGCCCGATTGTTGACAGTTCATTATTGCGCTTTTGTCCATTTAATCTTTCTTGCTGTGTTTTGCATGTGCATGCCTTAATGAGCTCCGTTGGCAATTAACATGTTTCTAGGAGCAAACTGGTTGCTCAGACGTTTGAGAGGGAAGTGCAGGGAAAAGGGCAACGCAGCTGCCTTGAGGTTGTTTATTTCCCAGCGTTTTCTCAAGATTCCTGTCCTCTCTTGAGCACCCCCCAACCCTGACTCTCCTTCCCCCCTCCTCCTCCGCCCCCAGCCCCTTCACCACCAGCACACCTGGATGCCTTGCTGCTGTAACTCTCCCTCGCGTGGAGCTCAGGCAGCCTCCTATCCTCTTGTGGGCCAAACAGCAAAATGGGGACCATATAGATCCACTTCTGCAGCCAAGGCAAGAACGAGTACAGTACCCCCCAAAATGTGTCTGGATGCTGGCAACTTCTCTGTGTCGCTCTTTGCAGAGAGGAACCTCTAACCCGCCTAAGGCAATAGGACTGTACAATCTGTTATGTACAAGGCTGTGGCTTTGGAAGAAGGAGGGTTTTTTTTTTTTTTTTTTTTTTTTGAGTCTTGCTGGCAAGATTGCTGAAGTGTGAGCAGTCATGGACAGAACAAACATCTTGAAGGGGAAAAGATAATTGGAGTCTTTTTTGTGTCTGTGACAGGATTCCCCTCCCCCGCAATTTGATTTTTTTTTAAATATTTTTTAAGGGCGGCCTCTTCCATTTAATCAAGGTTAGAAGATTAATATGCAGCTGATGGCTACCTTGTTTAAGTCATTTATTAATATTACAAACTACAAATCACACAAACAGCTTAATATGAAGAGGGGGGAAAAAATCAGAAAACAGAGCCTTTCACCCATCAATTCCGATGCATGGTGAATAGCTAAGAAGGATCCCAGTTGAGATGGTTACCGCAAGGCTTAATGTTGGCTTCAGAACCTTCGCTGGCTGTGAAAGGTGTTTAGTCGCTCAGGCAGAAGGTTCCTTTTCTCTTGGTCCTCCTTGGCAGGTGAAGGAATCCTTTCCTGAATCCCACACCTGAGGCAGACATCATAAACCGGGAGGAGTGTCTCCAAACCTGTGGAAAGCAGAGCTAAGCCCTATCTATACAGGAGAACTCTCTGTTTATCTGCAATTACCACCAGATGTGAAATAACACCTCCTCAGGTGAGAGCGATTGACAGGAGCTGGTGTGAAGGTTAAGTAACAATCAGGTTATGCGGAAACAACCTCAAGGAGGCTGGAGCATGCCAGACACTCTGCTCAGGTGAGCCTCAGAGTCACGGTTACCGCAGAGATGAGCAGTCCAGGAGACAAAATGCGTCCTACTCCACCCATTTCTCGGATTTCATTTGCTGTCTTGTTTGCAAGCACGCCATCTTCAGAACTGTCACCTGGAAGCAAAATGTCTCCGGTTTCATGAGATGGGTGACACTTTTTGGGTTTTCTCCTGTGAAAACTTAGCATAGAAGAACTTCTCAAAGTTTTCTCCCTTGGAGGTCAGAAAGTGATCTCCCTGGATGGGGGTGCCCCATCTAATTTTTTTTTTTTAATCTTTTCTTCTTAAAGGGAAAGAAGAGAACTTAATCATGATTTCCACACGCAGGCCAACTTTTTAACCCAATTCTCTAAGTGGATGATTTGCACCAAATTTTGTGGTGTCCGCCCCTTGCCCAAAGTTCTGGAACTATTTAAAAAGAAGGTGGGCTTGTCCTGGCCATTATCTGGTCTCCAAGAAGTGAATCTGCCAAGGGTCCTTTCAGGAATGAAGGAAGAGAAAGATTTTGGTTAAGAGGATAGTCACAGGGCTCCGGGACCTCCCAGAAATGGGGGAGGGAGTGAGTGTGTGTGTGTGTGTGTGTGCATGTGTGTGTGCGTGCATGCATGTGTCTGTGTGTGTGTGTCTGTGTATAAGAAGGGTCTAATAAAACCTGGTATGAGCACAGTGGGGGAAAGCTGACTCCTCAAACCAGCCCGCAACCCCCCTGGGGATAGATGTCTGGGAAAAGCAAGGCGATATTTCCATATCCTTAGCCGCCAAGTCCTCCTCGCCCATCCTGGGGTTTCCTGGGGTTTGTGGCATCCATGGAGATTTCGGAGTTAAATCTGCATATCCCTCTGGGTCCCAATCTCCCCTCAGCGAACTGCAGCCAGAACAAGCTAACATTTAAATTCCTCCTCGCTTCCTCGTTCCCCCTCCCCTCACTGCGTCTTCCCAGACTTGGGGGGTGGGGGATTACAAAAACGAGGACGCTCTCCTTTCAGGAAATGGAATTCTAATGTACACGTTCCTATTTCTGAATCGGAGGTACTAAAAATACTCCCGCGACAGCCTGAGGAAGCTGTCGCCGTCCTCTGTGCAAACAAAATCGACAATTCTCCTTCCCTGCGCAATGGGTCTGCAAATGGGGCGGGGGTCGGGACCCAACCCTTGGCTGTAACCAGGACAGAGCTTCCACGCAGAAGCCGAACGTCTTTCTGCGGGTCCCAACCTAGAGATTTATCCCCCACCCAAGAGAACTGAAGGCAGTTTGGGTTCCCGAAAAGCCTCCCGGATTTCGAATCCCAGCCTTACCCAGTTCTGTGACCTTAGGCGTGTCATTTGGCTTATCTCTGCCTCAATTTCTTTGTCCGTCCGTAAATCATCCCCAGCTTGAGGGTTGCTGTGAACATTCGAAAGCACGTGTGTCGAGAGCCCGGAATGGAGCAAGCCCTGGGGAAAATGTGAGCTTTTATGATCGTGGAAGCCCCCTGGCGCGAGGAGCGCTGAGCTCCTACTGTATACTGGGTGTTGGGATAACCCACACTCAAGTCACTTTCTAAGTTACGAGAGAGTTTCCTTTTGCATTAACTATCTTTCCCTCCAAATAACCTCCACTTGCCGTGGAAGTCCGCGTGGGATGGGCGCCCAGCTGCCGCCGCCCTAGCCCTTGCCACCGCAAGGCTGCGTGGAGCGCACTCCTCGGCCCGGCGCCGCATTTCCTCCCCACGCCGGGGAACAGTGTTCCAGAAGACGTGGGCTGAATCTCGGCGCGAATATTAAGAGTGTGTGTGTGGAGTGGGGGGAGGTCCGGCGCGCCGAGCCAGTAATCTGAGCTCTTGATTATCCAGATTCGGATCAAACGGGGCGGCGGCGGCCGACCCCCTCCTGGGAATGATTAGATGATTAATGTAATGCTGTTTGAAGGGTCTCTGTTTTCTCTCTTAATTTGGGTCATTACTTAGGAAGCAAGCGTGAGATCATTTCATCAGCGTGCTCGGCGGCGGAGATAGCTATTCAGAAAATGGGCTAACTGCGCGGTAATCAGGGAGCGGGAGGCGGCGGCTGCGAGCTCCCGGAGTCCGGGGGCGCCCTCCCGCGGCAGGGCGCACAGCACCGGCAGGCTGGCCCCAGATCGTCAGCACTGGCCAGGTAGCCCCGGAGTTCCGGCTGGGCTGGGGACCCTTGGCCTCCAGCTCCTGTCTCCAGGAAAAACTGGGAGGAAGAGTCTCCCCGCCCCCGCCCGGAGGTCGCCCAGAAAAGGGAACATGCCAGAAGCTCCCAGGCAGGACACTGCCCCGGCCGTTTGCCCTCTCGAGGAAAGGCGATTTTCTGAAAGATAGATGCACCTAACCCAGCTATCCCACACCCATCCACTTTTAACCCCTCCTTTTTCTTTTTTTTTTAAATTTCTCACCCAAATAAGGCAACACCCAGAATCCCAAGCGTCGGAAGAGTCACCAGAGAAAAACTTGGCACCACGTGTAGGCCGATGTAGACCTTTGCTCCCT